>NC_090650.1:428956139-429260306 GCF_040937935.1 Hyperolius riggenbachi
GGTTTCTCTTTCATTTGTCCAGCAAGACTGATGATGGGCTACATCTTCTCTGATCCACTCCACTGAAACAGTCTCAATCCAAAGTTGAGAAAGTTCACATTTCTCAATTGGCTCAAGGTTCAACTCCACGAAATGTTTTTCTTTTAGTTTTGGATAGTGTGAAAAGAGATGGATAACATTGCCGCCTGTGTTGGCATCTTGCAGAGAAAAACTTTACTTCTTGTCTCTAAAAAGGAAGTGATTACATTTCTCCAGCAACAGAAACAATGGGAAACTTTTTTTATGTATGGTAGAGAAAGTTTAGCATTTCGATCCGTTTTACTACTAAACCACCAGAATTCCTGCTAACAAGGATGCTCATCGTAACGTGTGATCACAAACCGTTTTTTGCGATCAAGAGGTCGTAATCGGCATTAGTGATCGGCTCTCGATCACGAATGCCGATCACAAATGCCCTCGTGATTGCACTAGTTTAAAAACCTGCCAACTTTAGCAGGTAATAGCAAAGACCCCTTACATGCCAGAAACACCAAATTTACCAGATATGTTAAAAAGAACAGTGGAAACAAGAGGAAAGACTTTATAGTTTGAGAAAAGCAATTTTAAAGTATAAAAGGAAAAAAATTATACACATTTAAATGTATATATTTTTTTCCTTTTAAACTTTAGAGAATCTGTACTGTAAAATTCTTACAATAAAAAGCATACCATTCTATTCATTATGTTCTCTTGGGCCCCTCTGTGCTGTTTCTGCCTCTCCCTGCTGCAATCCTGGCTTGTAATTGGTTTTAGGCAGTGTTTACAAACAAAAGACTTGGCATGTGATAGGCTGAGAGTAGGTCAGTGTGTGACTCATACAGAGCTTGCAGGGGGCCTGGAGAGGGTGTGTATAGCTTCTATCCAATCACAAGCAGCACAGCACATTCCAGCTTGAGTGCCTGAGCCTGACAGAGCCGACAGAGGAAAGAAGATTAGATCATATAACAGAGCTAATACAGCCACTGTGCAACTAGGAAAGGCTGCAGTAAGCCAGACCACATTAGAACAGGTATAGGAACTTATAGGATAGAAGAAATAAGGCTGAAAATTTTGTTACAGAGTCTCTTTAAAATCGATTTTCTCAAAAACTATAAGGTCTTTTGAAAAAAAAAATGCCTCTTGTTCCCACTGTTCTTCTTAACACATCTGGCAAATTTGGTGTTTCTAGCATGTAAGGGGGGCTTTGCTATTAACCGTTAAAGTCGGCGTGTTTTTAATCACGAATACCACTCGTGATTCATGATTACATGCAGTTATTCGACTCAAAACCGCACTCGAGTTGGATATCCCTTTCTACTCGTGATCGTGATCACAATTCAATTCGTAGGTGGGTGGAGTCAAATTCGTGATCATTTGAATTTGTGATTGGGGGTATCCGAGCACCTCTGCTAATATTTGCAGACAGCAAAAAACAAAAAGAGACCATAACTGTCCTTTCCATTCTATCCAAAACATATTTTGTTTCCAGGGGAAGCTGGGGGTAACTACTGTCATCATGCCTTATGAATGTTACAAATACTTTTCTTAAATGAATGATCCCCTTACACTTAGTAGGAGTGCGGTTGCTATAGTTGAGAAACTCTTAGCTCCGGGAGTTTTCCAACATTATGTGGAGAGATTGAAGTGTCAATGCGATGCATATAATTCCGAGCTGATGCAGGCTTATGTAAATTGACGCATCTTCATCTCACAAAATTTGCATAATCCTGCATCAACTCAAAAATATTTTCATCTGATTGATCATCCCCAGTGCAGTGGATGAGCAGCATGTGCAGGGAGTCTTCCGGAAACTCTTTAGTCAAGGTCCAGAACAGGCATGGGCAAACTTGGCCCTCCAGCTGTTAAGGAACTACAAATCCCACAATGCATTTGCCTTTATGAGTCATGACTGTGGCTGTCAGACTCCTGCAATGCATTGTGGGACTTGTAATTCCTCAACAGCTGGAGGGCCAAGTTTGCCCATGCCTGGTCTAGAAGATGTTGGTCTAGGATTGTTAAGTCAAGGATTCAAAAAAGTACTCAGGGAATTACTAATATACAACTTGCTCCAAACTTTTATTAGTCAGTTAAAATCAGTGTAGAGCAGCAACAACTGTTATACCATAAATGGTGTCGTCGCACTGTGTCATAACAGACAAAGTGGTTAGTAAGGCGTGATATTTGTAAGTCAAAATGGAGTAGTGGGCAGTGCTGCTCATCCAGATTCCGGATATCCGGGTAACCCGGATATCTTACCTTTTTTCAGCTATCCGATTCGGATTCAGATACCGGATTTCTGTAGAAATCCGGATAGCTATCTGCGGATAGTTGGCTGGCAATGCGGATATCCGCGAATATCTGCGGATATCCGCAGAAATCCTACTATTGAGATAGGAGATGATGTCCCTGACGTCATTGAGCCAATCAGAGGGCTCCCAGGGGCTCCCAGCAAAAGCCCTAGCAACCAATCACAGAAGGGAACCCTGGCCAGCCCCACCTGACCTCATTGAGCCAATCAGAGGGCTGCCAGCCTAAGCCCTGGCACCCAATCACAGAAAGGAACCCTGGCCAGGCCCCCTGTATAATAAGGAGGGCTGCCATGATGAGAAATATTGTCCTTGCTTGTGAATGCTCACTGAGAGACATGCTCCAGTGCTGCTGACCTAGCAAGTGCTGTACACAGTGATAAACCTAAAGCTGTTCAGTGATTATCCCCTTCACTATCACTGCACTATTGCTATATTGTTAATTAGCTTGATTTAATTGTGTGACAGTCAGAGTGTGTGCTGCAGGGCTGCTGCAGCTGCTATGTATCTGTGTGTGTGCTGTGCACAGACCAGGCTAGTTGCTGCCTGCGGGCCAGCTATTAGCCTTAGCTAGCTACAGCATAGGTTAGGTTAGGGATTAGGGGATATGATTACTGTGTTATTGTGTAGTTAGTACTGTAGTACTGCAGTCAGTGCTAGTAGTTTTTAGGGTCATAGTACAACTGTGTTTGCTTACTACAGAACTGCTGTGCTGCTGAGCAGTGCCAGTGTGACAGTTAGTGTCCTCTCCTCTGCTGTCTGAATGTCACTCGGCACGTGGCCCTTGGCACTTGGCACGTGTTGCGTGGCACTTGGCATGTGGCACTGGCTTGTGGCACTTGGCACGTGGCACTTTGCACTTGGCACGTGGCACTTTGCACTTGACACCTTGCACTTGGCACATGTCACGTGGCACGTGCAAAGTGCCACGTGCAAAGTGCCACGTGCCAAGTGCCACGTGCCAAGTGCAAAGTGCCACGTGCAAAGTGCCACGTGCAAAGTGCCACGTGCAAAGTGCAAAGTGCCATGTGTAAAGTGCCACGTCATGTAGTACTTTGCACATGGCACTTTGCACATGGCACTTTGCACTTTGCACGTGGCACTTTGCATGTAGCATGTGGCACTTTGCATGTGGCACGTGGCACTTTGCATGTGGCACGTGGCACTTTGCATGTGGCACGTGGCACTTGGCACGTGCAACTTGAAAAGTGCAAAGTGCCACGTGGCAAGTGCAAAGTGCCACATGCCAAGTGCAAAGTGCCAAGTGCAAAGTGCCACATGCCAAGTGCCACGTGCCACATGCCACTGCCAAGTGCCACGTCCGGCATGCTCCTGGAAGACGTTGCACCTGCTGCTGCTGCATTGCCCTGCTCCTGCTGCCTTTGCTGCTCCCACCGCCAGGGTGCCACAGGCCACTGCTGCTGTGCTGATACCACCTATATTTAACCCAAAACACAATTGCTGCGTAATTTTTTTGAGATGTCTGGGCTGAAAACTGTCATGTCCCAGTTGTGCGGTTGGACTTTGGACACAATGTGGGCTGCACGACCGCTGTCTGGAACCTAGTCCTGATGTTAATTGACAGCCATTTTTTTTCTTGGGGGGGGGGGGTTTAAGTCCCCACATCATCAATTAGTGTCCCCCTTTAAAAAACAATGATGCTACATGCCTCATTTACCCTAAAAAACGTTTCTAAAGCAATTTAAAGGCCACTTCCGGATTTCTATCCAGATATCCTAATTTGCCCGGACACCCCGGATACTGAGGTCGGATATCCGATTCGGATCCGGATCAGAAAATTTTGAACTCAGATATCCGACTCCGGATTTTGAAAAGGGGTATCCGAGCAGCACTGGTAGTGGGTATATGCTAATGGCACACGTATAACACGGCTAGAAAAGGGTACTCCATCATGTATGATAAGGGATAGATTGAGGGCTCCAGTGAGGTACACATTAACTGGAGGACCAACTTTCCCCTCAACCTAAAGATTTATGAAGCTACGCACTAGTATATGACTGCTCAATATATACTATAGTATATATATATACTATATATACACACACACACACATATATATATATATGTGTGTGTGTGTGTGTGTATGCCATACATCAATAGACAGTAATTGGTGAGAACATGACACCCTAAGGAACACAGCAACGCAACATGTTTCACCCAATATATGCTCCTTGCATTATCCATTCCCATGCACTCCTCCAGGACTTCTTAAGAGCTACTCCAACACTATAGAACTCCTTACCTCCTTCAATTAGGGTTCCCCCTCCTTCAAAATTTTCAAGAAGGCCCTCAAAATTCAACTTTTTATCCTTGCCAACCCTCCCCACCCCCCCTCCTCACTAGTGCTCTAAACCCGCAGCTGAACTCTGGTCCCATACCTTTCGTGTCCCCACCTCTCCCTCTAGATTGTAAGCCTTCAGGCAGGGCCCTCCTCCTTATATCTCCACCTGTTGTTCACACACCTCCATCACCATACACCCATCCTACGGACCTGAGTGAACTCGACTTGCCTAATCCCCATGCTCCCATCCAGTGACTGCCGAAGCATTACCTTGTACTCATACTGTCCTGCGTGATCTGGTTTTTCTTGTATTCCTGTATTGTCTTACTGCTGTATGTCACCCCTTAATATTGTCTGTAACCTAAATTAATGTCCATCGCTGTGTAATATGTTGGCACTTTATAAATAGAATAAATACATACAGTGCAAAGTGTAGAAAAAAGGTAACAATAACCTCCCACCAAAGTTAAAACAAAACTGTCAGCATAACAGCCTATGTCAAAGAAAGCGCATAAGGATGAAACATGTTGAGTTATTTAAGCATTATACACAGGCTAGATTGAACTTGGCTAAGGTGAGAGATAATTTAGTGAGGAACTAGCGTATGTATGAGATCCACCCAACATTGGTGATCTGGCATGCTGGCATCTTTAGTGAAGTCCGACTCCAAGCAAACCCTGAGGGCTTTGTTCTCCAGTGGAAAGCTGCTCTGTCATGCACCGTGTTTCGTCCCACCTCCTCCCTCCATTATAACAGACCCCTCGTAAGCTATAGACTAGTGACGTATCTGTACAGCCCCGGTTCTAAACTGTCTCCCGAGGGATCAAGTTCCAATTTCTGTGGGAAACAGTCTTCATATCTTAAGCATCTAGTTATAGACAAATTAGCTGCTTGTCGGGTTATCTTCTGAAAAATCTCCCTAGGTTATGTACAAGAACATGGGTATATTTTAACAGTTCTCTTTCATGCCTTCCGAACATCTCATCATGACGGTTTTGATACCTCCATTTTTTTCTCATTTACGCCTGTCTTAAACATAATTAAATATTGTGATAAATGGCCAAGTTTCTAATTAGCGTGCGCGTGTAACTAAAATAAAACTATGGAATTACCTGTCAGCCCAGCCAGTTCTATAAGTGGCTCGACTAATATTTTATGTTCCATAGCGTGCTCGTTCATTAATGAACAAATTAACATAGCGCCTTAATAAGGGACCGAGTCTTCGCCTCCTGCAACTGAAAGCCGCCGTACTCTAATGGAGTCAAATATTTCCTCAGTTTCAGCAAATCTCTTGATACCTGAACCACCATGAAGAATTATTAACTGAAATGAAATCTAAACTTAGCCATTTCCCAGCCAGTCCTATGGCTTCGGGCTCCCTGTAGAATTTATTAGCGATACGCGCGCTGGGCGAAGAAATAGCCGAGCTCGTGATTAAGAGCAAGAGCGATTTTCTGGAGAACCAAGTTGGTCAAAATTGTCTTTTTCGCCATTCAATCAGTATTCAGTTATGTCATTTCTTCCAGTAGATGGGGAAGAAGCCTCCAGAGATTAAATTAATATAAATGACATCCTGGGTTTTGTTTCGATAAAATATTGGTTGTAAAATTTTTCAGTAAGTTCATTAAATATCACTATATACTAAACACTTTAATCAAATAGCTTAATAAAGATTACAGTCATTGGTAGAGTGTGTAATTAATGGTAATTCTTTTAAAAAATGTACAGTTTATCAGGGCTGGTCCGTGACTTTTTGCTGCCTAAGGCAAACTTGTGAGGATGCACCCCCCCCCCCCTCCGATTTGGAATGATTTCACAGCACTCGACAATTTTCTCAGCTTCATTTAATGTTCTCAGTCAGAGATGCAAAAACTTGAGACATGACATGCTGCAGCTCAACGCAATAACACACTGGCTGGCTGCGAGTCGGTATTTTAAAAAAATGCTCACCTTCAGCCAGTTGCCCGTCCTCCATTCCTCCTCAGTCAGGACAGCAGTGCCACCTCCTGTCTTCTGCTGTGCAAGTCAAATGAAACACTGCTTTTCTCTTGCCACCCCCCTCCTCACTCACTGTCAGACTCCTCACACAGCACAACAAGCTGCTTTTCCCAATGCTGCTCTCCTGCCTCCCCCTCCTCACTCACTGCCAGACTCCTCACACAGCACAACAAGCTGCTTTTCCCCAATGATGCTCTCCTGCCTCCCCCCTCCTCACTCACCTGTCAGACTCCTCACACAGCACATCAAGCTGCTTTTCCACAATGATGCTCTCCTGCCTCCCCCTCCTCACTCACTGTCAGACTCCTCACACAGCACAACAAGCTGCTTTTCCGCAATGATGCTCTCCTGCCTCCCCCTCCTCACTCACTGTCAGACTCCTCACACAGCACAACAAGCTGCTTTTCCCCAATGATGCTCTCCTGCCTCCCCCCTCCTCACTCACTGTCAGACTCCTCACACAGCACAACAAGCTGCTTTTCCTCTCGCTTCTCCTCCTACTCTGACTGCATGATGTTTTTGTAAACACACAGTACAAACATGCTGCTCCTTTAATCTCTGTGCCTGATGCACGTGTTTTACCTTGGTTCATGAGAGAACCGGCCCTGCAGTTTATCACTGAATCAACTACCTTTTTACTCCCAAATGTTGGGTGTAAAGTGTGTGTGTGTCGGGGGAAAGGCCGATGTATACTTTTCTCACCTTTAGGCCAAGTATGTCAGGGCTCCCCGTTCATGTGCATCAATGCCCCTCCCATTCTACATGTAGCCCCCATTTCTTGCGTAACATTCCTAAAGCTGCAGCCCCTTTTGTTGATGTACAGCTCCTTTAGGCATTAGCTTCCCTTTTGATGTGTTGCTCCCCATTTGCAGCCGTATCTTTCATATGTAGCAGCCCTCTATTTCACATTCAGGTGCCCTTTTGAGCTGCAGCCACTCAAGGCCCGGGCCTTTGTGGCCGTTCCCTAAATCTGACCCTGTCTTTGCGGTGTAGGCGGCCTATCTGCAGGTCTTACATTATGGTGCATTCCATTTGAGTTCCTATAGAGAGAAGGGTGAGAACTGATGTGGAGTGGTTAAAGACCACTTAAAGTGCTAGTGCGGTAAACAGGGAACCATTTGGGGGGAAGGGAGGGGGGTTGCTGGAGTCCCTATGGTGGTAGAAACCCCCTCATCTCCTATCTGGTGTGAAGTAGCACTTGGGGTGATAATTAACTGATCTTACCATCTGCACTATTATATTTAGTTTATTCCGAGGTGTGGTTCACAATAAAGATTAGTGATTGAAATCCGCAGGTGCCTTGGGATTGTGGAATTGAATGCTACTGCAAGGGTATTTGAATCTATTTGTGGACAAGGTGACATCCTGCCGGTGACATGTTTGGAGGCTCTGTATGCAGAGTGCCCTGTGGAGCTTGCTTCAGCATTTATAAGTACCTGTACTTGCATTCGTTGTTCCCGACAGCTTCCTGAACTGGCCACTAGAGCTCTAGGCTCGCTGCAGTCACATGACAGTGCTCCAGGCTCGCTGCAGTCACATGACAGTGCTCCAGGCTCTCTGCAGTCACATGACAGTGCTCCAGGCTCTCTGCAGTCACATGACAGTGCTCCAGGCTCTCTGCAGTCACATGACAGTGCTCCAGGCTCTCTGCAGTCACATGACAGTACTCCAGGATTGCTGCATCACATGACAGTACTCCAGGCTCACTGCAGTCACATGACAGTGCTCCAGGCTCGCTGCTGTCACATGACAGTGCTCCAGGCTAACTGCAGTCACATGACAGTGCTCCAGGCTCTCTGCAGTCACATGACAGTGCTCCAGGCTCGCTGCTGTCACATGACAGTGCTCCAGGCTTGCTGCAGTCACATGACAGTGTTTCAGACTTACTGCAGTCACATGACAGTGCTCCAGGCTCGCTGCAGTCACATGAGAGTACTCCAGGAGCTCTGGTAGCCAATGTAGAAGCTTCATGGAACACTAGAGGTGCAAGCCAGCTTGATGACAGGTAGCTATACATGCTGAAGCACAGCCTGTATAGTAGACCAGTAGTCCACTGTCGTTCCACTGTTAAAATTAACCTCCCCTGTCTGTAATCCTGAGTGTAGCTCAGGCTAGCCGCAGGGAGCTCGATGCAGAGTATAGCACGCAGTGGGTACTTTTACTCACCTCCTGGGGGATCCAGACAACAGTAGCCATTCTCCTTCCTGTCCTCCGAGGCTCTGAATCACTCTGGTGAGATCGCCGCCATCGATATCACCACAGAGTTACAGCGCCACCTGGAGGACGGAGGTAAAATTGCAGCGCTGGAGCCCAGGGAGATGAGTGAGAGCTGGAACTGCTGCTGGCTTTCTGGCAGCATGATTTTTTCCCCTGATTTTAGGGTCTAAAACGTTTTAAAAGACCCTAAAATACAGAAATAATCATAGAACCAGGGAGGTTAATCCTGACCTGCACCAACATAGTTCATTTGCCACAAACCATGGGGGATCGCTGCGGGGATAAACGGGCGTGTGTAGGGAACTCTTGAATGACTAAACTGAATTTTTACATACAAAAGACTAAGTAATCCGAAGGGACTTTCTATTGACCTCTGCTGCAGATCTCATTTAGGAGGAAAACAATGGGCTTAGTGCTAGTTTTCTCCCACTATTAATTGCTTCGCACCTTTTACAGTACTGAGTAATTCATTAAGTGCTGATGAAATAAAGCTCGGTGGTTAAATATAACTGTTCCACCCCCAACAACAAATTAGACAAAGCGCGGTGTTAAGCAGAACGGTTCATTGAACAAATAGCTTCCAGTTCTGATCAATAGTTTTCAAAGAACATTCGCAATACACGGTGGAAGCTCGACTCATGCCAGCAAATTATCCAATGCAAATGAGCAAGGGTGGGGGATGGGGGGGGCAATGACTTCATTCGCACAGCGCACCTACTTACTGAGCGCATCGAGAGAATTGGAAAATTAAAACTCACTTTTTCTTTTTTCTAGCTGGGAATAATCCTAATTATCTACTCTTCCAATCCAGCTGAGCTGACAGCACATTACGTGTAAACAATAAACACTGAAAAAAATACACCCAATGACAACCTCATGCCGTTTTTCAATTTTATATTCGACTTGATGGAAATTTACAGAGCTACAAAAGGTGGGGGGTGGGGAGAATGAAGCAATTATATTTATAAGTATATATATAGAAAAAAAAAACATATTTGCAAAGCTATAAACATGTTTTCAGTATTAAACAAAGCGCACAGGGGGGAAACACATTTACTCCCTTATTTAGTGTTGTTTTAACTTCATGGAAAAAAAATGCTAGGGCCTATATCATTGCTACACAAGGAATTCTGTAATTGCATTACATTTATTATTTTACTTTGTATGCTGTAGCTTGCAGACAGCTATTCTATATACTAAACAAAGGATATTATTAGTGGCTGGATAGTGTAATGGTAAGGGCGCTGCCTCTGATGTAGGAGACCTGGGTTCAAGTCTCGACTCTTCCGATTCAGTAAGCTAGCACCTATTCAGTAAAGCGCTCTTTGGGCAAGACTCACTAACACTGATATTGCCTACTGAGTGCTCTCTAGTGGCTGCCTTGCAAGTGCTTTGAGTCTGACATAAGAAAAGTGCTATATAAAAAAAGGAATTATAATTATGCATGGGACAGATCACAGTTAAAGAAGAACTGTAAGCTAAAAATAACTCACTGCCAGTGGGTAGCTTATGGCTAGAGATGATCGGAAAGAGCAAAATCTGTTCCGCCGGAAATCGCGGATACCGTCAGCGTTAAATTCCGTCGCTATGAAAATTCTGCCGGATTTGTGCGGAATTCCGGATTCCGCTGGAAAAATTAAAATAATCGCAAAATGACCCTTGTTTATCCTATATGGTAGCCCATAGACCCTATTAACTGTTCGCTTAATCCTTTTCTCCCTTCCTCCCCTCCTCCAGGAGGGAGGAGGGTCTCATCTTCCAGGGAATTGTAGTATTTCAAAAGCCAGCTTACATACCTTTGCTGGGAATTGAACCCAGGTCTGAGTGTGTGGTAGGTAGCTCACTTCACCACTATACCACCACCAACACTACGTGCTGAAGCCAGCCTAGCATGTATGATTATGATATATCCAAGAGAAAAATTAGCTTGCTTAAGGATTTGTAGCATGTCAAAAGCCAACTTACATTGGAATCTTAGGAGGAGGAGACTGGCACTAGATGTGGGCGAGAATCATTGGGTGCACCGGATCCTGTACAGTATGCTAAAACGTGCTCTCAGAAACATACATTGCATGCGGAGAAAAAGAAAATCGAGGCACTGTGATAGCAAAAATGAGGTACCTTTAATCCACGGTGTGACAGACAGCGGGGTGCACAGTGGGGGTGAGGGGATGCCTGACAGCTGTTTCGCTAAGAAAGCTTCTTCAGGGGCAAATATAAGGAACTGTCTGTCACACCGTGGATTAAAGGTACCTCATTTTTGCTATCACAGTGCCTCGATTTTCTTTTTCTCCGCATCCAACTTACATTGGCTGGGAATAGAACCCAGGCCTACCGCTCTGTAGGCTGCTATCCTAACCATTATACCACCAACACAACACACTACAATGCTACATGCTGAAGCCAGCCTAGCATGTACCATTATACTATATCCAAGAGAAAAATTAGCTTGCTTAAGGAATTGTAGCATGTCAAAAGCCAACTCACATTGGCTGGGAGGAAGGAGACAGGTTATCAGGCAGAAATTAGTTAGGTGGGGAAATAAATTTGAATTCCGTAAAATTTTTAAATTCCGCGGAATTCCGTTTTACAGCTATAGCAATTCCATTCTGTCCGGAATCACCAAATACCGGCCGGAATCGTGGAATTTAGAATTCCGTGGAATCCAGCGACCATCCCTACTTATGGCCACTTTACCGGGGAAAAACCCAGTATTTCTGGCATTAAAATTCAGTATTTCCTGATATTTCACCCTAAAGGCACAAGCCCCGCCAACCTCATGACGCTGGTCCTTGGGTGTAGGCTTGTGCGCTTAGCCTTCTGGGTAGTGGGGTCCTCCCCATCATCCCATGAGGGGATCTTTTTTATTAACAGCAATCTGTGTGGAATTCTGTGTCAGATTGTGCTGCCACATTTCACATGTTCTCAACGATATTTATCGCGGCACACTTTTTTCTGCTTTTTTTCCGTTGTATTTACGATAATTGCATTAAAGTCCACGCCGGCGACCTTTTCGTCCACCCTCAGCCGCCACCCTTTTTTCCTGCTACCGCTTTTTCCAACTGCCAACTTGCCAAGCGAGCAACATCTCCCTGTGTGCATATACTTCAGACAGCAGTGGGGAAATGGCGAGTAGGATGCGTCTGTGCGCACGTTTAGGGGGGTAGCGGTCATGGCTTAGCACCCGTTTTAATGGGCCTGTTTAATAGTCCTATATAATACCAAGGGTTTTAAATAGGCACAGACCCGGCAGCACCGGTGGGTGTCGGCTTAGCGGGGGAAGTGGCTTAATGTGGGCGGTGCAGTTGTGGGTGTCGCTTTAGTGTAGGCAGTGAAATTGTGTGTAGAAGCTTAGTACTGTAGCAGCTGTGTAGACGATACAATTGTGGGTGGCAGCTTAGTGTATTAGCTCCTCACTGACCATCTGTAGTTTACCTGCATAATTTATTAGGAATGACACATTCAGGGAGGCTGGGAGCACATTTTGTTTTTAAATCACAAGCATTTTGCTGTATAGCGGAAAACGTATGGGAAATCAGATTTCATGAAAGTCTATGGGCTGCAGTGTACATTATAATATATATATATGCAAGTTCAAAGTGCCATGTGCCACATGTCAAGTGCCAAGTGCCATGTGCCAAGTGCCACGTGCCAAGTGCCCCGTGCCATGTGCCACTGCCAAGTAGTGTTGGGCGAACAGTGTCCGCCACTGTTCGGGTTCTGCAGAACATCACCCTGTTCGGGTGATGTTCGAGTTTGGCCGAACACCTGATGGTGTTCGGCCTAACCGTTCGGCCACATGGCCGAACTAAGAGCGCATGGCCGAACGTTCCCCGAACATTCGGCTAGCGCTGTGATTGGCCGAACGGGTCACGTGGTTCGGACCCGAACGCGCTCTGATTGGCCGAACGGGTCACGTGGTTCGGGTAAATAAATACCCGAACCACGTCATTTCTCCGCCATTTGTCTGTGGGTTTAGCTTTGGGTAGGCAGGCAGGGTAGTTCTCTCTCCAGCCACGCTAGCCAGGGTCCCCCCAGTCATTGTGACGCTGCTGGGAACAGTAGTACACCGCTCACCCACACTATATAGCATTGTGTTTACTGCCACTCTGTGTACACCGCTCACCCAGCACTGTATAGCATTGTGTTTACTGCCACTCTGTGTCGCTGCTGGGAATAGTGGTACACCGCTCACCCACCACTGTATAGCATTGTGCTCTGTGTCACTGCTGGGAATAGTGGTACACCGCTCACCCACCACTGTATAGCATTGTGCTCTGTGTCGCTGCTGGGAACAGTAGTACACCGCTCGCTCACCCACACTATATAGCATTGTGTTTACTGCCACTCTGTGTACACCACTCACCCAGCACTGTATAGCATTGTGTTTACTGCCACTCTGTGTCGCTGCTGGGAATAGTGGTACACCGCTCACCCACCACTGTATAGCATTGTGCTCTGTGTCGCTGCTGGGAATAGTGGTACACCGCTCACCCACCACTGTATAGCATTGTGCTCTGTGTTGCTGCTGGGAACAGTAGTACACCGCTCGCTCACCCACACTATATAGCATTGTGTTTACTGCCACTCTGTGTACACCGCTCACCCAGTACTGTATAGCATTGTGTTTACTGCCACTCTGTGTCGCTGCTGGGAATAGTGGTACACCGCTCACCCACCACTGTATAGCATTGTGCTCTGTGTCGCTGCTGGGAACAGTAGTACACTGCTCGCTCACCCACACT
The DNA here is from genome assembly GCF_040937935.1 of Hyperolius riggenbachi. Lineage (NCBI taxonomy): Eukaryota > Metazoa > Chordata > Amphibia > Anura > Hyperoliidae > Hyperolius > Hyperolius riggenbachi. The sequence continues at coordinate 428,969,726 of NC_090650.1, forward strand.
ATATAGCATTGTGTTTACTGCCACTCTGTGTACACCGCTCACCCAGCACTATATAGCATTGTGTTTACTGCCACTCTGTGTCTGCTGGGAACAGTAGTACACCGCTCACCCGCCACTGTATAGCATTGTGCTCTGTGTCGCTGCTGGGAATAGTGGTACACCGCTCACCCACCACTGTATACCATAGTGCTCTGACTCGCTGCTGGGAACAGTAGTACACCGCTCACCCACACTATATAGCATTGTGCTTACTGCCACTCTGTGTACACCGCTCACCCAGCACTATATAGCATTGTGTTTACTGCCACTCTGTGTCTGCTGGGAACAGTAGTACACCGCTCACCCGCCACTGTATAGCATTGTGCTCTGTGTCGCTGCTGGGAATAGTGGTACACCGCTCACCCACCACTGTATAGCATTTCTGTACTGCCACTGTACTGCTGCCAGTCAGCGTGTACTTTAAGGATAAGTGAAATGAGGAAGAAATCCGGTGAAAGAGGGAGGGGCAAGGGAAGAGGTGTTTCCCCTGACGGTTCACGTACAGGCCACAGGGGAGCACCCAAGAAAACCCACTCAATACCGCCCATGTTGTCCAGGACAACAACCCTCACAAATCCAAAAGAACAGGACCAGATAATTACTTGGATGACCTCTCAAGCGTCCAGCAGTGGGTTAAGCAGCACCAGCACATCACGCACGAGGTCCGAGTCCTCAGCCAGTTACAAGGAGCCAGTGGGCACAAAGCTGACACAACCGGCAGCGACACCACGCACACAACTGCCAGGTAACCAGTCCGAAGAATTACCTCAGGACACAATGGGGTATTTGCAGGAGCTATTCCCAGCCCAACAAACTTCCACCTTTGAAAGGTCAATGGAACAGCCAGAAATGTTGTGCCCGGATTCACAACCATTAACTGTGGGAAATGCACCGCGCACTGAAATACAAGGCGAGTCCGAGGACTTTGAAACCCAAATGCCAGAGCAAGTTGGGCAGGAGGGGTTGCAATTGCAGGAGGTCGGCCGAGAAGATCTGGAAGACGACGTTGGAGTGAGCTGCGCAGAGGTTGTTCTGGGGAGCTCTACTCCATGGCGGCGGCCCCCCACAATGACATATGACGAGTTTGAGGAGATGGAAGAGGAGGGTATGGACAATGTGGACACAGACCCAGATTTTGTATGTGAAGGAGAACATCGCCGTCGTAGCAGCACAGATGAGTCTGTTGAAGAACCCACTGCTGCACGAGTTCGCTTTGTGCCACAAGGTGGGTGGCGCGAAATTTCAGGCACCACAAGCGTGGAAGTTCCTTTGAGACGCAAAAGAGGCGCAAACAGAAATCGCCAGCAAGGCAGGTGCTCCAAAGTCTGGGCTTTCTTTGAAGACTGCACTGAGGATGGTACCATGGCGATTTGCAAGGTGTGCAAGACCCGCCTGAGCAGGGGGAAAAGTATTAACAACGTCTCCACCACCAGCATGAGCCACCACATGCTATCCAAACATCCCACTCTGTGGGCAAACGTGGCAGGACAGGGTACCATCAACACTGCCTCCCTTGGGTTCACCAGACTCACCACCAGACCCTCCTCAGCAGTAGCAGTAGCCCAGCCATTGCGTGGTTCACAACATTCACAAACATCAGACGACGCTGACACTGTCACTTTCCGGACTAGTGCTCTTGAGGTCTCCCAGTGTTCATCAAACACAACAACCAACAGCCCTTCAGTGTGCAGCCCTACGGTTCAGTTGTCTGTCTCGGAGATGTTTGAGCGCAAGAGGAAATTTCCAGCAAATGACCCCCGGGTCGTGGCAGTAACAGCCAGCATAGCCAAGCTTCTGGCCTGCGAAATGCTGCGCTGCCATATCGAGTGGTGGAGACAAACAGCTTCAAGGGCATGATGTCAGTGGCCATCCCACGTTACGTGGTTCCCAGCCGCTACCACTTTGCGCGCTCTGCAGTGCCTGAGTTGCATGAGCACGTGGTCAGCAAAATAACCCGAAGCTTGAAGAATGCCGTTGCCTGCAAGGTTCACCTTACCACTGACACCTGGACGAGTGCGTTCGGCCAGGGTCGATACATCTCCCTTACCGCGCACTGGGTGAACCTTGTGGAGCCTGGCAGGGATTCCTCACCTGCTACGGCGCGGGTGTTGCCCACGCCGCAAACAGCTGCACCGCCGTCCCTCCCACTGGATAACAACAGCAGCACCTACCTCTCTGACTCCTTCTCCTCCAACGCATCTCAAAGCTGTACCTCATCCGGAAACGCTAACCCAGCAGCAGTAGGATCGTGGAAGCAGTGCAGCACAGCTGTTGGCATGCGTCAGCAAGCGTTGCTGAAGCTGATCTGCCTTGGGGATAAGCAGCACACAGGGGAGGAAATTTGGAGGGGAATAAAGGAACAGACGGATTTGTGGCTGGCACCGCTGGACCTGAAACCGGGCATGGTTGTGTGTGATAATGGGAGTAATCTCATTCGCGCTTTAAGGTTGGCTAAGCTGACACACATCCCTTGCCTGGCGCACGTGATGAACCTAGTAGTTCAGCGGTTCCTAAAGACATACCCAGGCGTGGCCGATCTTCTGTTGAAGGTGCGACGAGTGGCCAAACATTGTAGAAATTCCAGTACTACTTCGGGGGCACTCGCCAAGATGCAGGAGCGCTTCAATCTCCCCCACCATCGCTTGCTGTGTGATGTCCCTACGCGCTGTTATTCTACGCTGCACATGCTAGCCCACTTTTGCGAGCAGAAGAGTGCAGTGGTCCAGTACATGACGGCGCAGTACCGAGGAGCATCCAGACAGCTGCCAAGCTTCTGTGGATCCGATTGGGCCAACATGTTGGACCTCTGCCAAGTCCTCCAAAATTTTGAGCAATCCACGTTGCTTGTGAGCAGTGACAACTCTTCAGTCAGCATTACCATATCACTGCTGTGTTTACTGAAGAGGTCAATGTTGAAAATCAAGGAAACAGCTGTCATGATGCAACAGGGGGAATCTGAAGGAGAAAACGATCAGCGTGATGGTACCAACATCAGGCCATCTGCCTCAGGAAACGCTGGCCCCAGCAGCTATGACGAAGAAGAGGAGGAGGAACAGCTGGAGTTGGAGCAGGAATTTCATGCCACCACTGACGAGGGCCAGAGCAGTGCACGTTGGACTTCCACAATTCAGCGCAAATGGTCAGCAGAAGCAGACCAGGAAGAAGGTGACGACTATGATGCATCACAACAATCACAACGCCCACAAGAGGATGATGATGGTTCTGGCAGGACTCTGGCACACATGGCTCAATTCCTGCTAGACTGCATTGAATGCGACCCACGCATTGTGCGCATTCAGGACAACACCAATTACTGGGTTTATACCCTTCTGGATCCACGGTACAAACACAATGTTCCAAAACTGCTTGAAGAAAGAGTCAGACAGGTCAAAATGGAAGAATACCAGCAGGCCCTTGTGGAGACTTTAGAGAGGAGATTGACATCCTCCCCCTCCTCTAGCCAGTTGTACGCCAACAGACTGACTTCTGCAAACCCAGGACGACCAGGAGGGCAGCAAACAACACAAGCCGCAGCTAGTGCCCAAAAGGGAATGGTATCGGCAGTGTCCTTGGAGTGGGAAAATTTTCTGACACCCATGCAGCAGCCCACAGAACAGCAAGCGTGCACATCCACATCCAACACCGATCGCATGGAGAAGATGGTCAAGGACTACATGTCAGATGGCGTAGCTGTGTTGAACAATCCATCTGCACCCTTCAACTATTGGGTATCGAAGCTAGACACCTGGCACAAACTGTCAATGTACGCAATAGAGGTGCTGGCTTGCCCGGCAGCCAGCGTTATGTCGGAACGCTGTTTCAGTGCTGCCGGAGGCATCGTCACAGATCGGCGTATCCGTCTCTCCACAGAAAATGCAGACCGTCTGACTCAAATTAAAATGAATCAATCCTGGATTGGAAACGACTATGCAACACTCCAGGACCCCAACCAAGTAACATGAACAATGAACATCTGTGATGGGTTAGCGTTTCCGGTCCCCGTTTATTGAACCTCTCATCTGTATTACATTTATGACTGCATGGCGGCAAAAAGCATTGCTATATCCGCATGCTTTTTGTCCTCATGCAAGGCCTGGGTTGTTGTGTCTCACAAAGCGTGGCCTTCTCCTCCTGCGCCTCCTCCTGTTCCATCACGTGTGCTGCTGCTGCTGCTGCTGGGTTAGCGTTGCCGGTCCCTGTTTATTGAACCTCTCATCTGTATTACATTTATGACTGCATGGCGGCAAAAAGCATTGCTATATCCGCACGCTTTTTGTCCTCATGCAAGGCCTGGGTTGTTGTGTCTCAAAAAGCGTGGCCTTCTCCTCCTGCGCCTCCTCCTGTTCCATCACGTGTGCTGCTGCTGCTGGGTTAGCGTTGCCGGTCCCTGTTTATTGAACATCTCATCTGTATTACATTTATGACTGCATGGCGGCAAAAAGCATTGCTATATCCGCACGCTTTTTGTCCTCATGCAAGGCCTGGGTTGTTGTGTCTCAAAAAGCGTGGCCTTCTTCTCCTGCGCCTCCTTCCGTTCCATCACGTGTGCTGCTGCTGCTGCTGGGTTAGCATTGCCGGTCCCTGTTTATTGAACCTTTCATCTGTATTACATTTATGACTGCATGGCGGCAAAAAGCATTGCTATATCCGCACGCTTTTTGTCCTCATGCAAGGCCTGGGTTGTTGTGTCTCAAAAAGCGTGGCCTTCTCCTCCTGCGCCTCCTCCTGTTCCATCACGTGTGCTGCTGCTGGGTTAGCGTTTTCGGTCCCTGTTTATTGAACCTCTCATCTGTATTACATTTATGACTGCATGGCGGCAAAAAGCATTGCTATATCTGCATGCTTTTTGTCCTCATGCAAGGCCTGGGTTGTTGTGTCTCAAAAAGCGTGGCCTTCTCCTCCTGCGCCTCCTCCTGTTCCATCACGTGTGCTGCTGCTGCTGCTGGGTTAGCGTTGCCGGTCCCTGTTTATTGAACCTCTCATCTGTATTACATTTATGACTGCATGGCGGCAAAAAGCATTGCTATATCTGCACGCTTTTTGTCCTCATGCAAGGCCTGGGTTGCGTCTCAAAAAGCGTGGCCTTCTCCTCCTGCGCCTCCTCCTGTTCCATCATGTGTGCTGCTGCTGGGTTAGCCTTTCCGGTCCCTGTTTATTGAACCTCTCATCTGTATTACATTTATGACTGCATGGCGACAAAAAGCATGTTACCTGTGCAAAGAAACATGACATTTTCAGCATTTAAAAGACATTTTTTCCTTTGAAACTTTACAATCAATTTTCTCAAAAACTATAAGCTCTTTTTCAAATATTTTTTTCCTCTTGTACCCACTCCCAAGGTGCACATACCCTGCAAATTTGGGGTATGTAGCATGTAAGGAAGCTTTAGAAAGCACGAAAGTTCGGGTCCCCATTGACTTCCATTATGTTCGGAGTTCGGCGCGAACACCCGAACATCACGGCCATGTTCGGCGAACGTTCGCGAACCCGAATATCCAGGTGTTCGCCCAACACTACGTGCCAAGTGCCACGTCCGGCATGCTCCTGGCAAACGTTACACCTGCTGCTGCTGCATTGCCCTGCTCCTGCTGCCTTTGCTGCTCCCACCGCCAGGGTGCCACAGGCCACTGCTGCTGTGCTGATATCACCTATATTGAGCCCAAAACACAATTGCTGCGTAATGTTTTGGAGGTGGCTGGGCTGAAAACTGTCATGTCCCAGTTGTGCGGTTGGACTTTGGACACAATGTGGGCTGCACGACCGCTGTCTGGAACCTAGGCCTGATGTTAACTGATAGCCATTTTTTTTTTTGGGGGGGGGGGGGATTTTAAGTCCTCACATCATCAATTAGTGTTCCCTTTTAAAAAATAATGATGCTACATACCTCATTTACCCTAAAAAACGTTTTTAAAGCAATGTAAAGGTCACTTCCGGTTTTTCTATCCAGATATCCAAATTTGCCCGGATACCCCGGATACTGAGGTCGGATATCCGATTCGGATTCGGATTGGAAAATTTTGAAATCGGATATCCGACCCGGATCGGATATCTGGGTATCCGAATCCGGATCCAATCCGGATTTTGAAAAGGGGTATCAGAGCAGCACTGATTGGTGGAAATCAGAATTTACCTGGAATCAGAAATCGCCATTTCCGATCATAGTCAGCACACACTGTAGCTAATTGGTTATCTGTACAGACCCAGAGTTGCAGTTAAAGTGGACCTGAACTCAGAATGTCTTCTCTAAAAGATACACAACAGCATAATGACAGTTAAATGAAAAACATTTCATTGTTACAGCTGAAACAAATCCTAAAATATATCTGAGGTGTTTATACTTCCTGATTTCATGGAAGCAGACATATTGTTAACATCCTGTACTTTCATATGAGCTTATCTGCTTCATCTGCCGTGGCAGTCATGTGACACAAGGGAGAGGTCAAATTACAATCACGGTATAGCAGTAGGAGAACAGAGGCGCCAGCAGGATAAAAATGGATAAAACCTATAAAATTTGCTTAGAGGAAGTGGTGGACTTACCTCCATAAAGCAGACACGAGGCGCTACACTGAGGCGCTACACCTGCTTTTGCCGAAATTCTGTTTTGTCCCCACGTTTATTGCCTGATGAAGCGGGCTGGGCCTGCGAAATGTGTTGCACTGCACTTTTTGGGGTATTATATAATAAATGTGATTGCTGCTATTCAGACAGTCTTTCATGTCTGCTTTATGGAGGTAAGTCCACCACTTCCTCCAAGCAAATTTGAAAGGTTTTATCCGCTTTTACCCTGCTGGCGCCTCTGTTCTCCTCCTGCTATACCGTCTCCACCCCTGGTGGAGGGGCGATCTACCCCTTTTTCTGATCTACAGAGAGCGACATCTTATTCCTGAGTGAGGACAGGCTAATCTCCTCACCTGCCTATACAGTGGTTGCCTGTGTGATAACCCAAGATTGTGAGTATTCTCTTCTTACTGATTACCCTTACTTTATTTTTGCATAATATTATTATTATTATTATTATTTAGTATTTATATAGCGCTGACATATTACGCAGCGCTGTACAGTGTATATATATATTTATCTTGTCATAATATACTACACTATATTGGGCTCTCGGTTTCTCTAAATTTTAACAAATTACAATCAATCGCGTTCAATTTGAGATTAGACACAGAAGGGGAATTAAACAGCTTAAACTCTCAAAATGCTCTATGTTTTCCTTCTGTCCTGTGAAAGAGTTCAGGCCCACTTTAAATCAGATCCGAGATGAAAAACGAACTATAACAAGTAACTTGTCGATATATCTTATCTAAAGTTTAGATAGTTTACACAGCAAATCTAGCTGCAAACAGCTTCAACATTATATGATTATTTCTTCCTGTGATACAATGAGGGCAGCCATGTTCTGTTTGTGATCATTCCACACAGGCAAGCTGATCTGCATCTCCAGCCCTCAGCCTGTGAAAAAACTTCACTCCCCTCTCCTCCTCTCTCCTCCCCCCTGCCTCTGAAATCTCTGGCAAGTAACCCCCCCCCCCTCCTCAGCGTGTATCAAAAAAGGGCACCTGGAAAAAAGGGCGCGGGGTGTAGCCCAAATTGTAAGTTTGAATGCAAAACCATATTTTTAGTTTAAGAGGTTATAAACGATAATTTAGTGCTAAATAGGTTAAATAAACGTAAATGAAATGGCAAAATACCGTCTATAACAGTAAACGAATTCTGAAAAGAAACGTCAAATAGCGTCTATAGCAAAAACGATATTTACACTTGTATTAAGCATAGTACTAGAATGGTAAGTTTTACAGGTATTTTACTACAATTATACCTAACTTTAGGGTCACAGATATCTCTCCTTATCCCTATCCCTCACACCTAGACCCCCCCTTTGTGTAAATACACATAATGTAATAAATTGTATATATTAGATATATTGTACTATAACTATACCTAACCTTACTCTCATACAGAGCCCTCCCTGTACCTATCCCTAACCCCTAGACCCCCCTAGTGGTGCCTAAACCTAAGACTCCCCTGGTGGTGCCTAAACCTAAGACCCCCCTGGTGGTGCCTAAAACTAACCACCCCCCTGGTGGTGCCTAAACCTAACCACCCCCCTGGTGGTGTATATTGCACTGTAACTATACCTAACCCTCCCTGTACCTATCTCTAACTCCTAGACCCCCCTGGTGGTGCCTAAACCTAAGACCCCCCCTGGTGGTGCCTAAACCTAAGACTCTCCTGGTGGTGCCTAAACCTAAGACCCCCTGGTGGTGCCTAAAACTAACCACCCCCCTGGTGGTGCCTAAACCTAACCACCCCCCTGGTGGTGTATATTGCACTGTAAGTATACCTAACCCTCCCTGTACCTATCCCTAACCCCTAGACCCCCCTGGTGGTGCCTAAACCTAAGACCCCCCTGGTGGTGCCTAAACCTAAGACCCCCCTGGTGGTGCCTAAACCTAAGACCCCCCTGGTGGTGCCTAAATCTAACAATCCCCACTGCACAAACACGCTAAACACATATAAACAATATTATATTTAATCCTTAAAATACTTCACTCCAAATAACATGAATAAAATAATTTATATATTTGTAGTAGAATAACTAGCCTTAAAATCGCATATACATTAATAATATTATAAGTAGAAAAAGGTATATATAATATATATACACATACAATACAATAGATAGCCTTACAATCACTTATGCATTAGAAATCTTAAAATAACAGTAATATTTAAAGCGATATTTTAATAACTATAATCAACGCATTAGAAGTGTAAAAACAAAGTTAATACCAAAAGCGATGTATTTCTAATACAATCAGGTTGAGAAACGTTATTTAAGCATTATACATATGAAAACAAATTTTAAATGATAAAAGAAGTGTAAACGAAATTTTAGTTGTTATAGTTTGTAAGCGCAATTTTAAAACGAAAAAACTAGTTAAAACTCATATAAGCGAAATTTACAAACGAAAACATAAGTATAATACAAAGTCAAAACGAACTTGTAAACGATATTTGTTATAAACTTTATCCTGTTAACGAAAACTTTTGTTAACACGATCCCTGTAACCGCTATTTCTCGTGCGCCCTTTTTTCCTGATGGGCGCCGAATAGCCGATATTTTGCATTGCAGTCTATGGCGGCGCCCTTTTTGTCCACTATCCCTGTGCGCCCTTTTTACTAGCCCGCCCTCCTCCTGCCCAGACTGAGCTCCCATAAGCTCTTCCTACATGGATCTGAGAGTGCCATGGCACTAGAGAAGCTTTGGGCGATGTTTCTTTAGTTTATAGGGAATTAGAGTATTAAAACAAAAAAAAGTATTGGGCTTGAGGAATGCCCTATAAACTATATGAAAGGAACACAATTATGCAATAAGTAAAAGTTTATCTCGGAGCCACATAAATGCTGGAGGTGCCATTCCAGTGTTATAAAAGTGTGTTAAAATCAACGAAGTAAGAATAATGCATTCATGATTCATGAGCCTGGCATGATTTTAAGACATTTCAAACACACAGAAACTCTGACCAAAAATGTATCCCAATCAGTAGCTGATACCCCCTTTTACATGAGAAATCTATTCCTTTTCACAAACAGACCATCAGGGGGCTCTGTATGGCTGATATTGTGGTGAAACCCCCTCCCACAAGAAACTCTTGAGTACGTACTCCTGGCAGTTTCCTGTCTGGGAACCTTGCTGCATTATGGGAAATAGCTGTTTACAGCTGTTTCCAACTGCCAAAAAAGCATGTAGCAGCTACATCACCTGCCAGCAGTAAAAATGTCACCATGTAATAAATGTCAGAATGTAAATCAGGGATTTAAAAGATTTTACAATAGGCAAACACTGACTAAATTATTTAGACATAATTATTGTAAAAATGAAGCACTTTTTTATTACATTTTTTTCACTGGAGTTCCTTTTTAAGACTAAGTACTGACACTCTGAATTAAACTAAACGGCTTTAATTTTTATTACTGTCCTTTCTCTCTTCTTTTCCTTCTAGCACAAGGCAAGGATAAAGGATTGCGGGTTACCTGACAAAGCCCTTTTGAATCTAAGAATAATCAAAAAAGATAAGCAGTACCTGCAGGGTCCCCGCAAGGTCTGCCAACAAATTTTAGGCTCACTTTGAAAGGCAATTACTCTGTCATCGGTTGAAGAGAGTGACCTATCTGCTCCTATCGTATGTTTTTCAATTCCAGGCATGAAGCCTACTCTTAGACTTGCTCAACTCCAGTGCCGTGATTGAAACAGTAATAACAGGAGCCGTCGGAGATTAAGGCACCTGCCAAAAAAACTGACGCCAAGAAAATTCTGCACAATGGAAGATTAGATGTCAAAACACCCATCAAATATTATCCACATTCTCTGCTTTTTTTCAACTAATATAAATAAAGTTTTTTGTTTTTTTTTACCTTTTGTACCATAAAACTTTACGAATCAATGGCCCGGCTCGCACAGACAACAGTTCAGTTGAAAGCAGGCTGGCGTTAATATGCATCATTTTACGGAGATTAGCCTTGTTGATAATCAGGGAAAGGAAAAATGGCTGACTTATTTAGAAAACTCTGTCAAAATCAATTTTTAATCATTTAGTCTAGTGTGTGAGCTCCAGGTGGGGGGAAAAGGGAAAGGGGGGACATTGTTATCTCTAAGGCTTTATGACAAGCAAATGATGCACTGCTAACATGAGCCGAGGTCCGACTGACATGTTTACTGAAAGTCCAGGTGGAGAAAATGGATGAAAATTGTTATTTATCGATTCACTCCATTGGTCGGCGTAATTCACTTGCAGTTCTAATGTGTTCACATAGTTGGCTTGCGGTAATTACGTCTTTATTATCAATTATTTATCATCCATTGAAGCATACATGTGACACCTCGTGCGGAGTCTAATGATACGTCAAGGAGAACTTGAGTATTAATTGTGAGGTCAGTACGGAGAGTTCAAGATCTGACTAGTATACGTATCAATTATAGCGCAGGAAAACAAAACTAGCAGAGGGGATTTATACAGGTTTATTTAACCAGTGAGCAGTGCTTAGAACAATCGCACTAGAGGAATAGTCTAGTAAGCCACAGGAACCTATTGAAATCTATCTTGTATTGATCTGATTTCTGTAATGTGGATTACATGACTACTAGGAGCATCGAATAGCCTAGTGATTTTCACCAAACCAATTCCACAACTGGCTTGGTGTATTCCACAACTAACTTCAGAGTGTCAGCAAAGTTTCCATATATGTTTAAAACCTGTATTGTGTTTATAAAATACAAATGGAGAAAAAGCTTTTGGAATTTGTTAAAAAATATTTAAATAGTGTACTTATTATTAATTATTAACTGACTTCACCAAGACCCTTTTCAAGGCGTGGGAAAGTAATTGGCCAGTTGATTGCCTCCTCTTCACTTCCACTACTGCCCTGTAACGATTGGTGTCAGCAAAACAGATTTTCTGATTATTGGTGATCTGTAGTATCACGAATAATACAGATGCTATACCTGATTATGTGGTGATCTGCAGAATCACCAATAATGCTAGTATAGCCAGACACAGGACAACCAATGTGAGATAGTGTTTGGTGCAACAGTAATGAGTAAGCGGAGATCTCCCGAGGAGCGGGTGACTCAGACAGTACTGCAGCCAATGATCACCTGAGGAGCAGGTGATTGGGACTGTACTGCAGCCAATGATCACCTGAGGAGCAGGTGATTCAGACTGTACTGCAGCCAGTGGATACCCGAGGAGCAGGAACCACTGACTGTGCTGCAAGGATGATCACCTGAGGAGCAGGCGATTAAGACTATACTGCAACTAGTGGACACCTGAGGAGCAGGTGTTACAGACAGTGCTGCTAAGGCTGATCACCTGAGGAGCAGGTGATTAAGACTATACTGCAGCTAGTGGACACCTGAGGAGCAGGTGTTACAGACAGTGCTGCAAAGGCTGATCACCTGAGGAGTAGGTGAAAGCTACTAGAGATCCCTCACCAGTGGCTAGGCCCATCAGTGAGGACAGGAAGGTCAGACAAGCAGAGTAGGCAACGTACGGACAGATAAAGTACAAAGACAGAAGGCTGATTCAGTGTCATGTTCAGGCAGAGTCGGCAACTGGAATCAGATGGGCAGAGGTACAGAATCAACAAAGCAGGAGAATAGTCAAAGGAAGCAGAAGGTCATAACAGATAATACAATGCAATTAGTACTTTGGGCTATCAACAGAATCTGGCTAAGTGTGGATTCCCAGCTCCAGCTGGTTCTAGCACACTTTGGGATCTGACTGGGGTCTGAACACTAACACGTTAGCATTCGCAACAGCAGACACGGGGCAACTGACAGACTAGTACTATATATACAGAAATGCCCCATAGCGCCACCCCCATCACTCAGCCAATCCAAAGTACCGTTGGAGTCAGCTGACTTGGCAGATCAGCTGACTGCAATAATTTGAGAAAGGCACTCCACAGGCTTCAAACTTGTGTTTGTTTATTGAGCAAAAGACAAATACATGTTACGGGTCACCTGACCCTTCCTCAAGTGCTAACTGAACCCCAAGGATACGATTAGATCAGCTGACTCCCCTTCTATTCGCATAAAGGTCCTGTCGCCTGGCGCGCGCGTGCGCGTAGCCCTCAATCTATGTGCAATAGAAGGACCAGGCAGAGCAGCAGCATGTAACTGCGCGGAAGAGGCCGCCGGCTGATACGCGGAGATAGCCGCCATGCCGCTTGCCTCTGTGGCGGTATCTCCGCTATCTATTACAGTACCCCCCCCCGCCCCTGAGGAGTGGACCCCGGACACTTCCTACTCGGCTTCTCAGGGTGTAACTCATGAAACTCTTTCTTTAAATCCTCAGCATGCATGCGACAATCCGGCACCCAAGTTCTCTCCTCCAGACCATACCCCTTCCAGTGGATAGATATTGTACAGAATTCTGCACCAATCGAGAATCCAATATGTTCTCAATCTCATACTCAGGTTGGTCGTCAACCATCACGGGGGGGGGGGGGGGGGAGAGGAATCCACGTGCACCGCAGGCTTTAACCTCCCTGTGCGGCCGCGGGAGGGTTTTTTTCAAAAAATTTTTTTTTAGCATGTAGCTAGCTACATGCTTCTCCCCTCCCTGCGGTGTCCCCCCGTACTCGCCGTTCGTCGCCGGCGCCGCTTGCCCATAAGGAAATCCCGTTCTGAACAGCATTTCCTTGAGGGCTTCCCCCGTCGCCATGGCGACGAATCGGAGTGACGTCATCGATGTTGCCGACGTCATAACGTCACAGGGAATCCCGATCCACCCAATAGCGCAGCCTGGCGGCGATTGGCCAGGCTGCGCAAGGGGTATGCGGGAGGGGCGCCTGTATCGCGGTGGGATGCTGCGCATTGGCGGCGGGCGGCGGCGATCAGACCAAACACGCAGCTAGCAAAGTGCTAGCTGCATGTTTGAAAAAAAAATATGTAAATCGGCCCAGCAGGGCCTGAGCGGCACCCTCCGGCGGCTTACCCCATGTCACACACAGGGTTACCGCCAAGGAGGTTAACAGAGAAACATGGAATGATCTCACACCTCTCATGCTGGCTGGGAGATCAATCGCATATGTGACATCATTAATCTTTCTGGACACAGGGTATGGGCCTACAAATCTGGGTCCTAACTTAGGTGACGGTTGTTTCAACGCCAAATGCCGAGTAGATACCCACACCATGTCCCCTGGGGAAAACTTCCAATCTACAGACCGTCTCTTATCCGCCTGTTTCTTCTGAGTCTGGAAAGCCTTTCCCAAATTCCTCTTAACTAACACCCAAATCTCCTTTAATACCCTTTGCCAATCCTCCAGGGCCGGGAACGGAGTAGATGCCACAGGCAATGGAGAAAACTTTGGAGATTTTCCCGATACCACCTGGAAAGGGGAATATCCTGAAGAGGCACTCTTCAGGTTATTATGCACAAATTCCGTGAATGGCAGGAACTTTACCCAATCTGACTGTGCATCTGCCACATAACACCTGAGGAATTGTTCAAGGGACTGGTTAACTCTTTCGGTCTGACCATTGGTCTGTGGGTGGTAGCCTGATGAAAACAAAAGGTCTACACTTAACTGATGGCAAAAGGCTCTCCAGAATTTCAACACAAACTGGACTCCCCTATCTGACACCACATTCTCTGGAATGCCATGCAACCGGAAAACGTGCTGAATAAAGAGATCAGCTAACTCCTGGGCCGAGGGGAGTCCTTTCAGAGGAACGAAATGAGCCATCTTACTGAACCTATCAACTACCACCCAAATGACCGTCTTGCCCTCAGACCTGGGGAGTTCTCCTACAAAGTCCATAGACAAATGAGTCCAGGGTTCATTTGGCACTGGTAAGGGTTGTAATGTGCCCACTGGTGCCTGGCGAGAGGGCTTACTTCTAGCGCAAACTGAGCACTCTCTCACAAACTCATTACAATCAAGTGCCAGCGAGGGCCACCATACACATCTGGTCAATAGATCCTGAGTTTGGGCAGCTCCGTGATGCCCAGCATTCTTATGAGAATGGAATAATTGTAAGAGTTGTAGGCAAAAAGGAAGTGGTACGAACATAATCCCCTCAGGCTTTCCTTCTTGAATGTCCAGTTGGTAAGGCCGCAGAGTAGCCGTCCAGTCCCCCCAGGTTTCGGTAGCTGCCAGCACCACTTTTTGAGGTAGGATGGTCTCAGGGGTTGAAGGCTGAACTGTCTCTGGCTCGAAACACCTAGATAGAGCGTCTGCTTTGACGTTCTTATTACGTGGTGTATACCTTATGATAAATCTGAACCTTGAAATGAATAGGGACCAGCGGGCCTGTCGGGGACTAAGTCTTTTGGCCCCTTCTATGTACTCCAAGTTTTTATGCACTTGAAACAAAAAGAAAAACCGAGAGCCCAATATAGTGCAGTAAGTCTAACAATTGTTGGCGAAATAATTAACAGATGTGGATATACTCACAAACACGGGTTACCACATAGGCAACCACTTGAACTGCAGGTGGGGAGTATTAGAACCTGACCCCACTCAGGTTTAAGAAGTCGCTCTCTGTAGATAGAAAGAAGGGGACAGTCCCCTCCACCCAAGGTGGACTATATACTGTGCAAATTTGGACAGAGGCGCCAGGCAGGTTAAAATGATCTAAAAACAACTAAAAAGCAGGAGTACAGGTGGACTTACCTCCTGAAATGATGGACAATCAAGATTGTTCAAATCGCAAATAACAATTTATTTTGGCACTCCGCAACGCGTTTCGCAGGTATAACCCGCTTCATCAGGCAAGGAGTGCAAGCTAAAAATCAAGCATACAAACCATAAACAATATACAATAAACAAAACACGACCCTAAGAGCTTGCCATCATAATACAAAAAGCAAAAATGACATATGTCTGTCACAGAAGGGGCGATCTGCTGTGACAGGAGACGTGTAAATACCAAGGGCCTGATTTACCAAAGGACGATAAGCCCCTTTGCATGTCTAATTGTTTGTTTGCTCCTCCAAACAACCGCGAGAGCTATCGCGGGCGCCCGGACGCAATGCGCCACCCCGGACACGCAAAGCCTGTAGACCCATATTGGGCCCCGCGCATCCAAGAAGATGCACCCCGCGCAAACGCAGCGCGCGCAAATGTATGCGCGTGCAAAAACGTTTAGCGCGAAAAAATCGCGCCAAGCGTTAGCAAATCAGGCCCCATGTGTAATGAGGAATGCGACCAAAGTAGTACAAGAATCTATCATGAAACAGCCCATAAATAACTTCTCATTCAATTGTCAGCATAAGTTATTATATATATCAGCGTAAGTTATTATATAGTGACAATACCCGTGTGTCCATAGTGGTGTAATAACTATCTACATAGCCGCAAAAGTATCATCTATAAAAGTGAAGTCTAGCTCTTTGAATAAATAGGGAATTCCATCTTACCTCAAAAAGGTCCAATAGTGGCAATGCGCCTCTGTAACTCGCGCTGCTGCTGTCTGCTGTTTATAAAGGTGTCTATGTGCCTAAATTAAAGGTAGGATGTCAGGTGAGTACAGCGTGACATCACATCCCCCACACTGGGCTTATACGGGAAGTGATGCTGGGAAGCATGGGCGAGGTGGCGTCGGCCATGTTGATTGTGGGCAATTTTGCCAATAGCTGTAAATATGTATAAAATGTGGTGTTTTTGCCACACTATGCATCTCAACAATATTTCCATGCCTATGCGACCATATAGTGGCACTGATAGCGTTACTGGCTATCATTAGATTGTGATCTCTATTTGTTGTTTCTGTATTCATATAGTCTATGTAGTATATATATGAATGCTGCCATCTAGTGGTCAGAATATGGAATAGCAGGTAAAAGTAGTTCTACTCCTATACAAATGCATAAAACTGAATTAAATCCAATAACAGAGATAAAACAACAGTGTTAATATGGTTAAGAAGAAGTAACATCAATAAAATATATAAAAAAATATAAAAATATAAAAAAAAAAATTCATAAAAATATGCTTATCTAATATAATAATTTTAAGAAATGTATAAAAAATAAAAGAGAGGACTATCATAATAAAACATTGTTTGCTATTAGCAAGCGACTGTTTGGAGTAATAATAAATAATTAATCATTAAAATGCTTTTTCTAAAACCTCATTCAGACCATTGGGTATCAGGCACTTTAGAATTTGTATCCAATAAATTTCCTTTTGGCGCAGTATCTCGAAAGCATTTGTGTGGGATGGGGAAACTGATTCGATGAAAGTGATTTTAAATAAGAGAGGATTATTGTTGTGATGGATACCAAAATGTCGAGAAACGCTGTGTAAATTGTAATTATTTATGATGTTTCTCTTGTGCTGGCCAATCCTGCTGCGAGCCTCCTGGGTCGTACGACCAACGTATTGAGGCCCACATGGGCATGAAATAAGATAAATAATGAAACGAGAGTCACAATCGATATGTTGCGTGATAGGATATTCAATGTTTGTAGTGTGGGACTGAAAGGTCTTAGTGTTCACCACGAACTGGCAGGCTGTACATCTCGCTTTGTGGCAGGCATGTGATCCTGGTGGTAGGCGGGGGCCGGTGGATTGGGAGAATGTCCTTAGTTTACTGGGAGCTAATAAGTTACGCAAATTAGGTGCACGTTTAAATGTGAGTGTTGGTTTGTTGGGTAATAATGGTTTAAGATAGGGATCTTGTGTTAATATGTCCCATCTAGACTGCAACGTGGTTCTAATAATATTGTGTTGTGAACTGAAGCGTGTGATAAACCTGGGAAATGGATCGTTAACGTTAGTAATATTGGAGTTAGGGGCAGTCTGGGATGTAGTGCTGGAGGTGTGAATTGCTTTGTATTTGGCGTCTTTGATTAATTTGTTTGGGTATTTTCGTTCGGAAAATTTTTTTGTCAATATTGTCGACTGTGTATGGTAGTCATTTATGTCAGTACAGTTCCGGTAAATCCTTTTATATTGGCAGTACGGGGTGTTGGTAGTCCAAGGTCGATGATGGTGACTGTTGAAATGAATGTAATTGTTGGCATCGACTTTTTTGAAATGGGTTTTGGTTTTTATATTGAGTAATTCGATGAACAATACCAGGTCCAGATATTCTATGGTGATGGGATGATATTGGAAAGTGAAAAGTAGAAGTTTACAGAGAACATTAAGTTTTATCGTAGATATATTGATGATCTGATTTTCATATGGCAAGGCGACCCCAACAATATTCCTCTATTCGTGCAATACCTCAACAACAATCCGGCTGGTCTACTTTTCACTTTCCAATATCATCCCATCACCATAGAATATCTGGACCTGGTATTGTTCATCGAATTACTCAATATAAAAACCAAAACCCATTTCAAAAAAGTCGATGCCAACAATTACATTCATTTCAACAGTCACCATCATCGACCTTGGACTACCAACACCCCGTACTGCCAATATAAAAGGATTTACCGGAACTGTACTGACATAAATGACTACCATACACAGTCGACAATATTGACAAAAAAATTTTCCGAACGAAAATACCCAAACAAATTAATCAAAGACGCCAAATACAAAGCAATTCACACCCCCAGCACTACATCCCAGACTGCCCCTAACTCCAATATTACTAACGTTAACGATCCATTTCCCAGGTTTATCACACGCTTCAGTTCACAACACAATATTATTAGAACCACGTTGCAGTCTAGATGGGACATATTAACACAAGATCCCTATCTTAAACCATTATTACCCAACAAACCAACACTCACATTTAAACGTGCACCTAATTTGCGTAACTTATTAGCTCCCAGTAAACTGAGGACATTCTCCCAATCCACCGGCCCCCGCCTACCACCAGGATCACATGCCTGCCACAAAGCGAGATGTACAGCCTGCCAGTTCGTGGTGAACACTGTGGAAAGAATTTTATAATTAATCTGTTAATCTTTATGTATACTCTGTATATTCTGTATATCCTGTGTAACCTATGTGACTATATAGTCCACATGCACAAGATTAGATTATTGTGTTAGAGTGACACTTTAAGTAATAGGATTATTGTTAACCAAGGAGTTATCACGATACCATTGAATATATGTTATATATGTTTTTGAACCATATACTGTGCAGTCTCCTTTGTCCTTCACAGTGAAATTCCAGAACAACCTCCAAACTTTTCCCCAGTGTCATTCTGTACCAAGCACGGGGCAGTGAGTTGGAAAGAACAGCCTAAAACCAGTTCTCTGAAAGTGTGGGTGATTTTGAAGGACATGAGACAAGGAACTGATGTCAGAGGATTTCTTCTTGCTGTTGACTTTCATTTATTCATGAGGGACACAGAGGAAGAACAGACCCACCCAAAAGAAGAAACTGGACATTGCTCATTGGACTTATGGGATTACAGACTGTTTGGAGGGAGGAATATATTAGCATGTTAACTGGGGTATAAAGATTTACAGAGGAAGGAAGTCTCTACCCTTTTGTGACTAGCCGGGCTGCAGCTAGCCTGTTTCTCCTTTCATAAATGCTGGTATATAAAAGGGTCCTCAGCTGAGTGAATAAAGATTTCATTTTCATTGGCACGAAATGGAGGAGTCTCATTGAGTAAGTTTATTTCCTTTAACATCTGGTCTGCATCGAACCGGAAAACCTATAGTCACAAAGAGGTGAGGCCTAGGAACGCGTTTGCGACTGGCGAATCTGATAGTAAGCTGGTGAAAGCCCACCGGGATTATATTTCCTTTAAAAAGGTGGCCAAATGCAAGATCTAGATCTCACGTCTTTGTGACATACGGTTTATTTCGAACCGTGAGACTTCTTCAGCCAAGGTCGGTGAAATCGCCTGCTTAGGATTCTAAAACAAACTTCTCGGGTGTCCTGAAAGCTTCTTAAATTGTAAGTACTACCTTTTATTTCTGTAACTTCTCATACATAGGGCTGTGCAAAATTAGAGTATAAGTTTTGATGTGTTGTTATATTGTTTTGCATGACACAATCTGTGGTCAGTTTCCTGAGCTACTGTGTGCCTCAGCGGAATTGTAAGTTTTTGCAATAGAACACAGCCGCGTAACCGGCAGTAATATCGGAGTGGATCTAGATCACAGGTTGTTTCTGTATTTTAGTCAGGGGTACCCTCATGCAGAGGTTCATCACACTGAGTGAATCCGGTCTCCGCTGCAGCTCCCGACGGGCAGATACGTAGTTCTGCCAGGTAGAAACGTAACTCTACAAATCCATCTCAGGGACGAGACCGCTGACATTGTAATTCTCAAAACAAGTGTATGAACGAGGGAGGTTGAGAATGGGGCAAGGTACAGGCAAAATTAAAGCAACTGATGATGAATATGTCATGCGCAGGAGGAACAAAAGCTGGGTAAAATATTGTAGCCTGTGGAGGAGTAAATTTGGTTTTTCGGGACACCTTCACCCTGACGGGTGCAAGAAACTCGTTTCTCAAATTAAATGTGAAGCACAAAGTGACAGGAAGCTAGAAGGTCGGTTTGGCTTAGCAGAAGCTAAAATATGGCTAGAAGAGGCGCATAAGAGGCAGAAACAGGTGAATACATATTGGTTAGGAAAAAAGAACAAAGACCTGGAAGTGGTAACATGCACTCCACGCCAAGACCCCCAGATCCCTCCCCCAGCCCAGGGCCAAGCCGTACCAGTCCTAGACCAGGCTGAGGCCCTCCCACATGACGCAGATGGGGCCCCACAGGGAGGTGGAACTAAGCAAAAGGAGGAAGGGGGGGCCACGGGAGGTTTGGAGGTAGGAACAGATAGATAGGGAGTGCTGACGAGAGCCAGCAAAAAGAAGATAGAGGGGGAGGCAGGGGTGCACGTTTCACAAGTATATCCACCACTACCCCCACCATATGTGCACCTGCGGGCTACAGCCCCTGCCTATGAGGCAACTACTATGCCCATGATTCAGATGCCAAACCCTGCGGGAGGTGAGGCTGTGAGAGTTTATAGGCCATGGACAGATAACGATGTGAAGGAAGCTCTACAGGGCATACCCTCACATCGTGAAGACATAGATACATGCATAAGGGATATGAAAAACCTCCGTATCAGCTACGGCCTAGACGGGTTGGAATCTGAGAGGGTCCTTAGAGGGAAGTTCCAAACAGACTGGCACATGGTAGCTGGTACCTGGAACCCCTTTGATGCAGGAGATCCAACAGGAGATCCACCTGTTCCCCCTAAACCTCTGGTCTGGGACAGCGCTGATCTGATTCAAAGATATGATGCTGTACTCGACAGGGCTAGGGAGAAGTATAAGACGTCACCTGATTGGGGCCAGATTTCCATCATCACCCAAAAAGATGGGGAGGGAGTGGATGAGTTAGTAGCCAGGGTAGTGGAGATTTTCAACAGACATAGTGGCATAGCTCCCCCTGCTGACCGAACAGTAGATTCCCCATACGAACAACAACTTAAAATTGCTGTACACAGAGCTTTGAAAGAGGATGTGGCCAAGTTTGTGACAAAGCATATGGTTAACCATAGAACTTGCAGACTGAATGATTTTCTAGAATATGCCCGGCATGCTGAACGTGTTATCAAAGAAAAGGTAAAGAAGGGGAAGAAAGTTGCCACAAATGTTTATGATTGCAGTGATGAGAATGGTTGTTATGTGAATGATAATGGGCATTTCACACGCCCACGAAAGCGCAGATCTAAGGATTTTGAAGGTCGCAGAGAACGCGGAGAATGTTTTGAATGTGGGTCGAAAGATCACCTGGCCCGGCATTGCCCCCAGAGGGCCCGAGGTCAACAGCGACAAAGTATGGTTAAGGGTATTAATTCTGCCCTAGTTGAAGGCAACTGAGTAAGTGAATTTATTGATGAAAATAGAATGTTACGTTGTGGTGTGTAAGATGTGAAGCTGGGAATTCTGAGCTCTGAAATCTAAATCACCAGAGCTCCCAGGGGAAGTATCCAGCTGAGGAGGAGGAGGGGGGCTATAGGAGAAATCCACAAGTTATGAGCTGCTGTTTGTCTGTCTGTTTGTTGTTTGTGTAGTTTCTACAGTATATAAATGTCTGTATAAGTTTTATACTCTACCTGTCTGATGTTTGTCTGAAGATTGGAAATTTAAAAGTGATTTTTACTGTCTGCAGTTGTCTGTTTGTAATGTTAAATTTTGTGAAATTCGAGTGGAGTTTCTGTCTGGGATTTGTGTGAAGGTATGGGTTACGCCCATATTTCTGAGGAGGGGGCAAGAGGCCTCATGGACAACTTATCCCAGCCTAGATGTGTGTATGTGTGTTGGAGCGGAACGGAGTGATTTGAGAGAATGCATGTAGCAAGATGAAAGGTTTGTTTGCAAGAAGTTAATGTATATATTTTATGAAACCCAGAATGCGGGATATTAAAAAAAAAAAAAAAAACCCGCAGATATTACTTTCAATTATAAGAGTAAATATGATGATTTTTGTTTTTTTTTTTGTTTCTGGGAACAATTGATTGCTGCATTGCTGTAGTATGTGGGTCATTGTCATCGATTGATTAGCCGTTTTGATTGACACCTGATTACATTTTTTATAATTCATGGATATGTTAGAAGGAGTTCAGTAAAATGACTTTTATAGAAATATTTTGACCACAAAGCCTTGTCTGATGGCGACTGCAGAAAGGGATGCATGATTGTAGTTCTCTGCCAAGAGCCCAACCCCACCCCCACCAGCCCCATGAGCCCCACCCCACCCCCCACCAGCCCCACCCCACCCCCCACCCCCCCACCAGCCCCACCCCATCCCACCAGCTCCATCCATCCATCCCCCCCCCCCCCCCCGCCTATGCTGCACAGCCAGTTTGCTTGGGCATTTACGTCTTCATTGTCCAAAAAAGCTGCACCACCCTAGCCCCTGTACTTTTGTTTTCTGTGTTGTTTATTGACCAGAGGATGTTTCTCCCATCCGCATCTGCGCGCAGTGACTTGTCCGCAGGGCAATTAACAAATCTTTGTGGATCAGTTCTATGTGCATAGGAGGGAATACACCAATGATTGTCCTGGTCTTACAGTAGTGAGCTGAAGAACATTGTGGAATAGATAAGCTTCTTTCTGCGTCTCTGCTCAAGCTGTGTGTTTATTATTTACCCTGTAATATGGGATTCCGTTCCCCACTGTTTTCACGAACAGTCTGTATGCTTTCCCATCATGCATACGTTTGTGGCTTAGTGACGTCCGCAGGGTTAGGTGTCTGCAACTGAGGAGCCCACCCGTCCTACAGACCATGGATGTTCTCCGGGCTCCCACAACACTGGCCATTCACATGTGTGCAACATCCCAGTCCCCTCATCTCCCGTGGCAACGACTTGGCAGTCCTGACATATGCAACTACAACTCCCTCTGCTGACTTACAGTCTAAGACTTTACCTACAGGTCGCTCTGTACACTGCTGACCTACTAACCTTCCTTTGACTGATTTTGTCCTATTTATTTGTGGTGATGACACATGAGTCTTACATGTGTCAACAGGAGGGATAGTGACTAAATTAGAATAAAACCACATGGGAACATTTAAGCCATTGCAAGAGGGCGCACATGGGCCCTCCGAATCCAGATTAATTAAAAGATTCAGAGCCACAGCTTGCTACGAACACTCACATGAAGCTTCGGTGGCTTTTGAAACAAAAGAAATGTTGTTTGAATCTTGCTCAAGAAGAACGCTTAGCGGTCATTTCCTTTTAAAACAGTAGCCAGATCCAATCTGTTCTTGATAGTTAGCACCACGGGGTAAAGAGGGGCGGAAATTTGAGATCCTGAGGCGACGGGAACATTTGCCTGAGCCTCAGTGCGACCACGATCTCAAAGGCTGTGGGAAGATATTAGAGGATTCTTCCTAAGGCACAGGTGTAGTTCTTTATCTTGAACCATGGTGAAAAGGAGATAAAAAAGGGGGAACAGATACCTAAAAAGGCTACATAGGGGAAGTTGGGTTAGAGCCATAGCATTTTTAAAGAAGAAGAAGAGCCCTGGAATGACAATGACAATGACAATACGACCTCCATTGAACAGCAATGACAGGATAGACAAAGAGATTACTGACCCATCCCCACCGGACAGTATTAACAAGATGAACATGACTAGTGATAAAGTTTTAGTGACCGGTGGAATTTTTAATTTTTGGATTACTTTGGCAATTTTTACTGCAAACCGAGTGAATGTACCGAGTGAATGTGTCTGACTGTATTGTGTGTGCAGCGGCTAGACCGCAGATTGCTCTGGTATCAGTAGTGGCGAGTGGGTCTGAATTAGAATGTATGATACAAAGTATGATAAGTATGAATCAACCACGGAACTGTACCACAGAGAGAGTCCGTATGAAGGTACCAGGCATGCCGCAGCGTGCATTTGCTACAGCCAGTAATCTTACGTGCTATAATAGATCTGCCCCCAGTAACCATCCAATGATCAAGTATTGTGGAGAAATAGTGGAAATAACCAACGATAAAGGGTTGAGCCTAGGAACAAAATGGCAGTTAGAAGATACATGGTGGACTTGTGAACCCAACAAAGCAGAATCATCATTGCCACCAGAATGGAAAGGGTTGTGTGCCCCTGTCTGGATGATAGAACATGTCACTATATTGCCCTATGAGTCCTTTAAAATTTTGGTGGATAAAAAGGTACACCGGAGTAAAAGGGAGGCACCAAAAGGGAGTTTGGACCCATATGTATATATTGATGCGATAGGGGTCCCCAGAGGGGTGCCAGACGAGTTCAAGGCTAGGAACCAAATTGCTGCAGGGTTTGAGTCCATTTTCCTATGGCCAGCAGTTAACATAAATGTAGATTGGATTAATTACATCTAGGGATGGTCGGAAATGCCAATTTCCGATTCCGCGGTAAATCCGCATTCCGCCATTGCCAAATACCGATTCCGCTTTCCGCTACCAATTTCCGCATTCCAATGCGGAATTTCCGCCGGAAATCGCGGAAATTCCGCCCGACTTTAACATCGATTTTCTCAAAAACTATAAGGTCTTTTTGAAAACTTTTTTTTGCATCTTGTTCAGGAGATACTGCTTAATAAACCCTGAAAATTTGGTGTTTCTAGGACTTACGGGGGCTTTGCTATTAACCGCTAAAGTCGGCGCATTTTTACTGTAATGTAAATGCAGAAAATAGGCAGATACGGATTTTCTGCATTTTACATTACAGTAAAAATCCGCCGACTTTAGCGGTTAATAGCACAGCCCCCGTAAGTCCTAGAAACACCAAATTTTCAGGGTTTATTAAGCCGAATCTCCTGAACAAGATGCAAAAAAAAGTTTTCAAAAAGACCTTATAGTTTTTGAGAAAATCGATGTTAAAGTCGGGCAGAATTTCCGTGATTTCCGGCGGAAATTTCCGCGATTTCCGGCGGAAATCCGCCTAACACACTTGCATTACCGATTTCCGTATTCCGATACGGAAATGCAATTTCCGAGCGGAATTTCGGAAATTGCATTTCCGTGGAATCCGAATGAGCATCCCTACATCTATTACAATCAGCAGAGATTTGTTAATTATACTAGAGACGCTATCGAAGGTTTGGCAGAGCAACTGAAAGCAACATCATTAACAGCACTGCAGAATAGAATTGCATTAGATATGCTGTTGGCAGAGAAAGGGGGTGTATGTGAATTTTTTGGGGAACAATGTTGTACCTACATTCCAGATAATACATCCCCTGATGGAAAAGTGACAGTGGCTCTTCAGCAGTTAAAAGACCTATCCGAAGAGCTGAAACGAAACTCAGGTGTTTCAAACCCAATAACAGACTGGTTACAGAACTGGTTTGGAAGCTGGACTTCATTTTTTCAGAGTTTTGGTATCGCATTCCTAACTGTTCTTATGGTTCTGTTCCTGCTAGCCTGCTGTATTTTTCCAATGCTGAGAACATTTTTTGCAAGGTTGATAGATAAGCATATGAGTATTACTATGTATGCAGCCTTAGCACAGCATGATGAAGAAGCATACGGTGATTTGGGAGGAGATTATGATGGTATGCTGGAGGGAGATGGCCAGGCCAACGTGTGAGGCAATAATTCCAGCTCACGGCCAGAGCCTGATTTTTGTTTTTGAGCATTTCACTTCTATGCCTTGACTTGCTGTAGTGCATACCCATTTGCAGCAAAGGGGAGTAGAAGGCTGTGTTTGCTTGAACCTCTGACCCCTGTAGTGGAGACACATTTGCAGATACCTGAGGCTTAAGTAAGCATAAGCATAGAAATGTGAATGTAAATATTCTTTTTATAACACATATATAATCAAGCCACAACCCACAGTATTAATTATAAACAGGAGGGAAATGTGGAAAGAATTTTATAATTAATCTGTTAATCTTTATGTATACTCTGTATATTCTGTATATCCTGTGTAACCTATGTGACTATATAGTCCACATGCACAAGATTAGATTATTGTGTTAGAGTGACACTTTAAGTAATAGGATTATTGTTAACCAAGGAGTTATCACGATACCATTGAATATATGTTATATATGTTTTTGAACCATATACTGTGCAGTCTCCTTTGTCCTTCACAGTGAAATTCCAGAACAACCTCCAAACCTTTCCCCAGTGTCATTCTGTACCAAGCACGGGGCAGTGAGTTGGAAAGAACAGCCTAAAACCAGTTCTCTGAAAGTGTGGGTGATTTTGAAGGACATGAGACAAGGAACTGATGTCAGAGGATTTCTTCTTGCTGTTGACTTTCATTTATTCATGAGGGACACAGAGGAAGAACAGACCCACCCAAAAGAAGAAACTGGACATTGCTCATTGGACTTATGGGATTACAGACTGTTTGGAGGGAGGAATATATTAGCATGTTAACTGGGGTATAAAGATTTACAGAGGAAGGAAGTCTCTACCCTTTTGTGACTAGCCGGGCTGCAGCTAGCCTGTTTCTCCTTTCATAAATGCTGGTATATAAAAGGGTCCTCAGCTGAGTGAATAAAGATTTCATTTTCATTGGCACGAAATGGAGGAGTCTCATTGAGTAAGTTTATTTCCTTTAACAACACTAAGACCTTTCAGTCTCACACTACAAACATTGAATATCCTATCACGCAACATATCGATTGTGACTCTCGTTTCATTATTTATCTTATTTCATGCCCATGTGGGCCTCAATACGTTGGTCGTACGACCCAGGAGGCTCGCAGCAGGATTGGCCAGCAGAAGAGAAACATCATAAATAATTACAATTTACACAGCGTTTCTCGACATTTTGGTATCCATCACAACAATAATCCTCATTTATTTAAAAGCACTTTCATCGAATCAGTTTCCCCATCCCACACAAATGCTTTCGAGATACTGCGCCAAAAGGAAATTTATTGGATACAAATTCTAAAGTGCCTGATACCCAATGGTCTGAATGAGGTTTTAGAAAAAGCATTTTAATGATTAATTATTTATTATTACTCCAAACAGTCGCTTGCTAATAGCAAACAATGTTTTATTATGATAGTCCTCTCTTTTATTTTTTATACATTTCTTAAAATTATTATATTAGATAAGCATATTTTTATGAATTTTTTTTTTTATATTTTTATATTTTTTTATATATTTTATTGATGTTACTTCTTCTTAACCATATTAACACTGTTGTTTTATCTCTGTTATTGGATTTAATTCAGTTTTATGCATTTGTATAGGAGTAGAACTACTTTTACCTGCTATTCCATATTCTGACCACTAGATGGCAGCATTCATATATATACTACATAGACTATATGAATACAGAAACAACAAATAGAGATCACAATCTAATGATAGCCAGTAACGCTATCAGTGCCACTATATGGTCGCATAGGCATGGAAATATTGTTGAGATGCATAGTGTGGCAAAAACACCACATTTTATACATATTTACAGCTATTGGCAAAATTGCCCACAATCAACATGGCCGACGCCACCTCGCCCATGCTTCCCAGCATCACTTCCCGTATAAGCCCAGTGTGGGGGATGTGATGTCACGCTGTACTCACCTGACATCCTACCTTTAATTTAGGCACATAGACACCTTTATAAACAGCAGACAGCAGCAGCGCGAGTTACAGAGGCGCATTGCCACTATTGGACCTTTTTGAGGTAAGATGGAATTCCCTATTTATTCAAAGAGCTATACTTCACTTTTATAGATGATACTTTTGCGGCTATGTAGATAGTTATTACACCACTATGGACACACGGGTATTGTCACTATATAATAACTTACGCTGATATATATAATAACTTATGCTGACAATTGAATGAGAAGTTATTTATGTGCTGTTTCATGATAGATTCTTGTACTACTTTGGTCGCATTCCTCATTACACATGGGGCCTGATTTGCTAACGCTTGGCGCGATTTTTTCGCGCTAAGCGTTTTTGCACGCGCATACATTTGCGCGCGCTGCGTTTGCGCGGGGTGCATCTTCTTGGATGCGCGGGGCCCAATATGGGTCTATGGGCTTTGCGTGTCCGGGGTGGCGCATTGCGTCCGGGCGCCCGCGATAGCTCTCGCGGTTGTTTGGAGGAGCAAACAAACAATTAGACATGCAAAGGGGCTTATCGTCCTTTGGTAAATCAGGCCCTTGGTATTTACACGTCTCCTGTCACAGCAGATCGCCCCTTCTGTGACAGACATATGTCATTTTTGCTTTTTGTATTATGATGGCAAGCTCTTAGGGTCGTGTTTTGTTTATTGTATATTGTTTATGGTTTGTATGCTTGATTTTTAGCTTGCACTCCTTGCCTGATGAAGCGGGTTATACCTGCGAAACGCGTTGCGGAGTGCCAAAATAAATTGTTATTTGCGATTTGAACAATCTTGATTGTCCATCATTTCAGGAGGTAAGTCCACCTGTACTCCTCCTTTTTAGTTGTTTTTAGATCATTTTAACCTGCCTGGCGCCTCTGTCCAAATTTGCACAAGTTTTTATGATCTGTATAGACTGTGGTGTATGTTCTGCCCCTTCCAGCCAATGGCGCCATTCTTCAAAGGCTAACTTAATGGCCAAGAGCTCTCGATTGCCAATATCGTAGTTCCTCTCGGCAGGAGAGAACCTACGAGAAAAGAAGGCACATGGGTGTAGTTTGCCTTGCAGACAGGAGCGCTGAGACAGTACAGCCCCAACCCCAATTTCTGATGCATCGACCTCAACAATGAAGGGGAAGGTGACATCCACATGTCTCAGAATGGGAGCTGAACAGAACAATTTTTTCAATGTGGCAAAAGCGGACTGTGCCTCTGACGACCAGTGGTAAGTATCAGCCCCCTTTCTGGTAAGATTGGTGAGGGGTGACACTACAGATGAGAACCCCTTGATGAATTTTCTGTAGTAATTGGCAAAGCCAAGAAATCTTTGGAATGCCTTCAATCCTACAGGTTGGGGCCACTCCAAAACAGCAGAGACTTTTTCTGGATCCATGGAGAGACCAGAAGTGGAGATAATATATCCCAATAAAGGAACTTTAGTGACCTCGAAGAGGCACTTCTCTAGCTTT
The DNA here is from genome assembly GCF_040937935.1 of Hyperolius riggenbachi. Lineage (NCBI taxonomy): Eukaryota > Metazoa > Chordata > Amphibia > Anura > Hyperoliidae > Hyperolius > Hyperolius riggenbachi. The sequence continues at coordinate 428,998,757 of NC_090650.1, forward strand.
GCATACAGCGAATTCTGTCTTAATTTTCTTCAAACAAGCTTGACGTGCTTACGATGTTCTGTTAAATTAGGAGAGAAAATCAGTATGTCGTCTAGATACACTAGCACAAATTTTCCCAGCATCTCCCTGAAAACTTCATTGATTAACTCCTGTAGGACGGCAGGGGCATTACACAACCCGAAGGGCATAACCAGATACTCGTAATGCCCGTCGGGCGTGTTGAACGCCGTCTTCCATTCGTCGCCGTCCCTAATGCGTACCAGGTTGTATGCCCCTCGCAGGTCTAATTTGGAGAAGATACTGGCATTGGTCACCTGAGCAAACAAATCATCAATCAGAGGCAACGGATAACGATTTTTTACAGTGATCTTTTTTAAACCTCGATAGTCAATACAAGGTCTAAGCCCACCGTCCTTTTTCTGTACAAAACAGAACCCAGCCCCAGCTGGTGACTGGGAAGGTTGGATGAAGCCCTTGGCCAAGTTTTCTTTAATGTATTCCTGCATCGCCAGTTTCTTGGGCCCTGACAGATTATAAATATGACCTCTAGGGGGCATACAACCAGATCTTAATTCTATGGGACAATCGAAACTCGGTGGGGCGGGAGTTTATCTGCAGACTTTGGACGGAACACGTCAGCGAATTCTGCGTACTGTACTGGCACCCCTTTGACCTGTATCTTGGTGGCACAAACAGCAACCCTCTCCAAACAATGATGATGACAATGGTTTGACCAGCTCTGTAGCTGACCTGAAGCCCAGTCAATCTGAGGGGAGTGGAGTTGCAACCAGGGCATACCAAGAATAATAGTAGAGGTTGCCATATGCAGAACTGTAATTTCTCTTTATGTAACACCCCTATATTACACAATAATAAGGGGGTCTGGGAAAGAGGCTGTCTACACTGTAACGGAGAGTCATCTAAGGAAGCTCCATCCCCAGTTGGGATAAGCTCCGCCCACCATCATTGGAAGGTCCGACTTCACCCATGGGAAGCACCTCCCCCATCGGGAACACTTTGGAGTAAAGAAGTCCCATACAGAAATCCTAGTGTAACCATCCCTGCAACTGTGGGGAAGCAGGTAAGATGGTGTCTCCCTGACAGCAGTGACTTCTCTCTCAGCATTAACAGTGACCTCTCCCTCAACCTTGCAACCACAGTGACCTCTCCCTCCACCTAGGACATATACCGACCTCTACAGCATTAGCACTACAGTGATCCTGCCTCCCCAGCACCCACACTGACCTCTCCCTCCCCCAGCACCCACATTGAGCTTTCCCTCCCCCAGCAACACCCATAGTGACCTTCCTCAGCACCTAAACTGACCTCTCCTGCCCCCAGTGACCTCTCCCTCCCCCAGCACCCCCAATGACTTCCCCTTCCTCTAGCACCCACAATTACCTCTACTTCTTCCAACATCCATCCACACCCCTTCCCCCCCATTGCTGGCACCCAGTGACACCAAGTATCTGCACCCAGGCCTGACATTGCACCCAGTACTCACACCTGCACTCAGCCTCTACATGGCACTCACTATCTGCACTAAGCACCAACTTAACCAGTACCCTCACTCAAAGTACCTACATTGAAAACCCACGTGACACCCATTGCCCACCCTTAGTCAGCACCCAGTAAAGGCATGGCACCAATTATTCACACCCATATCACACCCAGCATATCCAGTGATATCCAGTCCATGCACCCAGATCTCACATGGCACTAAGTACCTACAATCAACACCTGCATGACATTCGATACCCACTCGCATCCAGAATCCACATGACACTCTGTACTCACACCCATAACCCACATGGCATTCAGCATCTGCATTTAGCACCCACATGACAACCAATACCCACTAGCCAGAAATGAGGAGGGGGGAATGTGTGGCCACTTGTGACAGGTCCAACTGACTCCATACCACTGAATGCAGCCAGCGCTTCTGTGACTGAATGTATGTGTCAAGCAGGGATGGTTTGGAACACTTGGAAAGGGGGGGAGGAGTGAGGGTTAGATGTCACTGCAGAGCAAGGGGTTTGGGGGGGGAGGGGGAAGGTCCCCTACACTTGTAAGTACTACTGTGCATGGGGAGGGGTGTAAAGGCACCTTTTTTGAAAAAAATTTGAGCACCCCTTACTTAAGGATCATCTGCACGGCCCTGTCACCCCCTGCAATTAATTTCAGAATGTAAATCAGGGAGAGGAAACATTTTAAAATGGGGAAACACTGACTAAATAGTTTATAAGTGAATATTGTAAAACATGTTTTTTTAATTAATTATGGTATTAAAGAGGAGCAGTCAGCAATACTATCTCAGAAAAAAACAACACATATATAACTAGATAAATACTTGCTCTACTTACATAACACATGTATTGCACTGTCCACATTTTGATTTTAGTGATTTTTCTACAGTAAAAAAAAAAGAGAAAATCCTTCTTAGCATTTCCCATTTTAAGTGTGGCTATTTTGAATCCAATCCTGATGTAATTTCTTCCCTTACTCTTCTCTGCCTGGTTGTGTATGCATTGCCCGCCCCTCACTATAGAAAGAACATTGTCTCAGCATGAGAAATATTGGCCAATCAGAGAGGAACAGAGGTGTGGGAGGGGAAAACAGGAGGGAAAGAGGCTTGAGCCAATCAGGCTGCATTAGTTAAGTCTGAGGGGAAAGTAGAGAAACAACAAAGGACAACCCAGCATGTCCTGCAACTTCCTTTTTGTGTACCAAATTTTGTGTGTACCAACTACCAAATAAGAGTCAGGTAAACTGGGGAATGATCATTTATCAACATGAAAAGTAATAGTGATTGTACCTTTTGGATTGCCTGGTTAGCATCCTTATTACTTGTGTACCAGATAAAAATAAAGAATTGGTTTTTTATTTTATGCCCGACAGTTAGGTGAAATGTCGAGGGACATGGACATGTTTATATTTTATTGCTGTTATGAATCCTAGGCTTTGTTTGCAACCTCATGGGGATTGATAGAGCCCTTCTGTGATTGGGCAGTGAATGACTGACAGGGGTCTACACCAATGACGTCTGAGGGATAATGGGGGAGTGTTCCTCCCCCTCCCCATGTGACCTCTGGTGTGTATAAAAGAAGGGCATTGGCAGCCATTCCGTTTAGGCTGCTCTCACAGGCCTATACGCCTTGTTGTTACTAATAATGATTTTATTTTAATTTACTGCTTTGTAATGCATCCTATCACTATATGCACTTATAGCACTGCACTTTGTTCCCTTGAGAAAGCTTCCAGTTGGAAGTGAAACATGTTGGGTTGTTTATGTATGGTGGGGGGTTTTGTTTAGGCAGTAAAGCAACTATTATAGGTTGAAGTAGGAAGGGTATCCACTCCCTTTGTACACACACTACTATATCAACTTATATTTGAAGTAACTATCGTGACAGCATACCCTAGTTAATTTTAATCTTGATAAAATAAACGCTACGTTTTATCCCCTGGTGAGGGAATTTTGTTAAATATTCTGATTAATCAGGTCTGTGTTGATAGAATGATCATTTATCAACAAGAAAAGTAATAGTGATTTTAACTTTTGCATTGCCTGGTTAGCATCCTTATTACTTTTTTACCAGATAAAAATAAAGAATTGATTTTTGATTTTATGCCCGACAGTTACACTTTAACACTACAGTTCCTATTTGAATAGGATGATTTATATTTGTACATGAATATTGTTATTATGACATCTCCTTACATTCAGCTCCTCATGACGCAAAAGAGTTAACGTTCCTTCGACCATCAACAACATCCCGAATGAAAAATATAATTTGGACTTTCAGCAGCTTTCCAAAAATAAAAAGCATGATGGACAAATTGCTTGGCTGGAGAGTGTGAAGACTTCATCAAAATAACTGGCTGGTGTCACCCGCAGTCTCCCTACCTGCCGGGTAATGGTATGTTTGGGAGCCATTATTACAGAAAACATGATTCATTTGATGCTCTGTTAACTTATTGATCAAAAGGTAATCTGATTCAAAGATTGCAGCACAAGCAAAAATAAAAATCAAGAGCTCTTTACTGAGTGTCCAAACAGCCACCTCCCCACTTATCCACTACCGTCACCAACACCAACACCGCCAGGGGTACAGCTCAAAGAGGCTTAGGGAGAATCACCAATCACATATTAAAGAGAAACTTTACTGAATGTAACTTAAAGTGGACCCAAATTAAAAAAACAAGAATTCAGAAATAAAAACCATTTTTCTAAATTATAATAATAAACAGCAGCTTCTTTTCAGCTGCATCATGACAAATATAACATATTTTACATTTATTGGAGGAACCCCTCCCTTCCTTTCATATTGCCGGGACAGAATCCGGCAGACTGGTGGAGGAGATTAAAAAAAAAAAACACAGGCTGCTACTGATGGTGTCACATGGGAGGTGATCTCAGCTTGTGTGAGGTTTCGCATAGACGACGCCTTTGCGAGGGAGGGTAGCTGATGACAAACACACCCATGATCTAAAACCTCCTTCTAAGCTCAGAAGTAATGGCTGCCACCTGTATAACCCTAGTTATGAAAAGAGAAGGGTGAAAAGCATGCATTGAAATGCTCATAGCCTTGAAGGAGTGTTTATTTATCTTTGTATGTGTCCGAGTGGTGTAACTAAATATTTTGAATTAAATAAAATGTGTGGTTTGGTTGAACTCGATGGACGTATGACTTTTTTCAGCCCAAATAACTATGTAACTATGTTTGGATCCGCTTTAACCTATTAACGGCAATCTGACTTATTAAAACGTCCTGTTTTACCCTGTTAACGGCAACAGGATATTTTAATAAGTTGCTCGCTCCCACCGCCAATCCGCACATGTGTGCGCCGCTCCCACCGCAGTTTACTGTCAGATCACCACGTTCCGTGATTGGGGAAGATGACCGAGCAGTACTCTACCCAATCGCAATGCCTGGAATGAATGGACATGACAGCGAACAGCGGTCGCGTCCATTCATAAAACAGGAGGCCGTCACAGTGTAACCAAATGTAAAAAAAAAAAGTGAACACTTCCTATTAAATGGGAATGTGTTCGCTAGCACCATCTTGTGGCCAAAAAGTAAAATTACACATACAGGCACATACTGTGAGAGATCACGGAAAAGCCGCCGCATGTGCTACTGAGCAGGCGGCTGATTCCGTGTCCAGTGCGGCGGTTTGCACGCGGAAGCGTTTGTCTGGTAGCAGGGCAGAACACGGAAAAGCCGCCGCATGCAGCAACAGTAAGGCGGCTGCTTCCGCGTCCAGCGTGGCGGTTTGCACGCGGCAGCGTGTGTCTGGTCTGGCTGAGTCTGTTAGTGCACCTGGATGGGGAACTACGTGCGCGAGCCAGAAGTCAGGACCTTTATACCAACAGGAGATGGGTCAACTGATCAGGACGATCAGCTGATTCCTGCTGAACTCCTGATTGGCTGAGTAGCTCGGGCGGGGCGGCAAAGTCCAGCAACTATATATACAGCTTGCTTGTCAGTTGCTGGTTGTCTGCCATTGCAAACACTTACGTGGAAGCATTCAGACCTTAGTCAGATCCAACAGTGTGTTAGAACCAGGAGGACCTGGGAATTCACACTTAGCCAGATTGTTGAATTGTATTTTGTTTATGCTTAAGCTAGTTCCAGGGTGTAGAGACCAAGGACCTCACACCTAGTTTAGGGAACTGTATTATCATTTGTGTTCTACTCCAGACTAGTTCCAGGGTGCTAAGACCACGGACCTTGCACCCAAGACTAGGGAACTGTATTATCATTTGTGTTATACTCCAGACTAGTTCCAGGGTGTCGAGACTACGGACCTCACACCAAGACTAGGCGTTGTTTGATATCTGTTACTACTTTGGGAGCTATCTCTCTTCCTAAAGGGATAGTCTCCAGACCTGCTAGTGACATCCACTCTTCAGGTGTCACTCCCGCAGGGGTTCCCTACTCCACAGAGGGGACACTGCTCCTTATCAGTCAGGGACTTCCGGTCCAGGTGTCCTTGACTGCAGTAGAGTCTTCTCTACTTATTTGACCACCTGCTAACCCGGTGGTCCAAAGGTTACTGTTGCACCAAAACACTTACACACTCAGGTGTCTAGAGGTTAGACATATTTAATTATTGGCGATTCTGCAGATCCCCAATAATCAGGTATATCTGTATTCTTGGGGATACTGCAGATCGCCAAGAATCAGATTCTCTCTCTGGTTGCTGACACCTATCGTTACAGAATGGCAGACCCAAACCAAATGGACGCACTGTATAGACATGTTGAAGTCCTGACCGCCTCGGTAAACAATCTTTCCGGCACAGTTTTGAACCAACAGACCAAGATTAGCCAGCTATTTGGGGCTATTCAGGAACTTCAATCAGCTATAAACTCAGTGTGATCTCCTCTTAGCACAGACATACGTATGCCTGTACCCGAAAGGTTTTCTGGCCACAGATCTGACTTTCAGAACTTTAGAAATAGAGTGTTATCATACGTTGAGTTGAGGCCTAATTCATCTGGAACCGTGGCACAGAGAATTACGTTTATAAAGACTCTGTTGTCAGGGGATTCTCAGACCTGGGCATATAATCTCCAGCCAGGAGATGGGGCTTTGGCCTCGGTTGAGGCATTTTTTGAAGCCATGGCTATAATTTATGATGATCCAGATATTGCCTCTACCGCTGAGCGGAAGCTCAAGACGTTGCGGCAAGGCAAGGATCCGGTAGAGAATTACGCAGCTGAGTTCAGGAAATGGGCAGTATCTACGAGATGGGGCTCATTTGCACTGTTAGACTGTTTTTTGGCAGAGTTGTCGGATACAGTTTATGATGTGATGATTGGACAGCCTGAGCCCAAGTCTATAGACGAGGCAATTTCATTGGCCGTGCAGATAGATCGCTGTTTGCGCTACCAGAGACAGGTTCGTGGTAGAAATGCTGGAAGGTCTGTCTTACACGACTCTTCTCGATCCCCATCACCCACAGACGAGCCCATGCAAATCGGGTATTCAGGGTTGAGTCAGGAGAAAGAGAGTCACAGAGGGCCAGGAAAATGCAATCTAGATGATGATAAGGGGTCAGGAGAATGCTGCCGTCTGGGGTTGGTCAACACCATAGGCGAGCAGTCGTTCCCTTTAAACAATGAACATCCGCTCCTTCCCTGCTCTATTACATGGGAGGGTCAGACTAGTTCCGCAGAAGCCATTGTGGACTCTGGTTCTGCGGTAAACCTCATTGATTACGATTTTGTTAAAAGTTTGGGGATACCTTTGTCCCCACTTAACCAGCAGATTCTGGTCACTGCAGTGGATGACTCGCTGCTGCAGAGTGGTCAATCTCTTTTTCAGACCCCCTTGTTGTCATGTGGTTTAGGGGCGTCACATAAAGAGAGATTACAGTTCCTGGTTATGCCCATGGCAACCTCCACCATTATTCTTGGTATGCCCTGGTTGAAACTCCACTCCCCACAGATTGACTGGGCTTCAGGTCAGCTGCTGGAATGGTCATCCTATTGCCATCAGCATTGTTTGGGCAGAGTGGCAGTTTGTGCTACCAAGATACAGGTTGGAGGAGTGGCAGTGCAGGTTAAAGCAGAAGCTGTAGTTAAAAATGCCAAGCCTGAGACCGGCCTACCTCGAAGGGTGATCAGGGCACCTGCGGAGACGGTGGAGGACTGGATGCCTAGTCTGGGCCCTTGCCAGTGAGACATTCTAGGTGGTAAAACATCTCGTCAGACCTCACCAGTTACGTTACAAGATTTACCAGTGTCAAGAAAACCCCGGACTCTAAAAGATCAGACTAGTAAGAGAAAGTCTGTAGAGTGGGAGTTTTTCTCAGGGGACATGGTGTATGTATCCTCTCGGCATGGGGCCCTGAAGCGATTATCAACCAAACTGGGTCCTACATTCATAGGACCATTCCCAGTGATCAGGAGAGTTAATTGTGTCACCTATGCTGTCGATCTCCCAGCCAGTATGAGAGGTGTAAGATCAGTCCATGTGTCTCTGTTGAAGCCAGCGGTGCACGTGGGTTCCCCTTTCTCCCTCCCTGTGATGGTAAAAGACCAATGGGAATGTGAGACTGAAAAAATTCTAGACCCACATTCTAGAAGACCTAGTGGGGAGTGTCCGGAGTCCACTCCTCAAGGGGGGGGGGGGGTACTGTGAGAGATCGCGGAAAAGCCGCCGCATGTGCTACTGAGCAGGCGGCTGATTCCGCGTCCAGTGCGGCGGTTTGCACGCAGAAGCATTTGTCTGGTAGCAGGGCAGAACGGGGAAAAGCCGCCGCATGCAGCAACAGTAAGGTGGCTGCTTCCGCGTCCAGCGCGGCGGTTTGCACACGGCAGCGTGTGTCTGGTCTGGCTGAGTCTGTTAGTGCACCTGGATGGGGAACTACGCGCACGAGCCAGAAGTCAGGACCTTTATATCAACAGAAGATGGGTCAGCTGATCAGGACGATCAGCTGATTCCTGCTGGACTCCTGATTGGCTGAGTGGCTCGGGCGGGGCGGCAGACTCCAGCAACTATATATACAGCTTGCTTGCCAGTTGCTGGTTGTCTGCCATTGTAAACACTTACATGGAAGCATTCAGACCTTAGTCAGATCCAACAGTGTGTTAGAACCAGGAGGACCTGGGAATTCACACTTAGCCAGATTGTTGAATTGTATTTTGTTTATGCTTAAGCTAGTTCCAGGGTGTAGAGACCAAGGACCTCACACCTAGTTTAGGGAACTGTATTATCATTTGTGTTCTACTCCAGACTAGTTCCAGGGTGCTAAGACCACGGACCTTGCACCCAAGACTAGGGAACTGTATTATTATTTGTATTATACTCCAGACTAGTTCCAGGGTGTCGAGACTACGGACCTCACACCAAGACTAGGCGTTGTTTGATATCTGTTACTACTTTGGGAGCTATCTATCTTCCTAAAGGGATAGACTCCAGACCTGCTAGTGACATCCACTCTTCAGGTGTCACTTCCGCAGGGGTCCCTACTCCACAGAGGGGACACTGCTCCTTATCAGTCAGGGACTTCCGGTCCAGGTGTCCTTGACTGCAGTAGAGTCTTCTCTACTTATTGGACCACCTGCTAACCCAGTGGTCCAAAGGTTACTGTTTTACCAAAACACTTACACACTCAGGTGTCTAGAGGTTAGACATATTTGATTATTGGCGATTCTGCAGATCCCCAATAATCAGGTATATCTGTATTCTTGGGGATACTGCAGATCGCCAAGAATCAGATTCTCTCTCTGGTTGCTGACACCTATCGTTACACATTCATACACATACACATACACTTATACACAATAAAATTAATAACGTATACTTTCAAAGCCCCCCCTCCTCAAAAAAAACCTGTAAAAAAAAATAAAAATACATAAATAGTAATTTAGGGACTCAGCTTTTATATTTTAGTAAGGAATATTACTATGACTTTACTACATAGGGGCTTGTAATTAAGGACCAGACAAAACAGAAAAATAACACCTATATTTCCACATAATATATTGTCGCCATACATTGTGATAGGGACATAATTTAAATGGTTTCATAATCAGGACTACTGGGCAAACAAAATGTGTTGGTTTTAAACACAGGAGAACATTTAATCAGTGCTGGGCGTAATGGAAAAAACTACGCTTACGGATCATTATGCGTAATTTTACGCTATTACGGAATTACGCTTGCGGCGTAGACATTTATCTACGGTTCATGTCTGTAATTACGCATAGCCCTTACGCAATTACTCGTAAGAATACCGTAATGCAGGTTGTTACGTTATTGCCTTACGCATAATTTCCTACTAGCAATTAATGCGTAAGGCAATGCTCCCAAGCGGAAAAGTTGACGCATGGATCAATGTTAGGTAGCCGCCGACTTTAAGGGTTAATAGCAAAGCCCCCTTAATTGCTGAGAGCCTCAAATTTGGAGAATATATTAAGGAGATCAGAAGGAATAAGAGGAAAATTTTTTTTTCAAAAAGACCTTATAGTTTTTGAGAAAATCGACGTTAAAGTTTCAAAGGAAAAATATATACATTTAAAAACCCGCCGACTTTAACGGTTAATAGCAAAGCCTGCTTAAAATTTAGGAACACCAAATTCCCAGGGTATATTAAGGGGATCAGTGGGAATAAGAGGAAAAACATTTTTTTCAAAAAAGACCTTATAGTTTTTGAGAAAATAAATTTTTAAGTTTCAAGGACAAAAATGTCTTTTAAATGCGGAAAATGTCAGTTTTTGTTTGCACAGGTAACAATAGTGTTTTATTTTCATAGATTCCCCCAAGTGGGAAGAGTTTTACTTACTTTGTTCTGAGTGTGGGAAATATAAAAAAAAAACGACGTGGGGTCCCCCCTCCCAGACCTCTTTAACCCCTTGTCCCCCATGCAGGCTGGGATAGCCAGAATGCGGAGCACCGGCCGCGTAGGGCTCCGCACCCTGACTATACCAGCCCGCATGGTCCATGGATTGGGGGGTCTCGGAAGGGGAGGGGCAGCCAAGCTTCCCCCTCCCCCTCCGAGCCCTTGTCCAATCCAAGGACAAGGGGCTCTTCTCCACCTCCGATGGGCGGTGGAGGTGGAGGCCGTGATTTCCTGGGGGGGGGGGGTCATGGTGGCATCTGGGAGTCCCCTTTAAAAAGGGGTCCCCCAGATGCCCACCCCTCCTCCCAGGAGAAATGAGTATAGGGGTACTTGTACCTCTTACCCATTTCCTTTAAGAGTTAAAGGTAAATAAACACACAAACACTTAGAAAAAGTATTTTAATTGAACAAAAAACATAACCACGAAAAAAGTCCTTTAATATTCTTAATTAACCATTAATACTTACCTGTCCCTTTAAAAGCCAGTTCCCACGCAATATCCTCGGAAATTGGCTAAGGGCTCTTTCACATCAGAGCTTGCGTTGGAGAACGCTCAAAGCATACGTTTTGTTGTATGCCTTTTACTGCGTTTTGATATGCGTTGCACTGCAGTGAGTGTGCGTTTTTAATCCGTTTTCAATGCGTTACTGCACATAGAAAAACGCAGGTAATTTTTTTTCTTTTAGTTGTCAACTTTCTACATTGTTCCTCTGTTGCATTCTGGGACTGATTGCCTGCGTTAACGGATTAAAAACGCGCATAGTGTGCGTTTTACATTGACTAACATTGTAACGCATAAAGCTAGCGTTGGCCAAAAAACTGCGCCTGGGTGCAGTGGAACGCAACGCACAAAAAGGCTGCGTTATATGTGAAAGCTAAAATGAAAGTCTATGGACTTTCATTTCACCTTGGGTAACGCAAACTTTATCCTTTGCGTTGAAACGCAGAAAATCTGCCCTAATGTGAAAGAGCCCTTATCAGTTACAATGTAACAAAGTTGTTACAATGTAACAACTTTGTTACTTTGTAACTCCACCGCACCCAACGTCTCTCGCCGCTCACCCGCCGGCCGCCGCATACACTTACGCTAAGTCCCCGCCGGCTCCCGCCGTCCACTCCGCCCACACCTGTCACCCATATACATGCTGGCACCCATGGGTGCCAGCATGTATATAGGTGACATGTGGGAGAGGCGGGGAGGGCAGCGGGAGCCGGCGGGACTTAGCGTCCTGCACGGACCCGACAGAGCTCTGAGCTATATAGCTCAGAGCTCTCTAAGCATCTTTGAATTTGGGCTCCAAGGAGCCCCATTGGTCCTTAGCAGACCAATGGGGTTCCTTCAAATCAGAAGGAACCCCATTGGTCTGCTAAGGACCAATGGGGCTCCTTGGAGCCCAAATTCAAAGATAAGTGTTTGTGTGTTTATTTACTTTTAACTCTTAAAGGAAATGGGTAAGAGGTACAAGTACCCCTATACTCATTTCTCCTGGGAGGGAGGGTGGGCATCTGGGGGACCCCTTTTTAAAGGGGACTCCCAGATGCCACCATGAACCCCCCCCAGGAAATCGCGGCCTCTACCTCCACCGCCCATCGGAGGTGGAGAAGAGCCCCTTGTCCTTGGATTGGACAAGGGCTCGGAGGGGGAGGGGAAAGCTTGGCTGCCCCTCCCCTTCCGAGACTACCCAATCCATGGACCATGCGGGCTGGTATAGTCAGGGTGCAGAGCCCCACGCGGCAGGTGCTCCGCATTCTGGCTATCCAAGCCTGCATGGGGGACAAGGGGTTAAAGAGGTCTGGGAGGGGGGACCCCACGTCGTTTTTTTTTTATATTTCCATCACTCAAAACGAAGTAAGTAAAACTCTTCCCACTTGGGGGAATCTATGAAAATAAAACACTATTGTTACCTGTGCAAAAAAAACTGACATTTTCCGCATTTAAAAGACATTTTTGCCCTTGAAACTTAAAAATCGATTTTCTCAAAAACTATAAGGTCTTTTTGAAAAAAAAAAAATTCCTCTTATTCCCACTGATCCCCTTAATATACTCTGGGAATTTGGTGTTCCTAAATTTTAAGCAGGCTTTGCTATTAACCGTTAAAGTCGGCGGGTTTTTAAATGTATATATTTTTCCTTTGAAACTTTAACATCGATTTTCTCAAAAACTATAAGGTCTTTTTGAAAAAAAAAAATTCCTCTTATTCCTTCTGATCTCCTTAATATATTCTCCAAATCTGAGGCTCTTAGCCCTTAAGGGGGCTTTGCTATTAACCCTTAAAGTTGGCGGCTTTTTTATATTATACGGGAGCGTAATATTACGCGATTACGGCAGACTGTGTAATTTCAATAGGAGTTTACTGTCTTACGCGTAATTTGTTACGCGTAATAACGTAACCTACGGTCTACGCGTAATTAATTACGTGTAATACCGTAACCTTACACGTAACGCTTACGGTGCATTTGTAGTGAATTACGATGCGTAATTACGCTAATGTGTAATTTCAGCCCAGCACTGCATTTAATTTTAAACCTATAATGGCCGAAAACTGAGAAATAATGCATTTTTTCCATTATTTTCTTTCTTTTTTTCCCGTTAAAACGCATTTAGAATAAAAAAAAATTCTTAGCAAAATGTACTACCTACAGAATGCCTAATTGGTGACGAAAAAAAACAAGGTATTGATCATTTTGTTGTGACAAGTAGTAATAAAGTTATTAGGGAATAAAAGGGAGGAGCACTGACAGGTGAAAATTGCTCTGGTCCGTTAGGGTAAAAACCACTGGGGGTGAACTGGTTAAAGAAGCACTGTAGTGGCATGTAGTAGAATGTGATGACAGATACAGTAGCTCTGTGTCAGACAAACGGTACCTTTATTGTGGTTCACAACACAGGCACAGACAGGTGGCATGCAGAGAGGGCAGGAGGAGCCTGACAGCCATTTCACTGTTACCCGCTTCTTGTTTTGTTTGCTTTAGCCTCTGAAGAAGCAGGAAACTGCAAAACGGCTGTCACGCTCCTGTTACCCCGACTGTCTGTATGCATGAACCACAATAAAAGTACCGTTTGTCAGATCCAGAGCTACTGTATCTGTTCTCTCATACTTGGATGTCCTTTCTGTTATGCGTGGTTCATGAGTACCAGTGGTTCGGGGCCACACTGTTAGCTGATATCTAGTGCTGTTCTCTCCACTACTGTCTCGTATTGACATGTAGTAGAATGGAGTCAGTTATTCAGGATACCCACTTTTACAGTAATTTTATTGGTTTCAGCAGCAGAAACACTTCTCATAATTATATATTTCTGTATATTAGTATGTAGTCCCACCCTCCCATTATGCTTAGCCAAGACTGTTTATTAAGCGGAAAATGTGTAGTGGTGGTGGGGAAAAGGTAAAAAGGTACCCAAGAATTGAGGCACCAGGTTATGCCAATATTAGAATATCAGTAATGTTGAAGATATTCTACTCTCACCTTTCCCTAACCTATGTCTCTCACAAAGCCCCCACCTACTTATAACACAATGGTGCATCGATAGGCAAAGAGATTCAGAGCACTTTCCCAAATCTCTGCCCACAGTGCCCCAGTTGTTGGGGCGCTAAGTGCCCCAAATGTTTCCAGTGGGGCGCAGGAATGGCCAGGCCAAAGTGTTGCGCACAACTTCTATCCTCCCGCTCTCTTCTCGGGGGACCCCCTTCTGTCACAATGCTTCCCCCTCCATAAGAGTTAGCAGACTTCACAACTCACCAGTCTGGTCTTCATCTGGCACTAGAACACCAGCCGGCAGGTACAAGCTGTCTTCTCTGCAATGCTGCTTACACTACTTGTGAGTGGCATAGTAGAGGAGACAGCGTGGACCTGGTGGTTGGCCCTCTAGCGCCAGATGGAGTTATGAAGCATGCTAACTCTGTTTCCTGCCACACTCTGCCATTTTCCTTAGTCCCTAAAGGTTCTTTGGATCTTTTAGGATCCTAGCAACACCCCTGACACAAACCTCTCCTAAAGATGTTGCGAACATAACATTTTCTGTTCGCGAACGGCGAACGTGCTTCTGAAAACTGTTAGCGAACAGGCGAATCTGGCGAAGCGCCATAGACTTCAACGGGCAGGTGAATTTTAAAACCTACAAAGACTGTTTCTGGCCACAAAGGTGATAAAAATGTTGTTTCAAGGGGTCTAACACCTGGACTGTGGCATGCCGGAGGGGGATCCATGCCGAAATTCCCACCAAAAATTACGGAGTTGACGCAAAGTCGGGTTTTAATCCCTAAAGGGCATGAATCACATTATGTACAGCTCTGGGTGTCAGTGGGCTGTGGAGTGTCACATACACACAAAAAAAACCCACAGGAGACTGATGTGCTAGCCCTCAAAAGGGATGCTTTCACAACAAGTAAGGAACAAGAACACAGGCCTAGCTAATGCTTTCCCTACCTATCTACAGCAAGTCTGACCCTGCTCTCTCTAACAGTCAGCAGCCAGCAGAGAATTAATCCAATATGGCCACCGCAACTGCTTTTTGATAGGGGGTGGGGGGTCCAGGAAGGGGTGCTAGCTGATTGGCTGCCATGTGTCTGCTGACTGTGAAGTAAGAGGTCAAAGTTTAGCTCAATGATAATGTTCGCAATGCGAACAGCGGATGTTCGCAGAGTACTGCTCAGACCTAATCTCTCCCTTATTTACTCCTTAAACTAAGGTCCCCCCTACCCATACCTAACTTTAACTTTAGCTAGGTACAAGTTATTTCAGGGGGGAAAAAAGTTTTTTTTTTATAAGTAGAAAGTTGTCAATACTGCTGGATTCCAGTGTTTTAGGAGCCCATAGCAGTTGTATAAACATTATCGCTATGCCCTTAATAAGTGATAACCTTCCTCTTCTATTATAGCAAATAGTCCTCTTAATGAAGTCATTAAAATAAACCAGCAAAATTATATTTAATTTTAATTTGATGTGTGCAATAAAATAATGAATGTCTTGTAAAAATAAATGAATACATATAATGTGGTTTACTTATAATACGATAGGAAACTCCCAAATAAAATGATGGACAATGTTTTCTTGAAATTATAAATCTGGGCAAGTTAAAATGTTAATATTTACCATTATTTTCAGTCATTACATCCCACAAAAGTCTCTTTTAATTTGCTGCTTATCTTCACATGAGCAATTACTACCACTATTAAAACTAACACAGTCAATGAAATGAACTAGCCAAATTTTCATCAGCGCATTACTGTCAATTAAAAGTAAATAAATAAATAAAATAATAAAATCACTGCTAGAATCAAATAAAGTTATTTGGATTTGAACATTTTTTTCCCTATTAGCGATAAATGCTACAGAGTTTGTTATTTGTATTGCTGATGATTGTAGTGGATTTGCTTATAATCTCTTATTTACATTTTTAAATATTAAACGCTAAATGAACCTTGGTTTAGAGTATGAAGCTTGCAGAGTTTGTCATTTGTGTAGATTAATAAAGTTAAAGTATAACTGTCGGCAGTGGTTTAGCTAAGGAGCTGTGGGCCCCGATGCAAGTTTTACAATGCCCCCCCCCCAAGCACTCTATACATAACAATTGATGTGGCACATCAAAACCTGCCAATGGCAACTACAGTGTCAGAGGTGCAAGAAGGGGATGGGGAACAGTTTGTTAATAATTACCACTATATAAAGCATCTATAGAAGTGATTGTTATGAGCACAGGACCAATAGAGAGCTAATATTGTAGTTGAGGGAGGGCCCTTTGGGGCCCCTCTGGCTCAAGGGCCCCGATGCGGTTGCTACCTCTGCACCCCCTATTGCTACGCCCCTGACTGTCGGGCATAAAATAAAAAATGAATTCTTTATTTTTATCTAGTAAACAAGTAATAAGGATGCTAACCAGTCTATCCAAAAGTTACAATCACTATTACTTTTCATGTTGATAAATGATCATTCCCCAGTTTACCTAACGCTTATTTGGCACACACAAAATTTGGTACACAAAAAGGAAGTTGCAGGGCATGCTGGGTTGTCCTTTTTGTTTCTCTACTTTCCCCTCAGACTTATCTGATGGAGCCTGATTGGCTGAAGCCTCTTTCCCTCTGGTTTTCCCCTCCCACAGGCCAATATTTCGCATGCTGAGACAATGTACTTTCTATAGTGGAGGGCGGGCAATGCATACACAATCAGGCAGAGGAGTGTAAGGGAGGAAAATACATCAGGATTGGCTTCAAAATAGCCACACTTAAAATGGGAAATGCTCAGAAGGATTTTCTCTTTTATTACTGTAGAAAAATCACTAAAATCAAACCGTGGACAGTGCAATACATTTGTTATGTAAGTAGAGCAAGTATTTAACTGCTTATATATGTGTGTTTTTTTTTCTGAGATAGTATGGCTGACAGCTCCTCTTTAAGGAAGTCTCTTAACCACCCTGGCGTTCTATTAAGATCGCCAGGGCGGCTGCGGGAGGGTTTTTTTTTAATAAAAAAAAAAACTATTTCATGCAGCCAACTGAAAGTTGGCTGCATGAAAGCCCACTAGAGGGCGCTCCGGAGGCGTTCTTCTGATCGCCTCCTGTGGCCAGAAGTAACACGGAAGGCCGCAATCAGCGGCCTTCCGTGTTTTGCTTACTTTGTCGCCATGGCGACGAGCGGAGTGACGTCATGGACGTCAGCCGACGTCCTGACGTCAGCCGCCTCCGATCCAGCCCTTAGCGCTGGCCGGAACTATTTGTTCCGGCTGCGCAGGGCTCAGGCGGCTGGGGGGACCCTCTTTCGCCGCTGCTCGCGGCGGATCGCCGCAGAGCGGCAGCGATCAGGCAGCACACGCGGCTGGCAAAGTGCCAGCTGCGTGTGCTGCTTTTTATTTGATCAAAATCGGCCCAGCAGGGCCTGAGCGGCACCCTCTGGCGGTAATGGACGAGCTGAGCTCGTCCATACCGCTAAGGTGGTTAAAGGACTTACGAGGCCAAAACCCCCAAAAAAGTGAAGTACGTGCATCATGTTTAAATACACGGAGGACGCCATCCATGCCCTCCGTGCAGTTCCACCGGGTCCCCGCAGTGCAATCTCCCCCATGCCGCTCCCGACCCCACAGCCCGGTTCGGGCTCTCCTGCCTCCCACATGGCCCCACAGTCCAGGGGCATAACAATAGACGCTGCAAGGGATGCATCTGCAGGGGGGCAAGAAGCCACAGAGTGCCCAGTCCTGAGAGACTGACAACTAAGGACAAGGAGGCAAAAGCTTTCTGCTCTTTGCACAGTTGTTCTAATGACTGCATCTGCTCAGCCACTGATAAGGAATCATACATGTTTTACAGAGACAGATTTGTAGACAGTCCCTATTCAGCGTTCAGCAGGGTCTTGTTTACAGCCTGTTCTACCCCTCCCCAACTGCTGTGTTCTGTATTGATACCCTGGAACAGTCTGATGTACTCTCCTTCGGGTATGTGACTATTTATTACATGCTGATGTAGCACAATACTGTTTATGCAGGAGAGCCAGACACAATAATAATTACTGGAACCTACATGCAGTGTTGAACCACTTTTTTCTTTGTTGGACATTTGATGACTTCAGGTTCAGAGCACGATTATTCAGTACCCGGAGAAGGGGAATCACATATTGAAGGGTGATGTATTAAACACGGAGTCGTAGTGTCTGTCACTGTTTTTTCTTCCCTTCTGCACTGTACCAATGCTAGCAGTGTGCACACCTGTGCTGTGCAGGTAAAGTCATTGCACTGGACATTCACTGGACGCAGAGTAGTGCGATATAACAATATCAAAAGAGAACAAAAATAGCACTTATAATGGGGTGTATTGTGCAAGCTACTGCACCAGCAGCACTAGCAGGTTGCGCTTTTGATATTGTAATATTGCAGATCTCTGCATTCAGTGACTGTCCAGTGCAGTGACTTAACCTTTTAGGACCGCTCCACACCAAGTGGCATGGACGCGGCGGCAACCCCAGGACCGCCTATCGGCGTGCATTCCTGGGGGTGTGGTTTGCAGGAGATCACACGCAACGCTGTGCGCGCATCTTCGCTTGAACGACGGAGCTCCGCTCCGCCATCAGTCTTCAAGCGGTGATCGCTGCTAGGAGGCTGTTAGAGGGCAAAACCGCCATCTATTTACTGTGTACAGCACTGCGATCTATGGCAGCGCTGTACTGGGGATAGCCATGTGACACGGCTGTCCCCTCTAAAGGCAGGGAAGCCTATGACAGCCGATCACGCTGATTGGCTGGCAGGGGGAAGAAAAATAATGTTAATAAAATATACATATTTATTTAAAAAATGATACAATAAATATTTGTATAAAAAAATAAACATCTTGGGAGTGATCATTGCCCACCAACAGAGAGCTTTGTTAGTGGGTAGAAAAGGAGGGGGGATCACTTGTGTGCTACTGAGTTGTACGGCCCTGCAGTAAGGCCTTAAAGCTGCAGTGGCCTTTTTTGCTAAAAATAGCCTGGTCTTTAGGGGAGTTTAAGCCTGTGGTCCTCAAGTGGTTAAGCTGCACGACTCATCTAAAGTCACTGTACTGGACAGTCACTGAATGCAGAGATCTGCAATATAACAATATCAAAAGAAGACAAAAATAGCACATATGATGGGGTGTATTGGGCAAGCTACTGTACCAATAGCAGCAGTGTGCACAGTGCACACCTTTATCAGTGCATTGTGGACAGTGAGACACACATAACTGTGATAGCACAATAGTAACAAAACCTATTTACCAGTACCAGCCCTTAGAAGGACTCTTTTGGTACTCAGGATGCTGTACTAACAGCAAGAAAGTTGGTAGGGACACAGAACAGAAGGCCTAACTAATGCTTTCCCTTAGGCCCCGTTCACATCATAAACACGGATGGCCATGCGTGCGGAACGCAACGCGTACGAACGCACGCCATCCGCGTTTGTGTGCATTGCGTGGCTGATCCCATCACTGAAAAGTGAATGGGACAGCCGCGCGTTTTTACAAAAAATGCGTGCAGCATGCGTTCCCGGACCGCACAGGTCCGGAACGCATGCAGTGTGAACGTCAGACAGTGCACTCTATGCACTGTCTGATGTCGTGCGTGTCTCCCTCCTGCACGCGTTTCCAAAACGCGGCTGGAAACACGTGCAGTATGAACGGGGCCTAACTGCAGATAGATCTCTCCCTGCTCTCACTCACATCACAGTTACAGACAGACTGTAAAATGACTGCCGTGCTGACATTTTTAAAGGGGTGGGGAGATCCAGGAGGGAGTGCTAGCTGATTGGCTGTCATGTGCCTGCTGACTCTGGAGTGAGGGGTCAAAGGCCAAAGTTTGGCTCCACGATGATGTATAGGGGGTTTGGGCAAACACACCATGTATTCGCCTGAGGGGGCGGGCGTGGACAACCGTTCTTTGCCATGAAAAGTGACCATAAAATGCTGCTGAAACTCAGAATGTCTTGCATTCTATTGACCACTGGTGTGACTCTTGGTGGTTACATGCAGCCTCCAAGACTCTAAAGATGAGAGAGACCAGGAGCCCAATAGTGCAAAATAGTTTATAGAGGATGGTGATAATAATTTGGGCATGTATTATACTCACAAAGGTGAGTTGAAAGAACTTGCAACCACCGTCAGAGCCTGCGGGAATCAACCATCCCTGCTCTGAATCCCAGGTCTCCTGTTCAGGTGCTGAACGGTCTCTCTCCTTAAAGGGGAACTTCAGCCTAAACAAACATACTGTCATTAAGGTACATTAGTCATGTTAATTAAAATAGATAGGTAATATGATCTCTTACTCACCCTGGTTTAAAAGAACAGGCAAATGTTTGTGTTTCCATGGGGGCAGCCATCTTTTTGGTTGAAAGGAGGTGACATGAGACACAGTTCCAACTGTCCTGTGTCCTGATCAAGCCCCCCCACCCCCCAGCTGCGCACGCTAGGCTTCAAATCTCAAATTTAAAATTAAAAAACATAACAAATGTGCGCTAAAACAGCAGAACGAGAACAACAGCATCAGAAATCCCATCATGCTTTGCACAGCATCAAGGGAAAAATGCCCAGGCAGATTTCTTTGATTGGGTGGAGCTTAGCTTCTGTGCAGCTAAATATTAGGCTAGGGTAAGAAAAACAACGTTTTAATGATGTGAAACTATTAAACACCAAGCCTTTTCAGTGCTGCTGAATAGATTTTTAGTCAGGAGGTTCACTTCAAGGTTTCGAAAGCACTAAGTTTGCAAAACTGGAACCCCGAAGGGTACATACTGTTCTAAATGACACTGTTGGAGACACCCTGAGTATATAATTTATATGACTATGGTATGCTAGGTAGGAGTGATTTTGTCTTACCTCCTTTGAACAACAAACCACATTTGGTGGAAATGATACTTATTCATGCACTTAAGACAACGCATTTCACGGGTGCTGACCTGCTTCCTCAGGTCAATACAAAGTGCCTTAGTAGCAGTAGTCACGATCGTGAGCGACTCTTTTAACTTACATCGTATCTATTTTCTCAACATCTTCTACATTTGGAGTTCTACATGGTTGTTTCATAAGACTGCAGTACGTTGAGGTAGACACTTTCTGAATTAGTCATAGTTACTTTGATGTTTTATAATGACTTTGTATTACGCAATTTTATTTGCATCTCATGCTGTACTTTACTTAATAATAATGTCTCTGGAGATATTAAAGGAATTGAAAAACATTCACTGTTCCAAACTCAATAATATTTGTTAAAAGTGCCAGGCTGAAATTCAATAGCCTCTTATTATTACAAATTGTTTTCATAATGTCCTGCAATTATAGTTAGAAAACCTTTTCAGATATTGGATCCTCTGCTGCCTGACCCTGATTTCTATTTGATTGCCCTCTCAGCGGAGAAATTAAAGGTACTCTGGAATGCATCTAAGTATATGAATCCACTACTTTATCCTGAAACAGGAGTGTTTACCGGACATAAAGACACTGTTCCGTGGCTAAAGTTTTCTTCTTCCTAAGCCAAGTGGCTGAAATCATTGTCAAAATTGTACAATTGTATGGTTGGATCTGCAGCTCATCTCAGCATTACTGTTAACTAGAGTTGGGCCGAACCTCCGATTTTCGGTTCGCGAACTTTCGCGAAAGGTTCGGTTCGCGTTAAAGTTCGCGAACCGCAATAGACTTCAATGGGGATGCGAACTTTGAAAAAAAAAATTAATTATGCTGGCCACAAAAGTGATGGAAAAGATGTTTCAAGGGGTCTAACACCTGGAGGGGGGGATGGCGGAGTGGGATACATGCCAAAAGTCCCCGGGAAAAATCTGGATTTGACGCAAAGCAGCGTTTTAAGGGCAGAAATCACATTGAATGTTAAATGACAGGCCTAAAGTGCTTTCAAACATCTTGCATGTGTATACATCAATCAGGTAGTGTAATTAAGGTACTGCTTCACACTGACGCACCAAACTAATCGTGTAACGCACCGCAAACAGCTGTTTGTGTAGTGACGGCCGTGCTGGACTGGTGCGCACCATGGCGAGAGTGCAGGTTTTGGTGGCTTTACAGCCCATATGGTCAGTCACCTGGCTGATGTAGCTGAATGACAGAACAGTGACTGTCCAGCTGATCAAATTTGGTCTGACCACAATGAGGCAACGACCTTATTATCGTGGGTGTGCCCCCCGAGACACTCATCTAGGCGCCGGTCATTGCTCCATTGTGATACGCAAGCCCCTTCACCACGGCAAGGTAATGATCACGAAGGGGAATGGGCGCATGTTCATGCCTTTTCTTTTGTTGTTGCAGCTGCCCGCAGTGCAGCCAGAAAAATTAGGCAGTCATGTACACGCACCCGAAAAATTATTACAGCGGCCGCTGCTAGCAGCGGCCTAAAAAATTCAGCAATCCGCCTGGAGTCCCGGACCCTGTTGGTGGTGGCGGAGAAGGTAGTGAAGCGGCCTGCAGGCAGACATGCTGTGTGGAGGGACTGGGAGCGACTTAGTCTTCTTGGGGCAGGCCAGGCAGCCAGTCACACGGCGTGCAGGCAGAGATGCTGTATGTGCGGGGACTGACTTAGTCTTGGGGCGGGCAGCAGCCCTCCGGGATCCATGCCTCATTCATTTTTATAAAGGTGAGGTACTTAACACTTTTGTGACTTAGGCGACTTCTCTTCTCTGTGACAATGCCTCCAGCTGCGCTGAAGGTCCTTTCTGAGAGGACGCTTGCGGCAGGGCAGGAGAGAAGTTGGATGGCAAATTGGGACAGCTCTGGCCACAGGTCAAGCCTGCGCACCCAGTAGTTCAAGGGTTCCTCATCGCTGTTCACAGCAGTGTCTACATCCACACTTAAGGCCAGGTAGTCGGCTACCTGCCGTTCCAGGCGTTGGTGGAGGGTGGATCCGGAAGGGCTACGGCGAGGCGTTGGACTAAAGAACGTCCGCATGTCCGACATCACCATGAGATCGCTGGAGCGTCCTGTCTTTGACTGCGTGGACACGGGAGGAGGATTAGTGGCAGTGGTACCTTGCTGGCGTTGTGCCGTCACATCACCCTTAAAGGCATTGTAAAGCATAGTTGACAGCTGGTTCTGCATGTGCTGCATCCTTTCCACCTTCCGGTGAGTTGGTAACAGGTCCGCCACTTTGTGCCTGTACCGAGGGTCTAGTAGTGTGGCCACCCAGTACAGCTCATTCCCCTTGAGGTTTTTTATACGGGGGTCCCTCAACAGGCAGGACAGCATAAAAGACGACATCTGCACAAAGTCGGATCCAGTACCCTCCATCTCCTCTTGCTCTTCCTCAGTGACGTCAGGTAAGTCAACCTCCTCCCCCCAGCCGCGAACAATACCACGGGAAGGTTGCGCAGCACAAGCCCCCTGCGACGCCTGCTGCGGTTGTTCTCCTGCCGCTGTCCCCTCCTCCTCCTCCTCCTCCCCCAAAGAAACACCTTGCTCATCATCCTCTGAGTCTGACTCATCTTCTGCACATGACCTCTCTTCTTCCTCCTCCTCCCCCCTCTGTGCTGCCGCAGGTGTTGAGGAAACAGCTGGGTCTGATGAAAATTGGTCCCATGCCTGTTCCTGCCGTAACGGTTCCTGGTCACGCTCATTCGCAGCTTCATCCGCCACTCTACGCACAGCACGCTCCAAGAAGTACGCGTAGGGAATTAAGTCGCTGATGGTGCCCTCACTGCGGCTCACCAGGTTGGTCACCTCCTCAAACGGCCGCATGAGCCTGCATGCATTTTTCATCATTGTCCAGTTGTCGGGCCAGAACATCCCCATCTTCCCAGACTGTTTCGTTCTACTCCAGTTGTAGAGGTACTGGGTGACGGCTTTCTTCTGTTCTAGCAGGCGGGAGAACATGAGGAGGGTCGAGTTCCAGCGAGTGGGGCTATCGCAAATGAGGCGTCTCACCGGCATGTTGTTTTTACGCTGAATTTCTGCAAATCGTGCCATGGCTGTGTAAGAGCGCCTCAAATGCCCACAGAACTTCCTGGCCTGCTTCAGGACATCCGCTAAGCCAGGGTACTTTGCCACAAATCTTTGAACCACCAGATTCATGACATGTGCCATGCAGGGTATGTGTGTCAGCTTCCCCATATGCAAAGCGGCAAGCAGATTGCTGCCGTTGTCGCACACCACGTTGCCTATCTCCAGGTGGTGCGGGGTCAGCCACTCATCCACCTGTTTCTTAAGAGCAGCCAGGAGAGCTGCTCCAGTGTGACTCTCCGCTTTGAGACAAGCCATGTCTAAGATGGCGTGACACCGTCGTACCTGGCATGCAGCATAGGCCCTGCGGAGCTGGGGCTGTGTAGCTGGAGAGGAGAACTGCCACTCAGCCAAGGAGGAGGAGGAGGACAGCGAAGAGCATGTAGCAGGAGGAGAGGAGGTGGCAGGAGGCCTGCCTGCAAGCCGTGGAGGTGTCACAATTTGGTCCGCCGCTTTCTGCTTGCCATCGTTCACCACCAGGTTCACCCAATGGGCTGTGTAGGTAATGTAGCGGCCCTGCCCGTGCTTGGCAGACCAGGCATCCGTGGTCAGGTGTACCCTTGACCCAACGCTCTTCGCAAGAGATGACACCACTTGCCTCTCAACTTCACGGTGCAGTTGGGGTATGGCCTTTCTGGAAAAATAAGTGCGGCCTGGCATCTTCCACTGCGGTGTTCCGATGGCCACAAATTTACGGAAGGCCTCAGAGTCCACCAGCCGGTATGGTAACAGCTGGCGAGCTAACAGTTCCGCCACGCCAGCTGTCAGACGCCGGGCAAGGGGGTGACTGGCCAAAAGTGGCTTCTTCCGCTCAAACATTTCCTTCACGGACACCTGACTGCTGCTGTGGGCAGAGGAGCAGGAACCGCTCAAGGGCAGAGGCGGAGTGGAGGAGGGTGCCTGTGAAGGTGCAAGGGAGAGAGCGGCATAAGCAGATGATGCACCTGAAGGAGGAAGAGGAGAAGGAGGGTGACTTTGCTTTTGTGTGCTGCTGCTGCTTTTGCTCAGGTGGCCATCCCATTGCTGTTTGTGCCTTTTCTGCAGGTGCCTTCGTAAGGCACTTGTCCCTACGTGAGTGTTGGCCTTTCCACGGCTCAATTTTTGTTGGCAGAGCGAACAGATGGCTTTGGTCCGATCTGAGGCACACACATTAAAAAATTTCCACACCGCTGAGCCACCCTGGGATGTGGGCACCTCAGCAGCTGATGCTGAAGGGCAAGTTGGCTGGCTGTACATAGGTGGCGAATCTGGCGATACATGGTGCCGGACTCTGCCACCAGCTGTTTCTGACGAAGAGCTGCCCCAGCTTCTTTCAGCAACTTCTATCCTCCTACTACTCTCTGACTCCCCCTCTGAACTGTCCCCCTCTTCATCTCCTCTATTGGGAACATACAGAGGATCCCTATCATCGTCATCATCGTAATCATCCTGCCCAGCTTCGCTTGCCTCAGAAAAATCCAAATGTGTAGGTCCTTCATCCTCCTTACACGTTACATCCATAGTGTTGTCGCGTAACGCAGACATATGAGCTGGTGAAAATTCATCTGGCTGTAACAATGGCTGTGCATCAGTGATTTCACCACCACTAAATAATTCTTGCGAAGTGTCAAATGCAGCGGAAGTGGTGCTAGTAGTAGCGCTGGTGGCTGAGCAAGATGAGGTGTTCTGTGTCGCTAAATACTCAACCACGTCCTGACAATCTTGGGAGGTGATGGGACGTGCCTTCTTCCGAGCACTGTACTGTGGGCCAGGTCCACACGAAATTACATTTACACGACCTCGCGCAGACCTGCCGGGTGGCCTTCCTCTGCCTCTGCCACTACCTCTTCCTCTACCTGTTTTGTCCATATCGGGTATGCACGGAGTGGTATATCACACTGCGTGCACTCACGTAGGTAGGTGGGTTCACTTAACTGCACAGGTATGCGCACTGATGCGGTGGGTTCACTGAACAGTACAGGTATACAGTGGCGGGTTCACTGAACACAACAGGTATGCAGTGGCGTGTTCACTAAACAGGTATACAGTGGCAGGTCCACTGAACAGAACAGGTATACAGTGGCAGGTCCACTGAACAGAACAGGTATACAGTGGCGGGTCCACTGAACAGAACAGGTATACAGTGGCGGGTTCACAGAACAGGTATGCAGTGGCAGGTTCACTGAACACAACAGGTATGCAGTGGCGTGTTCACTAAACAGGTATACAGTGGCAGGTCCACTGAACAGAACAGGTATACAGTGGCGGGTTCACAGAACAGGTATACAGTGGCGGGTCCACTGAACAGAACAGGTATACAGTGGCGGGTTCACAGAACAGGTATGCAGTGGCAGGTTCACTGAACACAACAGGTATGCAGTGGCGTGTTCACTAAACAGGTATACAGTGGCAGGTCCACTGAACAGAACAGGTATACAGTGGCGGGTTCACAGAACAGGTATACAGTGGCGCGTCCACTGAACAGAACAGGTATACAGTGGCGGGTTCACAGAACAGGTATACAGTGGCAGGATCACTGAACAGGTATGCAGTGGCAGGATCACAGTACAGGTATGCAGTGGGCTGAGGGCTCACTGAACAGAACAGGTATGCTGTGGCAGGATCACTGAACAGCTATGCAGTGGCAGGATCACAGTACAGGTATGCAGTGGGCTGAGGGCTCACTGAACAGAACAGGTATGCTGTGGCAGGATCACTGAACAGGTATGCAGTGGCAGGATCACAGTACAGGTATGCAGTGGGCTGAGGGCTCACTGAACAGAACAGGTATGCTGTGGCAGGATCACTGAACAGGTATGCAGTGGCAGGATCACAGTACAGGTATGCAGTGGGCTGGGGGCTCACTGAACAGAACAGGTATGCTGTGGCAGGATCACTGAACAGCTATGCAGTGGCAGGATCACAGTACAGGTATGCAGTGGGCTGAGGGCTCACTGAACAGAACAGGTATGCTGTGGCAGGATCACTGAACAGCTATGCAGTGGCAGGATCACAGTACAGGTATGCAGTGGGCTGAGGGCTCACTGAACAGAACAGGTATGCTGTGGCAGGATCACTGAACAGGTATGCAGTGGCAGGATCACAGTACAGGTATGCAGTGGGCTGAGGGCTCACTGAACAGAACAGGTATGCTGTGGCAGGATCACTGAACAGCTATGCAGTGGCAGGATCACAGTACAGGTATGCAGTGGCAGTATCACAGTACAGGTATGCAGTGGGCTGAGGGCTCACTGAACAGAACAGGTATGCTGTGGCAGGATCACTGAACAGGTATGCAGTGGCAGGATCACAGTACAGGTATGCAGTGGGCTGGGGGCTCACTGAACAGAACAGGTATGCTGTGGCAGGATCACTGAACAGCTATGCAGTGGCAGGATCACAGTACAGGTATGCAGTGGGCTGAGGGCTCACTGAACAGAACAGGTATGCTGTGGCAGGATCACTGAACAGGTATGCAGTGGCAGGATCACAGTACAGGTATGCAGTGGGCTGAGGGCTCACTGAACAGAACAGGTATGCTGTGGCAGGATCACTGAACAGCTATGCAGTGGCAGGATCACAGTACAGGTATGCAGTGGGCTGAGGGCTCACTGAACAGAACAGGTATGCTGTGGCAGGATCACTGAACAGGTATGCAGTGGCAGTATCACAGTACAGGTATGCAGTGGGCTGAGGGCTCACTGAACAGAACAGGTATGCTGTGGCAGGATCACTGAACAGGTATGCAGTGGCAGGATCACAGTACAGGTATGCAGTGGGCTGAGGGCTCACTGAACAGAACAGGTATGCTGTGGCAGGATCACTGAACAGCTATGCAGTGGCAGGATCACAGTACAGGTATGCAGTGGGCTGAGGGCTCACTGAACAGAACAGGTATGCTGTGGCAGGATCACTGAACAGGTATGCAGTGGCAGGATCACAGTACAGGTATGCAGTGGGCTGAGGGCTCACTGAACAGAACAGGTATGCTGTGGCAGGATCACTGAACAGGTATGCAGTGGCAGGATCACAGTACAGGTATGCAGTGGGCTGGGGGCTCACTGAACAGAACAGGTATGCTGTGGCAGGATCACTGAACAGCTATGCAGTGGCAGGATCACAGTACAGGTATGCAGTGGGCTGAGGGCTCACTGAACAGAACAGGTATGCTGTGGCAGGATCACTGAACAGGTATGCAGTGGCAGGATCACAGTACAGGTATGCAGTGGGCTGAGGGCTCACTGAACAGAACAGGTATGCTGTGGCAGGATCACTGAACAGCTATGCAGTGGCAGGATCACAGTACAGGTATGCAGTGGCAGTATCACAGTACAGGTATGCAGTGGGCTGAGGGCTCACTGAACAGAACAGGTATGCTGTGGCAGGATCACTGAACAGGTATGCAGTGGCAGGATCACAGTACAGGTATGCAGTGGGCTGGGGGCTCACTGAACAGAACAGGTATGCTGTGGCAGGATCACTGAACAGCTATGCAGTGGCAGTATCACAGTACAGGTATGCAGTGGGCTGAGGGCTCACTGAACAGAACAGGTATGCTGTGGCAGGATCACTGAACAGGTATGCAGTGGCAGGATCACAGTACAGGTATGCAGTGGGCTGAGGGCTCACTGAACAGAACAGGTATGCTGTGGCAGGATCACTGAACAGCTATGCAGTGGCAGGATCACAGTACAGGTATGCAGTGGGCTGAGGGCTCACTGAACAGAACAGGTATGCTGTGGCAGGATCACTGAACAGCTATGCAGTGGCAGGATCACAGTACAGGTATGCAGTGGGCTGAGGGCTCACTGAACAGAACAGGTATGCAGCCAGGAAGAAGTTAAGCCTAACTAATCTTTCCCTGAGAGACAGTCTGCAGCAGCTCGCCCTACTCTGACTAATGCAGGCACACGAGTGGCCGTAATGGCCGCCGCTGCCTGCCTTATATAAGGGGGGGTGGGGCTCCAGGGGCTAGTGTAGCCTAATTGGCTACACTGGGCCTGCTGACTGTGATGTAGAGGGTCAAAGTTGACCCTCAGGTGCATTATGGGGCGAACCGAACTTCTTCCGCAAAAGGTTCGCGTGCGGTACCCGCACGCGAACCACCTAAGTTCGCGCGAACCCCGTTCGCCGGCGAACCGTTCGGCCCAACTCTACTGTTAACTCCCAGCTCATATCCTTCATTCTGATGAGTGATGCTGTCTGCTTTTTGTGTTCAGAGACAAGGCAGGTGCTCTGTGTGTTCAGTGATGTCTCCAGAGTGAGTCTTAAAGTGTACCCAAGGGGTCATGTGACATAGTGAGATAAACATATCGGCCTCAAATCACAAAGATCATGCTGGAGATAATAAGGCAAGAGAAAACTTACCTCCACACAGTGAGAGAGTTATCTTATCTCTTCATTCCTTAAGTTACCTCCTCTGTAATTAAGTTACCTCCTCTGTAGTTAATTTACCTCCTCTGTAGTTATTTTCACACGCAGTTAATAAACAGCCTGTCTTTAACTCTGGAGTTATTTTAAGGATTGAAGAGTTAACTTAAAGACAGAAGAGATAACTTTAGGTTTACCTGAGGTAAAATGTTTCCTGAATACGACATGCCTCATCACCATGGTGACCACTCTAGAAACGTTATTAAAGACAGGAGATAAGCTTAGTGAATTGAGGCCATTGTATGTATGTACAGTGTAAAACATATTAATAACCAGGCTTTTTTACTTGTTTTGTTTAATTTTGATGCCTGAAAGAGTTAATTTCTAGGCATGGAAGTGACAGCTTCTGTCTTGTCGTACCTTGTCGGCAGTATAGTATACATCACTGATAAGCAATCTATATCCATAAAAGTTTTTCTGGCAGAATACAACTTCTGAACTCAGGGGAGTGATATAAAAAGGTCAATAGTTCATGTATTTTATGTCTGGGACACATAATAGGCTGACACTGATTAGAGACATTAAAACATTCAACCTACTTTGTAAATGTTTAATTAAAAAGAAAAAAAAATATGGGATATTTATTAACCACTTCAGCCTACAGTGTTGTTTTACCTTATGCATCTGAGCAACTTTCACCTCTCATTCATTCGCCAATAACTTTATCACTACTTACCACACTGAAATGATCGATATCTTGTTTTTCCTGCAACCATTTAGGCTTTCTTTGGGTGATACAATTTGCAAAGAATTATTTTATTCTAAATCCATTTTAACAGGAAGATTAAGAAAGAAATGGAAAATAAATCATTATTTCTCAGTTTTTGGCCATTATAGTTTAAAATTAACCATAATTAAAACCCATGTATTTTATTTGCCCATTTGTCCTGGTTTTTACACCATTTAAATTAAGTCCCTATCACAATTTATGGCGCCAATATTTTATTTGGAAATAAAGGTACTTTTTTTCAATTTGCGTCCATCACTATTTACAAGCTTATAATTTTAAAAAACTATAGTAATATACTCTCTTGACATGCATATTCAAAAATGTCAGACCCTTAGGTAACTATTTATGTTGTTGTTGTTGTTTTTGTTTGTTTTTTTAATTGTAATTTTTTTAAAACATTTTTATTTGGGTGATTTTTTGTGTGGGAGCTAAACAGTTAATTCTAAATGTAATATTATGTGTTTATTTAATAAAAAATGCATGTGGGTGTAGTTTTACTATTTGGCCACAAGTTGGCCACAGTCAAAAAGGAACTATAAAGAGAACGGGAAACTTTTTTTGTGCAGCAAGACTGTGGCCTCTGATAAGAGGCCGCCGGTTTTCCTCCTGGGGATTTAAATCTATGAATGGGAACTATGTTCCCATTCATTGAGCTCAGGGCTATCGGAAGGCATCGGGGGCATGCGCGGGAGCAAGCACGGAGGAGCGTGCAATCGTGCGCCCAGCGCAGTGGCAGCAGGGTAGTCTATCTGGACGGATATATCTGTCCAGATAGACTTAAGTGGTTAAAGTCATTTTTAGGCGTAGGAAGATAAATAAAATTGTTTATCTCATCAGTTTATTTTCACCTCGGGTTCACTTTAAGCTGGCTATACACTGTTCAATCATCACTCAATTTTGTTTTAAATCGACATTGTGATCGATATTAAATTGTACCAGAGAAGGGCAAAAAAATCTTTTTTTTTTTTTTTTTTATTTCTTTTTTTTCCCCCTTTTTTTTTTTCCCCGCAAACACTCAGCTGCGTTAGCAACGCTTTATCCCAACTCTAAGCTTGGCTTTATCAAACCTCTACAATTGTTGGGAAGTTTTAGCATCATGGTTTGCGTTATTTACCAAATAATATTTTAATTTGTAATATAAGTATAAGACACTTAAAATACATATACAATATTCAAATACATTACTACTACCACAATTTATAGCTGCGTAGTTTGCATTCCATAATATTACACACCTAAAAAAAAGAAAAGAAAAAAGACCTATCACCCTACATCAACCATCCTCTACTTCCTTTTGACCTCTCAATCAAGTTTGTATCATCCATATCCCACCAATCACACTCTGACATATTCTGTCCATCCATCCATATATTCCCCCATATACTGAGACCCCTAGGGTTTTTCTTTTTGAAAACTGCAAAAAAAGCTCATCCCAAAGTTGTCTTACCGCCCCTTTCTGTTAGTCCACTAACTTCCTCATACCTATCCCTTTCCTCTTCATCCCCCAATTGAGACACCATTTTCTCAATCTATTCATGCATGGAGGGAGGATTTAAGTCCTTCCAATTTTTTATAATTAATCTTTTAGCTATAGCAATACCCAGTTTTAGGAGTTGTTCCCTTACCTGATCCTGACCAGACACAACTGAGTCCCTGAATCCAAACAGTATCAGATTGGTCTCAAATTTGGGGGTTGGGGACCCATCTATGACAAAAAAATCTTCCAGCTGTTTCCAAAAATGTTTCAGTATTTGACATTCCCAAATCATATGGATCAAGGAACCCTGAGCATTATTACATTTCCAACATGTATCATTATCCCTTAACCTGCCTGGCGTTTTGTTAAGATCGCCAGGCTGGCGATCAAACGTTTTTTTTTAATAAAAAGTTGGCTGCATGAAAGCCCACTAGAGGGCGCTCCTAATCCGCACTTCTGATCGTCTCCGGCAATCAGAAGTAACAAGAAGGGCCGCGATGAGCGGCCCTTCTTGTTTTGCTTTCCTCGTCGCCATGGCAATGAGCGGAGTGACGTCATGGATGTCAGCCGATGTCCTGACGTCAGCTGCCTCCGATCCAGCCCTTAGCGCTGGCCAGAACTGTTTAGTCCGGCTGCGCTGGGCTCGGGCGGCTGGGGAAGACCCTCTTTCGCCGCTGCACGCGGCGGATCGCCGTGCCGCGGCGGCGATCAGGTAGCACACGCGGCTGGCAAAGTGCCGGCTGCGTGTGCTCCTTTTTATTTCATTGAAATCGGCCCAGCAGGGCCTGAGCGAGCGTCTCTGGACGAGCTCAGCTCGTCCAGAACGCTCAGGAGGTTAAACCCATTTTCACCATATGTACAGGAGTTAAATACCATCTGGCAATTACTTTGAATTGGGAGAGTTGTAAATGGGTTTCAGAAAAGAACCAGATCTCTTGAAAGATTCTAGCCCATATCTCGGAGGAGAATTTTATCTTCTCCTCACTTTTCCATCTGACACAGTAAGGTGGAGAGACCCTGTGTGAGGTTGATCCCAGTAGGTTATAGATTTTTGATAAGGCCCCTATTGGCCTCTGTTTCATCAAAAACCTCTGCTCAAATATGTTTACATCTTGTTTAATAGTTTTTTTTCTTTTCGCAGCAGACTATTCCAAAAACTGGATAATTGAATGCTTCCAAACATTGACAGTTGACTAGTTTCAAAGATCGGGATGATGTCCAACTCTTTGTTTCCCATTATATGTATCAGTCTCAAGTCTTGGTCCACATTATAATTTATTAGTGTAAAACCAAGACTGGTCTGACACTGGCCCAAAGATTGGGTCAAAAGCAATGGATCTTAGCTGGGAAACTCCCTCACTATTTACCCAGT
Organism: Hyperolius riggenbachi; assembly: GCF_040937935.1. Classification (NCBI taxonomy): domain Eukaryota; kingdom Metazoa; phylum Chordata; class Amphibia; order Anura; family Hyperoliidae; genus Hyperolius; species Hyperolius riggenbachi. The sequence continues at coordinate 429,031,536 of NC_090650.1, forward strand.
TCCCCACTGTCTTTGCCCAACTTATCAGTGTCGGTGTGATTAGAGGATGGGAGGAAAGGGTAGTAGAGTACCGAACTTTCTCTGGAATCCATGAAAACAGCCAGTCTCTATTTAACCATTCATTTTCCAATCTAACCCAGATCCTACTGTTGTCATTAATTCTCCACTCTAAAATGCACATTAACCACTTCCTAACTGAGGGGTTTCACCCCCTGACCACCAGAGCAATTTTCACCTTTCAGCGCTCCTTCCGTTTATTCGTCTATAACTTTATTATTACTTATCGCAATGAAATGAACTATATCTTGTTTTTTTCGCCACCAATTAGGCTTTCTTTAGGTGGGACATTATGCCAAGAATTATTTTATTCTAAATGTGTTTTAATGGGAAAATGGGAAAAACCGTGGGAACAAAATTATTGTTTTTCAGTTTTTGGCCTTTATAGTTTTTAAATAATGCATGCTACTGTATTTAAAACCCTTGAAATGTATTTGCCCTTTTGTCCCGGTTATAAAACCATTTAAATTATGTCCCTATCACAATGTTTGGCACCAATATTTTAATTGGAAATAAAGGTGCATTTTTTTTCAGTTTTGCGTCCATCCCTAATTACAAGCCCATAGTTTATAAAGTAACAGTGTTATACCCTCTTGACATAAATATTTAAAAAGTTCAGTCCCTAAGGTAACTATTTATGTATTTTTTTTTATTGTAATTTTTTTTTTTTTAATTACAAGAAAAAAAAATTGGGGAGTGTGGGAGGTAAAGGGTTGATTTTGTGTGTTAAACTAATTTATTTCTATGTGAAAAATGCTTTGAATGTAGTTTTACTATTTGGCCACAAGATGGCCACAGTAACATTTTGTTTATGCGACCTGCAAGCGTCCTTCCGGACGCTTGCAGGAAGTAGAAAGAGGCTGAGAACTTTTTTTTTTCCCACAATGGTCGCACTGCTCAGCCGAGCGGCAGCGGATCATTGCGGGGCTTAGATCAACGAACGGGAATGGATTTTCCCGTTCATTGATCTCCGGGCGAGCGGGCGGCGGCGTGTTTACTAGCGGCGGACGGCGTGTTTACGAGCGGGAGCGCGGGCAGCGGCGGGAGCGCGGAAAGTACGTATTTCTCCGTCCCTGGGGGTTAAAGGATGGAAAAAGGGACGGAGAAATGCGTACGCGCGGGGGTAAAGTGGTTAAATGAATGCTTGTGTAGTATCTGTAGATATCTGGTGCTGACATTTTCTACCTCTGGAGATAGTGGAAAATGCTATTCTACGTTTACTTCTTGACCAGATAAATTTCTGGAACAAACGATCCCAACTCCTGGGAAGGGTCAGGGGCAAACACTGCAACAAAAATAATATTTTAGGAAGCACTATCATCTTAATAATGGCTGTTCGGCCCAATACATCAAAAATTGGATGGTCCCAGGACTGGAGCATCTTACTACTGTCAGTCATAATATTTTTAAAGTTATGTTTATAAAGGTCATCCAATTGTGAACATAGATTCACCCCTAAGTATTTAATTGCAACTTCCTCTCATATAAAGTTTGCGTAACTTTTGATGGCTTCCCTTGTCTGGGTGGAACAGCCTAAGCCCAAAATAACAGATTTCTGTTCATTCAGTTTATAGTGTGAGATGCTACTATATAATGAAATCCATCCACGACATTCTTTAAGTGATTTTTCAGGATTCCTTAAAATCAAAAGAATATCATCTGCATAGGCAATTATCTTTGTTTCCACCCCCACTACATCAATACCTTTTATCTGGGGATCTGATTGAATCGCAGTAATGAGTGGCTCTAGACTCAGATTGAAGAGCACCGGGGATAAAGGGCTACCCTGTCATACCCCATTAGATAATTTAAACTCATCGGTAAGATAACCGTTTATTTGTACCCTAGCTGATTGATTTGTAAACAATTTAGCTATTCTCCAAATAAAAAAGGGCCCCAGGCCTATCTTACGTAAATTATCGAGCAGAAAATGCCTAGAGAGCCTATCAAAGGGCGTTTCCGCATCTATTGTGGCCAGGATGGCCTCATGTTTTTTAGAATTACAACTGTGTATTACATTAATAGCTGAATAGATGTTGTCTCTTATATGCCTGTGCCCTCTAAAACCGGTCTGTTGTTCCCCCAAAACCAAGTCGACAATCCTACCAAGTCTGGCAGCCAGAACATTGGAATAAATTTTAACATCACAATTAATTATCGAAATGGGGCGATAATCAGCACAGAACTGAAGTTTTTTACCTTCTTTGGGTATTAAAGATACCGTAGCCTCGTTTGTCCTATCCAAAAAGGTGGCATCCACCCCTTATCATTTACCACAGTACTCATATGCAAGGACAATGTAGTAGAGAATACTTTATAGAATTTCATTGGGAAGCCGTCGGGGCCCGGATATTTACCACTTGCACTCTTCTCTATTGCATCCACAATTTCTTCCGGGTGTATGGGGGCTTCCAACATCTCTCTTGACTCATCATCAATAGAGGGCATTACTATCTGTTCTAGAAAATTGTTATCCCCTGAGGCTTCCGTACGCCCCTCTAGATTGTACAGGTTTTCATAATATTTCCTGAAACTTGCACCAATATCCTGGGCAGCAACTTAGAGATTCCCCTTCTCATCTATTATATTTTCAATAAATTTCGAACTGTTTTCTTTCCTAAGGAGCCCTGCTAAAATCTTCCTGGATCTGTTTTCTACCTGTTTGATATTTCTTTTTAAGAGAAGGGCAAAAAAAATCTACTTTACTTACCGAGGGCTTTTTCCAGCCTCCATAGCCTTACTGGTCTTTTTTTACGTGTGATACCCCAAAAGGAGGTACTTGGAGGTGCATTAGTAAATCAGGAGTGCTTGGAGAAGTCTTGGTTAATCAGACCCTGTTTGTACTGATACCCATTCAGGGATTTATGGAAAGGCCCCAAAGACCCGGGCCTTGGGCAGCTGCAGCCCAAAGGGGCACCTGAACATGAAAGAGGGGCTGCTACATATGAAAGAGGAGGCAGACAATGGTGTCAACACATGAAAAAGGGAAACTTATGCCCAAGGGAACTGTTTATGAAAAGAAAGGGCTACAGTACATGGATGTTATACATGGAAGAGGGGCTGCACATGGAATGGGAGGCGCTGCAGTACATGGATGATACACACGGAAGAGGGGCTGCACATGAAATGGGCGAGGTGCTGCTGCACATGGATGATACACATGGAAGAGGGGCTGCACATGAAATGGGAGGGGCTGCTGTACATGAATGTTACACATGGAAGAGAGGCTGCCCTTGGAATGGGAGGGGCTGCTGTACATGGATGATACACATGGAAGAGGGGCTGCACTTGGAATGGGAGGGGCTGCTGTACATGGATGATACACATGGAAGAGCGGGCTGCACCTGGAATGGGAGAAGTGGTGCTGCACATGGATGTTACACATGGAAGAGGGGGCTGCACATGGAATGGGAGGGGGCTGCAGTACATGGATGATACACATGGAAGAGGGGTCTGCACCTGGAATGGGAGGGACTGGTGTACATGAATGATGCACATGGAAGAGGGGGCTGCACCTGGAATGGGAGGAGGCTGCAGTACATGGATGATACACATGGAAGAGGGGGCTGCACATGGAATGGGAGGGGCTACAGAACATGGATGATACACATGAAAGAGGGGCTGCACAAGGAATGGGAGGGGCTACAGTACATGGATGATACACATAGAAGAGGGGCTGCACATGGAGTGGGAGGGGCTACAGTACATGGATGATACATGTGGAAGAGGGATCTGCACATGGAATGGGAGGGGGCTGCTGTACATGGATGATACATGTGGAAGAGGGGGCTGCACAAGGAATGGGAGGGGCAATGCTGCACAAGAAAGGGAAGCCACAACATACTCGGCCTAGGGGAATATAAAGTATAAAACTGGCCTTGTACCCATTAGGACCCTGCAGTTCTTCCTGCTTTCCATCGCTCTCAAAATGCTGCTTACATTGCAGCGCCGATGAAAACTTTTTATTTATTGAGGGTTGACAACATCTCATTTGGCAACAATGTGCCTTTTTTATTTTATTTCCCCCCAACTGCAGGTCAGTGACAGCGGACTGAAGCACATGTATAATTTGATTGCGTTACCGGAGTGCAGCATAATAAGAAGGACAATGAATAACCTGTACTGAGTACACTCCAACAAAGACCTTTTCATCGGAAGCCTGTAACCTCGCTAACTCCGTCATCATAAAAAGAAAGGAAGCTGTTCCAGTGTGCTCTATAAACCCAAGAGGCAGAAGAATTACATTTTGACTAATACAGGCGGTGTGAAAGGATTTCAACGGGAGGAAAAGAAGTAACAAATATCTATATTGACGTTAATGTAAAATTCACAGCGGGCGAAAGCATCACATGGAATAGGGAAAGTGACATTCAGCATCTCCAAAGCAAAAAATAGACAGCACAGTGTGATACTCTAGATTCCGGCTCACAGCTAGACATGATGACAGAGTTGTCCAATCACGGGAAAGAAAAGGTGATTTTCTCCTATTCTCTTTTTTTTCTTTGTTCACAGTGTCACGAAGAAAACAACTTTACAGTTACAGTTATGTATACTCTTAGATAACCCAAAACATTTGGACCTAGAAATGGGTTAGAAGTTGGAGGCCAGCTTTATCAGCAAGACAGGTCCTCTGTACACCACCCGGTCCCCAAGGATCCGTCTTTGGGCCCCTGGTCCTAGGCCTTACACAGCCTTTGGTTCCAATAAATTCAGTGACATTACATCACCAAAGTTCTAGACCTGGCGCCCCCACATGGAATGAATTGATGTAGAAGGCATAAAGTGAAGGTCGGAAATAATGATTTCCAATTCTTCAGAAATTCCCATTTCCTCCAATGCCGATTTCCGATTCTGCAGATTTCCAATTTTCCAATTTCCAAGTTCCAATTTATGAGGAGTTTTTTATTTTTTTGTCATTTTTCGCATTCTCTAATTGGCCAAGTATTTCCAAGTTGACTCAGAAGTATTGGCCCAATGAAAGAATGCAGAATTTCACAATGAGAACACCACGAAAATTTTAGTCCAAATGCAAGACTAAGAAATACTCGGTAGTACCAGAGTCTTGTGATTGGTCTAAAATGACCACAGCAATCCGATTTTCATGGAAAAATTCTGCATTCTCTGACTGGGCCAATGATTTTGAGTTGGGCTAATATTACTAAGATACAACATTAAATCGGAACTGGCTCTGGGAAATCCTCCAGTCAGGGCCCGTTGGCACAGGCCCAATCAGGACCTGTGTGCTTCCCTGCCATGCTCACGTTGCTGGGGGCAGAACGCTCCAGGCACCAGGAGCATGGCGGGAGCGTGCGGAGAGCGCACGCATGGCCGGGCCGTGCATGTGCAGTTGGTCTTGACTGGAGGATTTTCTGGGGCCAAGAACGGGGAGGAGGAAAACGAGGGAACAATAAGCCTGGAGGGTGCTGGAGGAAGCCCCAGGTATGTATACTTTGCCTTTTAATCCCCATCTCAGTTTTACTTGAAGCCACTTGCAAGCAAGAAGAATATTTTAGACAGTATTTTTTTATATATACACACAAAAGTAACCTTTTAAGGGACAGTTAAAACTTAACTTTTAATAAATCATTAAAACCTTCAAAATAGATGACTGCACATTACTGAAAGAGGACTAATTTATGATGTAACAAACTGATAAGTCACATAGTATATGAGTAGCAGTAGGGTATTGTACCGTGTTAGCCATCAGTAAAAGCAAGAAGTTTTAAATCAGGATGATACCATTTATTGGCTAACTACAAATGAATAAGAATAAACAAGCTTTCGGCCTTGCAGCCTTCGTCAGGTTTACATCCTGTTAGTTTGCAAGCTGGTGGTACAGACAGCTTATATACATGCAACATCAAAAGGGAAAACAGATATTTTTTTCAAGCATAAATACATCATTAAGATGCCTTAATACAAACAGACCATCTAAATGGGGTAAGATAAGGATCCTTGTTTACTTTATTGCTCACAGACCTGGTATTAGGATTGACCCAGAGGTATCGTAAATTCTTAGTTCACAAGTTCAGCTAGGGTGGCTGAGACAGTTCATATATCATCAATCTCATACCAATATAGAAAGTTGTTGTCCTTATTCAGACCCTTCTGCACAGCTTTGAAACAATTTATAAATTTTGTTTCTGCTATTAATCGGTCATTTGACGTTTTGAAGCCGCCCTTCACACGAAGATCATCCATGCTGTGTCCGTTGGACCGAAAGTGTGTAGCAACTGGGAGTCCAGATTTGGTATCATTAATAGTGTGCCTGTGTCCATTCATACGTTTGCGCAGAGTTTGCCCAGTTTCTCCCACGTACATAACATTGGGGCATTTAGCACACATGATCAGATATACCAGATTGGTGGACCCACAAGAAAATGTACCTTGTACTCTGTACTCCTGTTGTGAACCTGGTATCGTTACCCTGTCAGTGGAGTAAATGTGTCTGCAGGTCCCACATATTTTTTGTCGGCAGGGTGATGTTCCGTTTTGTTGAGGCCTATTCAAAGAGCTCCTGACAATCATCTGTTTTAGATTGTGTGGTTGCCGATATGACAAGAGTGGAGGTTTAGGGAATATCGTTCTCAGTCTGTGATCCTTGTGTAAAATGGGATGAAGTTCCTTAGCAATCCTCCTTAAGATTTCCAGGTGTGGGTTGTAGGTGACAACCAAAGGGACACGTTCCTCTTTCTGGTTTTGCTTATATTTCAGGAGTTCAGTCCTGGGGATGTTGCTGGCTTTCCTGATTTGGGCCTCAGCCATGGGAGGACTGTAACCTTGTTTAATGAAAGTGGTCTTAAAGGGAACCTTAACTGGCGGGGAAAAAATAATTCACTTACCTGGGGGCTTTCCCAAGCCTCCTGCAGCCGTCCTGTGCCCGCGCCGGTCCTTCGGTGCCCTCCGGTCTCCCTCCGCCGCTAAGTTTCGTTTTAGGACGACTGCCAGTCGTCCTCGGGCAAAGCGTCATCTTCTTCCGGATTCCCCGTCGTAAAGAGCCGTAAAGCGTGTCCGCATGACACGTTTGGCGTCATGCGGACGCGCTTTACGGCTCTTTACGACGGGGAATGCGGAAGAAGATGACGCTTTGCCCAAGGACGACTGGCAGTCGTCCGAAAACGAAACTTAGCGGCGGAGGGAGACCGGAGGGCACCGAAGGACCGGCGCGGGCACAGGACGGCTGCAGGAGGCTTGGGAAAGCCCCCAGGTAAGTGAATTATTTTTTCCACGCCAGTTAAGGTTCCCTTTAAGGTGATCCAGGTGCTTGTCTCTGTCCATCCTGTCAGAACAAATCCGGTTGTACCTTATAGCTTGGCTGTAAATTATAGAGTTCTTAATGTGCTTGGGATGAAAACTGTCATATCTTAGGTATGTGGGACGGTCTGTAGGTTTGCGATACACAGAGGTTTGTATGTTGTTACCCCTGATGTATATGGTGGTGTCCAGAAAGTTAATCTCTGTGTGAGAGTAGGTAAGTTTCAATTTGATTGTAGGATGGAAGGCATTGAAGTTCCTGTGGAACTGGAGAAGATCATCCTCACTTGCGGACCAGATGATTAAAATATCATCAATGAAGCGTAAGTGAGGGAGAAGTATCCTCATTTCCTAAACATCATAATGATATTAAAACAAAAAACACATCCTTACACCAAAAGACCTGCCAGGTTTCAATTTCTAAATGAAAGCTTCATCAGGGGAAAGTGCCAAGTGCAAAAGTACAGAAATACAAATATAGTCTGGCAATGGCCTATACGTTATAATAATGATTTGACTAATGTATTTATATAATGTATTTCTGCACTTTTGCACTCTTGCGCTCAGCACTTTCCCCTGATGAAGCTTTCATTTAGAAAGTGAAACATGTTGGCTCTTTTGGTGAAGGGAAGTGTTTTTTGTTTTAATACCATTATGATGTTTGATGTGTACTTCTCCCTCATATACTATGTGATTAATCAGTTCTCTACATCATAAACTAGTCCCCTTTCATTAATGTGCAGTCAGCCATTTTGAAAGTTTTAATGATTTATTAAAAGTTACGTTTTAACTGTCCCTTAAAAGGTTACTATTGTGTGTATATTAAGGTGGCCAATGGTCCAATTTCTAGCAAAAAATCATTTGAGTGATCAGAAGTTCTGATCGGAAGTGAAATTGTTCACTACACCATCAACGAACCAATCTATCCTTCCTATCTATCACAACCAACAAGAAAATCCAAATTTTGGTTCAACGAAAAAAATCCAATCGGCCCATTTTATAATCGGATTGTGCCCATCAACGAAGATTATTTACAACCAATACGATCAGCATTATCTGATCGCTCAAACAATTTTTCGCTAGAAATTGGACCGTTATTGGCCACCATTACCATTTCAGGTCTATTGTGTTCGTATTTGTTTTCACCAACATGTTAGTACGTTAGTTGTTTTTTTTTTAAACGGAAGATGAAGAATGGCGCCTGAAGTGAGAAGGATATGGAGGCTGCCTAATGTCTTTCCTTTTAAGAAATACCAATTACCTGGCCGTCCTGCCGATACTCTGCCACCAGCAGATCGGGTGTTTCTGACAATATTGTCAGATCTGACAAGATTAGCTGCACGCTTGTTTCTGGTGTTATTTCAACACTGCTGCAGCTATTTTTTTTGCAAATTTTTATACTAAAAATAAACAACGTTCAAGTTTTTGTGCTAATCGAAAACTAATTAATAAATTGTTTTCATGATGAAAGTAACATTTTTCAGAGTTTTAAAAAATGTTCACCCTATTGCAAAAAAAAAAGTCTCAAATCTAAAATGCCGTTTTCGATGCGAAAATTACTTTGGAGACAATTCGCAAGCAACATTTTCTAAGCAAAGAAATAGCAATTTTTGCTAACACCGATTAAAATGGGCCGGACCGCATTGATATGTTCAGCATCATTCGGCCTCTTCCCAGTAGTCAGATTTCAGCACGACTGAGAAGTCATTTTATAATTCACAGGAAATGATACGTTTAGCCTGACCCCGGCGCCAATCACGTTCATACTGTTCCTTGGAAATGGATACAGTGTGACTTTCTGTCTTATAACTCAGTCAGACACAAGGGCAATGTGTGATGGGAGATAATGAGGAGCCTGTATGAGATGGAATGTCAATAAACAGCAGGAAAGCAACAGAGAAAAAACAGCTGCCCAATAAAAAAACAAAAAATGAGTGATTGAAAATGCACAAGCTCTGCAGACCTGTGTTCTCTGGTCATAAGCAATGTACTCATAGAAAGCAGTGGTAGAAAACAAGGTGATTCCGATTTAAAGGGGAACTGAAGAGCGAGGTATATGGAGGCTGCCATGTTTATTTCCTTTTAACCTGCCTGGCGTTCTATTAAGATCGCCAGGGAGGCTGCGGGAGGGTTTTTTTTTAATAAAAAAAAAACTATTTCATGCAGCCAACTGAAAGTTGGCTGCATGAAAGCCTACTAGAGGGCGCTCCGGAGGCGTTCTTCCGATCGCCTCCGGCGCCCAGAATAAACAAGGAAGGCCGCAATGAGCAGCCTTCCTTGTTTTGCTTACATCGTCGCCATAGCGACGAGCGGAGTGACGTCATCGACGTCAGCCGACGTCTTGACGTCAGCCGCCTCCGATCCAGCCCTTAGCGCTGGCCGGAACTTTTTGTTCCGGCTACGCTGGGCTCAGGCGGCTGGGGGGACCCTCTTTCGCCGCTGCTCGCGGCGGATCGCCGCAGAGCGGCGGCAATCAGGCAGCACACGCAGCTGGCAAAGTGCCGGCTGCGTGTGCTGCTTTTTATTTGATCAAAATCGGCCCAGCAGGGCCTGAGCGGCAGGCTCCGGCGGTACTGGACGAGCTGAGCTCGTCCAGACCGCCCAGCAGGTTAAGCAATACCAGTTGCCTGGCAGCCCTGCTAATCCTCTGCATCTAATACTATTAGCCATAGCCCCTGAACAAGCATGCAGCAGATCAGGTGTTTCTGAGATTACTGTCAGATCTGACAAGACTAGCTGCATGCTTCTTTCTGGTGTTATTCAGATAATACTGCAGAGAAATAGACCAGCAGGGCTGCCAGGCAACTGGTATTGATTAAAAGGAAATAAATATGGCAGCCTCCGTATACCTCTTACTTCAGTTCCCCTTTAAAGTAACACTATCACAAAAATGTAAAACATAAAATATAAAATAGATAAAATACATGTAAACTATACCTATATGTATCGGGCATTACAATGCCGTAGTGCTTAGCGCTCTCGCCATGCAGCACTGGTTCCCCAATTTGAATCCCAGCCAGGGAACTATCTGCAAGGAGTTATATGTTCTCCCCGTGTCTGTGTGGGTTTCCTCCTGGCACTCTGGTTCCCTCCCACATCCAAAAAAGTTAATTAGCGCTCCCCCTAAAATTGGCCCTAGACTGCGATACATGCAGTATATGACACATACATCATGTATGTGTGACCTAAGTCATTTTTAGGAGAAGGGAAATAGATACAATTATTTATTTCATTAGTTTATTTTCGCCTTGCGTGTCCTTTAACCACTTGAGGACCCACCCTTTACCCCCCCTTAAGGACCAGCGCTGGTTTGATTGATCTGTGCTGGGTGGGCTCTGCAGCCCCCAGCACAGATCAGGGTGCAGGCAGAGAGATCAGATTGCCCCCCTTTTTTCCCCCCTATGGGGATGATGTGCTGGGGGGGTCTGATCTCTCCTGCCTGCTGTGGGTGGCGGGGGGGGCACCTCAAAGCCCCCCTCCGCGGCGAAATTCCCCCCTTCCTCTCCTACCTGCTGCCTCCCCCGGTGATCGGGGCTGCACAGGACGGCTATCCGTCCTGTGCAGCCAGTGACAGGATGTGGTCTGTCACATGGCGGCGATCCCCGGCCGCTGATTGGCCGGGGATCGCCGATCTGCCTTACGGCGCTGCTGCGCAGCAGCGCCGTACAAATGTAAACAAAGCGGATTATTTCCGCTTGTGTTTACATCTAGCCTGCGAGCCGCCATCGGCGGCCCGCAGGCTATTCACGGAGCCCCCCGCCGTGATTTGACAGGAAGCAGCCGCTCGTACGAGCGGCTGCTTCCTGATTAATTAGGCTGCAGCTGGCGACGCAGTACTGCGTCGCTGGTCCTGCAGCTGCCACTTTGCCGACGCACGTTATGAGTGTGCGGTCGGCAAGTGGTTAAAGGACAACTGTAGAAAGAAGAATAGGGAGGCTGTCATATTTAATTCCTTTTTAAACAATACCAGTTGCCTGGCACTGACAGCCCTGCTGATCTATTTGGCTGCAGTAGTGTCTGAATCACACCAGAATAAAGCATGCCGCTAATCTTGTCAGATCCAGTGTCGGACTGGGAGATGGAGAAGCTGAGGGAATCCACCTGCTGGCCAAGCAGCAGTAACCCTGTGTTATCACTCTCAACAGAAACCTGCAGCAAGTCTTCACTGTGAGCAGCAACATCTGATTACTGCTGCTTGGCCAGCAAGTGGATTTCCTCAGCTTTTCCAGCTCCCTGTCTGACACTGGTCAGATCTGACAATAATGTCAGAAACCTGATCTGCTGCATGCTTGTTCAGGGTCTGTGGTTAAAAGTATTAGAGGCAGAGGATTAACAAGATAGCCAGACAACTGGCATTGCTTAAAAGGAAATAAATATGGCAGCCTCCGCATCCCCCTTGCTTCAGTTGAACTGTAGTGAAAATAACAGAATTAATACAATTTCTATTTTAGTCATTGTGTGCCCATTGCCCAATCTTTCCTCACTGCAGAATGTTTGTTTAGTGAGAGTACCAAAGCCAGTACAAATAATACCTTGTCTACCAGAATGCACTGGAAAGAGAGAATGCTTCATATCTAAGTGGGTATTCAAAATAATTTACTGCATTCTACTACATGTCACTACAGGGCCTCTTTTTCACATCTCTGCATTGCCTACAGCCCCAATAAGTACCTTCGGTCATGAAGGACATTTTTTTTTTATGAAACAGGGAAGAAAAACAAGATAAGGGGAAAGAAAAACAATGTCAAGCTTAGAAAACATTACAGAGATTAAAAATAAATACAGGCAATGTTTTTCTCATGATGCCTGCAAATACTAAGGCAGATCTCCGTGTAGCGGAACAGATTGGATAATAGGAAAAGTGATTTGAATGTAGAGAGATTGTCAATAGAACCTCAGCTTCTTGTCTCCACCTGACTCGAGGAGGAAAGAAATAAAAAAAACGAACACTCCAGCAGTCACAGATGGAGGGAAGGTGGGACCGGTCCCGTTATGCACAGATTGCAATAGGGCAAGCTGTTATTCCGTAAAGCGGAATATAACCCTGCATTTCAACTTTGCTCTAAAACATTATTTACAGCATATTATATGCAAAAAGCATTTTTTTTTACTAGACCAGCATTGGAAGGGTTAAACACAGAGGTTTTAAGTTCCGTGCAGACATTCAGATAGTTACATTCTATTTAGTTAGTGTGTAACTGTTTATCAATAGATACATCTCTTTGGCTGTCCTCCAAGCTCCTTCTCAGTGAGAGAGATGAGTCATAATAAACACATATTTGTAAACAAAAAGTATCTAACTCAAGTTCGGATTCGTCTGCAGAAATCTCTAGGGACTTTAAAGCCCTGTGTAACCCTTCCAATGCTGGTCTAGTAAAAAAAAAAAATGCTGGTTGCATATAATATACTGTAAATAATGTTTTAGAGCAAAGTTGAAATGCAGGGTTATATTCCGCTTTAACATCAGCAACGGAAAATATTGTTGTGACAATAATCCTCGGGATGAGTCAATTAAAAAATAAAAAGCAGGAATTGTTGTTACTCAAGGAGGTTGGGTAATTATCTGGGACGCTGCGCGATTTCAAAGAGAGACTTTACTTGGTTAGGTAAATGAATCTTCACATCCTACATGATGGAGTGCTTTATATGCAAATTGATACGTTTACTTGGAAATTGTCAAACTGTAAAGTGATGGAAAGGACTGAATTAACCATTTAAACGTTTTGCACATAGCTGCCTGCTACGTCCAAAAGGCTGCCTCCCCGCTGCTGCGCGCTTCCGTGCCACTGCCCGTTAGCCTCGAGATCAATGATCTCGCCATTCATTGATCTAAGTCCCCGTTAGAACGATCGCTGGCTTCTATGAGCTGATCGTTCTAAGTGACACATCCCCTCTTCACTTCCTGTAAGCGTACATGGTACGCTTACAGGACGCCTATAAAAAAAAAAGACTGAGGCCATCTTGTGGCCAAATAGTAAAACTACATCTACATACATTTTTTTTTAAATGTACAGATCCACACTTACATTTAAAATGAACTGTTTACCTCTTACCCTGTCCCAAATAAATTTTTTAATAAAAAAAAACAAAAAATTACAATAAAAAAAACATAAATAGTTACTTAAGGTTCTGAATTTTTTTAATATGCATGTCAATAGGGTATATTAATTTATTTTTTTAATTATAAGCTAGTAAATAGTTGTGGATGCAAAACAGAAAAAAATGCACCTTTATTTCCAAATAAAATATTGGCGCCATACATTGTCATAGGGATATAATTTGAATGGTGTGATAACCGGAACAGACGGGCAAATAAAATATGTGGGTTTTAATTATGGTAGCATGTATTATTTTAAAGCTATAATGGTCAAAAACTTAGAAATAATGAATTTTTCCATTTTTTTTAATATTAAAATGCATTTATGTAATGAATAGCGGAGATGCCGCCGCGCGCCTACATGCTGCTGGTTCGCCTGGTCCTTCTAGTGCACACAGGTTGAGAGCTACGCGCGCGCGGGCCAGGCGACAGGACCTTTATGTCAGTAGAAGGGGAGTCAGCTGACCAAACCGGTCAGCTGACTCCAGCTATGCTCCGGATTGGCTGAGTGACTGTGGCGGGGCTGGTGAGAGCTCTGGGTACTTATAGGACTTGCTTGTCAGTTGCAAGTTGTCTGCTGTTGCGAATGCTTACGTGTGAGTGCTCAGACCCCAGTCAGATCTTACAGTGTGTTAGAACCAGCCGGAGCTGGGAATTCACACTTAGTCAGATTCCATTGATAGCCATAAAAATGTTATTGTATTAGACTAGTTCCCAGGTGTTGAAACCAAGGACTTCACACCTAGATTAGGATTGGTATATATACTGTTACCTGTTATGATCTCTGGCTTTCCTGACCACTCTCTTGCTTACTGATGGTACCTTTGCCTATCTGATAACCTGTTGCCGACATTGCCTGAACCCAGATACCGAATCAGTCTTCTGCCTCTGTACTTTATCTGTCCGTGTGTTGCCGACCTGGCTTGTCTGACCTTTCTGGCTGTCACCCAATCCTAGGGTGATCAGCCTTACTGTACATTCCGTGACACTTGCTCTTCAGGTGTTCACTAGCTGCAGGGGTCACCTGCTCCTCAGGAGACCATCTTGCAGCTCAGTCAGTGGTCTCTACCCATTAGGAGTCCACTGGCTGCAGTACAGTCTGATTCCCTGTCCCTTAGGGAATCCTTGGCTGCAGCACAGTCTGATTCTCTGTCCATTAGGGAGTCTCTGGCTGCAGCCCGATTATATCTCTCATTTCACCACTTATCACGCTTGCAGTCCAGGCAGTGGTCCCTACTCCTCAGGTGTCCACTGGCTGCAGTACCATCTGATTTCCTACTCCTCAGGGAATCCTCGACTGCAGTCCTATCATATCTTTTTTTCAGCCAGTTCTCTCTCCTGCAGCCCTGCCAGTGGTGCCTGCTCCTCAGGTGTCCACTGGCTGCAGTACAATCCAAGATTCCCTGCTCCTCAGGGAATTCTTGGCTGCAGTACAGTCTGTATCTCCTCTACATAAGGAGATCATCTTGCAGCACAGTCAGTGGAAACCTGCCCCTCAGGGGTCCACTGGCTACAGTGCAGTCTGGTTCCCTGCTCTTCAGGGAATCCCTGGCTGCAGTAGTGTCTGTATCTCCCGCTTCTCGGGAGATAACTTCTCTGATTACTGTTGCACCAAACACTAAATCACATTGGGTGTCCTGTGTCTAGCTATACTAGTTTTATTGGTGATTGTGCAGATCACCACATAATCAGGTATAGCATCTGTATTATTGGTGATAATCAGAAAAAACTCTGTGTTGCTGACACCGATAGTTACAATTTAGAAACAAATAATTCTTAGCAAAATGTACCACCTAAAGAAAGCCTAATTGGTGGTGGAAAAAACAAGGTATAGATTATTTCTTAGTGATAAGTAGTGATAAAGTTATTGGCGAATGAATGGGAGGTGAAAATTGCTTGGATGCTCACTCACAAAATCGCTTTTGCAGTGATTGTATTCGTGTTTTGAAGAATAAATACTTTGTTTGGGAATAAAAAAAAAATATGGTCAAAAACTGCCAACCGCTTACGGCCATGCGAACGGAACGCAATGTGCACAAGGCCTGAAGGTGTAAAAAAGACCAAAAGTTTTTTAATTAGGTCTGGAGTTGGACCCTCCTTCAGTGGCTATAAGTTTAAAAAAAAAAGTTTTGAATAAAAAGAACAAACAAAACTATCCGATTTACCACGACTTGGTATTTTTAGTCCAATCACAGAACTCGGAAGCATTGGACCAATCAGAGGATGCAGAATTTTACCACACAAATCGAATTGCCATGGTCATTTTTAGACCAATCGCAAGATTCTATTTTTCCTATTTAAGTTTTTCCGATTTTCATTTTATTTTTTGCCATTTTTTGGCATTCTCTGATGCAAAAAAATGACAAATAAGATACTCTTCAGAAATTGGAAAATCTGAATTTTTTTTTTTTGAAAAACAGAAATTGAAATTGACGGAAAAAACGGAATTTCCGCAGAATCTGAAACGGGCATTTCCGAACATCCCTATTCAGTTCCTTTTAAGCAATACCAGTTGCCTGGCTGTCCTGCTGATCCTCTGCCTCTAATACTTTTAGCCATGGACCCTGAACAAGCATGCAGCAGATCAGGTGTTTCTGACATTATTGTCAGATCTGACAAGATTAGCTGCATGCTTGTGTCAGGTGGGATTCAGAAACTATCGCAGCCAAATAGATCAGCAGGGCTGCCAGGCAACTGGTATTGTTTAAAAGGAAATGCACATGGCGGCCTCCATATTTTTCTCACTTCAGTTGTCCTTTAACCTTTTGGGTACCACCTATATTAGATCCTACGCCGCACTTGTGGCTGTCTCAGCCTGATGTGGCTCCTGACGCGATTGTGCGCACCTGAGAGGGGAGATTAAGCTGTCATATGACAGCTGTCATCTCCTCTCAGTGATCAGGAGCCATCATAATTGGCTTCTGATCATGTGATCACTACCATCGCCAGTGGATCGTAGTGATCACTGTGACAGCTGCGGCGGTAGGGGGAGAAGAAGAGGATCCACTCACCTCCCTGCTGTTCCCCCGACGATCGACGCTCCCCTCCGCTCTGGCCGGCATCCCCGTTCGCTCTGACATCAGTGCCGGGTCTCTGCTTGATGACGTCATCAAGCCACGCCCCAGAACTTAGAGTCAGTACGAGCGGGGGAGTCTACTGCGGTCCATCGCTGGAGCCTGGGAGGTGAGTAAAGGCTGCTGCATACAGGGGGGACACGATGTCCAGCAAGCCCCAGCAGGGATCCGGCTGCTTAACTCCCCCAAATGCCCCCCTCGCATGCAAATCGCCTGGTCCTTAAGGGGGGTTAGGTGGCCGGTCCACAAAGGGTTAAAGAGACACTGAAGTGAAAAAAATATATGATATATTGATTTGTATAATTGTATGTGTAGTAGAGCTAAACAATAAAACATTAGGGGCAGAGACATGAGTCTAATATTGTTTCCAGTACAGGAACAGTTAAGAAACTCCAGTTATCATCTATGCAAAAAAAGCCATTGAGCTCCACAGCTTTCAAAGTGGCAGAGAGCTCTGTCTTCTGAAGCTTGGTATCTCAACTGTCAGTCACTGTATTTTCTTCTCTCTCCAGAGGACAGATCAATAGTTCACAAGACTGCTCTGTAAAATAATTTAGAATGCTGAGTAGTGTGTGAACTGCAAATATTAGAGAATGATGCAATGTTATAAAAGAACACTATATAACTGAAATTAAAAATATGAGAATATTTTCTTTGATTCTAATGTTCTAGTAAATTATCTGTACTACACATCCAATTCATTATATCATATATTTTTTTCCGCTTCAGTGTCACTTTAAGGCCCTGGGAGTCATTATTTGCAGATGTTAATATATCTTCAGCAGAGAAGATATGTAATGGTTGAAATGCTGTCCAATTTTAGCATTTTATGAAAAAGTTTTACGATTTCCCAATCATTTCTACATTATCCAGTTTTAGCGGGCGTCACCCTTTTCTTGTCATGTTAAATCTTATCCCTTTGATGTCATTCATTTTAATGTGCCCATATCTATGGCCTCCCCCACAGTGAACTATTGGAAATATTGAAATACTTGACTATTGACTTTCAAATGATGAGAGCCTTCATTATGCAAGTCCATGTAATACTCACCTATGTTTTATGTATGTACTTTTTTTTTCCCTGGGCTCCTATTAAAGAATAATCAGCAGCGACGTATATTGTAAAGGTTATTTTCATAATAATCAGATCTTTATATGCTGATGGCTGGTCTTAGCATGAGAACAAATCTCTCCATAATTCAGCAAATACTCTGAACATCGGGAATAGACGTACCCTGAATTACACTCATATTTATTCATGCGTGGATTTACAGCACCGGCATTCAGGGCTTGGCAATTAATGTGACACCGTATTAGAGTACTTCATGCCGTGAAATGAGCTTCGTAACGAAGAAGAAAAAAAAATAAAATCTGTGAAAACTCAAGTAACACAAAATAGTTGTGTAAAGAATTAGAACTAGCTGGATAATAAAATCGCCCAAGCAAGTTCTTCGACCCCCTGCCAGGTGCTAATGACAACTGGATCAGTTGACATTATCATCACTTGTTTTTAGGACTCACTAGTGGTCAACCCTGGCAAGTTTGCCAATTGGCCCATATAATTCACTAAGCAGTTTAGACTAGTCTACAGATGGTTTTTAGTCTACTGATGGTTTGGTGTAATATTTTAGACCTGTTTTTAGACCTTGTCTAACATTCAGTAATTACACAAGGCAAACAAGGAGTAACCACGCCCTCTTTTTTTGTGACAGAGAGTAGACTAGCTGATTTCTTGTCAATAAAGTAATTCTGTGAGGTATTTTAGATGTGAGGACGGAAGCTTTTGAATTAATTATGCAGGAGTTTATTGTATGCAGAGGAGAGCTCATCAAAGGAGATGTCAGTCATAGGGCCAGTGCACACCAAAAACCTCTAGCAGATCCGCAAAATGGTAGAGGTTTTTTGAAGCGGTTTTTAAGAGCGAATCTAGGCATGTTTAGGGTCCATTTACACTTAGAAAAGCAAAATGCCGGTGATTTTTGCTGGCATTTTGCAGGAGTGATTTTTCTGCCACGTGACATGTGCCAAGTGCCACGTGACACGTGCCAAGTCACAGTCAGACAGCAGAGAAGACACTAGTGCACACTAACTGTCACACTGGGACTGCTCACAGCACAGCAGTTGTGTAGAAAGCTAACACAGTAGTACTACTACTCTAACAACTACAGTACTAGTACACTGACTGCAGTACTACAGTACTAACTACACAATAACACAGTAATCCTATCCCCTTATCCCTAACCTAACCTATACCTAAGGCTAATAGCTGGCCAGCAGGCAGCAGCTGGCCTGGTCTGTGCACAGCACACACATACAGACACATAGCAGCTGCCTGCAGCACACACTCTGATTGTCACACAAATGACATCAAGCTAATTAATGATTTAACAATAGTGTAGTGATAATAAAGGGGTTAATCACTGAACAGCTTTCATGTATCTTAGTGTAGTGTGTACAGCCCTTGCTAGGCCAGTAGCACTGGAGTACACACTCTGACTGTCATACAATGACATCAATCAAGCTAATTAACGATTTAATAATAGTGTAGTGATAGTAGTGAAGGGGTTAATCACTGAACAGCTTATCACTGTGTACAGCCCTTGGCCCAGCAGCACTGGAGCACACACTCTGACTGTCACACTATGACATCAATCAAGCTAATTCATGATTTAACAATAGTGCAGTGATAGTAGTGAAGGGGGTAATCATTAAACAGTTTAGGTTTATAACTGTGTACAGCCTTTGCTAGCCCACCAGCACTGGAGCATGTTTCTCAGTGAGCATTCAGCAAGCTAAGACGATATGTCTCATCATGGCAGCCCCCCTTATTATACAGGGGGGCTGGCCAGTGTTCCTTTCTGTGATTGGGTGCCAGGGTTTAGGCTGGGAGCCCTCTGATTGGCTCAATGAGGTCAGGTGGGGGTGGCCAGGGTTCCCCTCTGTGATTGGTTGCTAGGGCTTCTGCTGGGAGCCCTCTGATTGGCTCCAGGATGTCATCGCCTTACTTACAGTATTTTGTATCTGGATATCCGCAATATCCGTGAATATCCTCGTTATGCGCCCAAACATCCGCATATAGCTATCCGGATTTTAAAAAGAATCCGAATTGGATAGCGTAAAAAAGTTTGGGTATCCTGGTTACCCGGATATCCGGAATCTGGATGAGCATCACTGGCGCTCACAATCTAACCCCTACCAGGGTTAGCCCCGCCTGTCATGTGCACTAGTGTTTGCATATTTTAAACTTCATTTGCAGCTCCTTATGCAGTTTAGTTAGGAGGGGGGCGGATGAGATGGAGTTTCCTGCACGCTGGTGCCCCCTGCTGGTCATATATCCCTTGTCTATATGCGACTGAAGCCCTCTCCAATGATTGGCTGAATTGCAGACTATATACAAGTGGCAGAGTGCTGTCTGGGAGTTAGAAATCCTTTTGTGTTTGGTAAGTTGAAGGAGTGGTGGGGGTGAGTTCCTGGTGGTGGCAGCTCCGGGGCTCACCTGCACTCCCCTATTGTGTTACATGCTGGTTTTGGGGTTCCGAGCAGTGGCAGTGCTCGGGGCCCCTGCCTGTCATGTGCACTAGTGTTTTCATATTTTAAACTTCATTAGCAGCTCCTTATGCAGTTTAGTTAGGAGGGGGGTGGGTAGGAGGGAGTTTCCTGCACGCTGGTGCCCCCTGCTGGCCATATATCCCTTGTCTATATGCGACTGAAGCCCTCTCCAAGGATTGGCTGAATTGCTCAGTCTCTGCTCAATTAAGTACTGCAGACTAGGTGTAATGTATTTGCACTTTTTATGGACTGACTGGCAGTCTGCGGACTATATATAAGTGTCAGAGTGCTGTCTGGGAGTGAGCAATCCTTTTGTGTTTGGTAATCCCTACCATAGTCATCTCTCTATACCAGGCATGAGCAAACTTAGCCCTCCAGCTGTTAAGGAACTACACGTCCCACAATGCATTGCAGGAGTCTGACAGCCATAGTCATGACTGATACAGGCAAATGCATTGTGGGAATTGTAGTTCTGTAACAGCTGGAGGGCCGAGTTTGCCCATGCCTGGTCTATACTGTGTAGTGTATGTATGTTAGTCTAGGGTCTATTTTAAAGGGAAGCCAATTAACTTATCTGTATGTTTTTGGGACGTTGGAGGAAATCAGAGTGTGTGGAGGAAACTCATTTAGACATGGGGAGAACATACAAATTTGGCTCTGGGAGGAGACTCTTGTGTAGCTAAACAGGGTTGCCAAGCGTCCGTCAAAAGACGGACTGTCCGTACAGAAGCTCTTAAAATAGAGCTGTCCGTACTGCCCGTATTTCCTGGGCAGTCGTCCGTCCAAAAGTGCATACATTATTAAAATCTATTCTGCGCATGCGCCTTTCACTATGCGCGCTCTTTTTCCCCCCTGCCTCAGTCTCCCCTCAGCTGCCCTCTCCTCCCCGGGTGTCCCCTCCAATCAGCTAACCTCATTTGGAGCCGGTGACTCGCTGCCCAATAAGAGATGCAGGGAGCCGGCCCAGCCCACTGAGGAATGTCACGTGGAGGAGGACAGCGAGGAGAGTGTCACACGGGCAGCAGCCAGGTCGGAGCTGAGGTCGCAGCATAGAGACAGCACTCAGGCACACAGACACAGCCGCTGAGCCACACAGCAGAGCCGAGCAGGAGCAGATCAGCAGCAGCCGACCGAGCACATGCCATCCCAGCTAACAGGTAAGGAAAAGACAGTCCCAGGCTCGCTGAACTCCATGGCAGCAGCAGGCTCTGTAATAGCTTTCCCTCATCTCATGTTTTATTAGGGCTCGCCTCGCTCCGGTCTGACAGCTGGCTGATTGTGACCACTGGCCACCAGGTCACAAAGTTCATTCATACATCATGCCTGTATTCTTACAGCAGGCCGATGCAGAGGGAAGGGACAGCTTCAGCTTTTTACTACACTGTGAGGTGAGGGGGGCAACGTAGTTCTTACATTCCTAAAAGTATTTGTGTGACCTGAACAGGACAGAAGGGAAGTATGGAAAAATACACCCTGTATGTATTTAGATAATTTAGCCTGTTTAATTCCTCCTCATTTGTGTCTATTTATTATTATTTAGTATTGCTGTAGCGTGACATCTTCTGCAGCACTGTAAAGAGTACATAGTCATGCCACTTAACTGTCCTCAGAGGAGCTCACACTCTAATCCCAACTGTAGTTATGTGTCCTCCATTGTGTATGTCAATACAATAGGCCAATTTTAGGGGAAGCCAATTTTTAGTTATCTGTATGTTTTTGGGGTGTAGGAGAAAACAAGAATGTCTGGAGGAAACCCACGCAGTCACACTGAGATAATACAAACTCTTTGCCATGGCTGGGAATGGAACTAGGGACCCAGCGCTGCAACCACTACGCCACTATGCTGTCCACAATTTGTAATTTGATCTCTCCCTGTGTCACCTGACTGCCATGGCAGATAAGCTCATTTTAAACCACAGTATGTTAACAATATGTTTGCTTCCAATAAAGCAGGAAGTAGATACACTCCAGATTTATTGCAGGATTTGTATCAGCTGTAACAAAGAAATGTTTTTTCTTTAAAGGTTATTATGCTGTTGCTTATCTTTCAGAGCATAGAGGAAGTTCTGAGTTAAGGTCTGCTTGAAAGGGAACCTAAAAAAAGCAAGAGTAACTTATCTGGAGCTTTTACAGGCCCCCTCCCTCCATCCGCTCTGTGTCCGACTCAGTCCGCGCGGTCACAAACAGATTCTCTGGTCCCCTGCAGCGCCCCACTTTTGGTTCCAGCGACTCAGCGGGTAAATGGGCCACTGGGCCTGTGCAGCCAGACAGGGTCGCACAGGTGCAGTCAGTGACTATTAACTTGCTGAGTGCCGGAACCAAAAGTGAGGCGCTGCAGGGGATCAGAGGATCTGGCATCTTCTGCAGCACATTACAGAGTACATAGTCATGTCACTGACTGTCCTCAGAGGAGCTCACACTCTAATCCTACCATAGTCATAGTGTAATGTCCTACCATATTATTATTATGTATTTATATAGCACTGACATCTCCTGCAGCACATTACAGAGTACATAGTCATGTCACTGACTGTCCTCAGAGGAGCTCACACTCTAATCCTACCATAGTCATAGTGTAATGTCCTACCATATTATTATTATGTATTTATATAGCACTGACATCTCCTGCAGCACATTACAGAGTACATAGTCATGTCACTGACTGTCCTCAGAGGAGCTCACAATCTAATCCTACCATAGTCATAGTGTAATGTCCTACCATATTATTATTATTATTATTATTATTATGTATTTATATAGTACGGACATCATGTTTATTTTATCGGGAAACAAGCCTTCTCAGTTCAGGTGGGCTGTTTCACATGAGCCATATGCAGTAATCACCTGTTCCAGCTACAGTATGTTTCTTTCCTCCCGAAATTCACAAGAAGTTCCCTAAAAAGCCCGCTACTGACTCCGCCCCTGACTCCGCCCCCTGTCCGTCCAAAATTTGGGCTGTCCAGATTTTTTGACCATTTTGTCCAGGAAAAATGAGAAATTGGGTTGGCAACCTATGCATCACATGGAGGACAGGGCTGCAGACCAATATACAGCAATTTATTGATATAGGAAGTGTTTCTAATGTTGTAACCAGGAAAGTTACCATAAAAGTGGGTATCCTGAATAATTTACTACATTCTACTTAATGTCACTACAGGGCCTTTTTAAACTCTAGAGCAGGGATGTCAAACCGGTACTTCGAGGGCCGAGGTCCTCACACATTTTTGACACAGCTCAAATGAATTGATGGGTCTGTATCAGGAAAGGTGTGGTCCATCAGGTAGAACTCATTCCTCTCTTTCTCAGTCCATCCTAAACACTGGCATGGCTCTGGCCCTCCAGGCCTGGAGTTCGACACATGTGCTCTAGAGGACCGTGTCACGCCGATCGCCGTAAAGTCCTGGGGGAGTGTTTTGCAGGAGATTGCGCATGCTGATGCGCGTGCATCTCCACTTGGATGACGGAGCTCCGCTCCGCCTTTAGTCTCCCAGCGGTGACCACCGCTAATACTTTCAGCCATAGACCCTGAACAATCATACAGATAAGATGCTCTGTCTGAAATCTGACTAGATTTGCTGCATGCTTCTTTCAGGTGTGTCATCCAAATACTACAGAAGTCAAAAAGATCTGCAGGATGACAGGTAACTGGTATTGTTGTAAAGGAAATAAATATGGCAGCCTTGATTTATTCTTTCCGTTCAGGAGTTCTTTAACCATTTCTGCCGCCCGGACGTGAAGCTCACGTCTGGGTAGTGTTGGGCGAACAGTGTTCGCCACTGTTCGGGTTCTGCAGAACATCACCCTGTTCGGGTGATGTTCGAGTTCGGCCGAACACCTGACGGTGCTCGGCCAAACCGTTCGGCCATATGGCCGAACTAAGAGCGCATGGCCGAACGTTCCCCGAACGTTCGGCTAGCGCTGTGATTGGCCGAACGGGTCACGTGGTTCGGACCCGAACGCGCTCTGATTGGCCGAACGGTCACGTGGTTCGGGTAAATAAATACCCGAACCACGTCATATCTCCGCCATTTGTCTGTGGGTTTAGCTTTGGGTAGGCAGGCAGGGTAGTTCGCGCTCCAGCCACGCTAGCCAGGGTCCCCCCTGTCATTGTGTCACTGCTGGGAACAGTAGTACACCGCTTGCTCAGCCACACTATATAGCATTCTGTTTACTGCCACTCTGTGTACCTCGCTCAGCCACACTATATAGCATTCTGTTTACTGCCACTCTGTGTCTGCTGGGAATAGTAGTACACCGCTTGCTCAGCCACACTATATAGCATTCTGTTTACTGCCACTCTGTGTACCTCGCTCAGCCACACTATATAGCATTCTGTTTACTGCCACTCTGTGTCTGCTGGGAATAGTGGTACACCGCTCGCTCAGCCACACTATATAGCATTCTGTTCACTGTTCTGTGTCTGCTTGGAATAGTGGTACACCGCTCGCTCAGCCACACTATATAGCATTCTGTTTACTGTTCTGTGTCTGCTGGGAATAGTGGTACACCGCTCGCTCAGCCACACTATATAGCATTCTGTTTACTGTTCTGTGTCTGCTGGGAATAGTGGTACACCGCTCGCTCAGCCACACTATATAGCATTCTGTGCACTGTTCTGTGTCTGCTGGGAATAGTGGTACACCGCTCGCTCAGCCACACTATATAGCATTCTGTTCACTGTTCTGTGTCTGCTGGGAATAGTGGTACACCGCTCGCTCAGCCACACTATATAGCATTCTGTTTACTGTTCTGTGTCTGCTGGGAATAGTGGTACACCGCTCGCTCATCCACACTATATAGCATTCTGTTCACTGTTCTGTGTCTGCTGGGAATAGTGGTACACCGCCCGCTCAGCCACACTATATAGCATTCTGTTCACTGTTCTGTGTCTGCTGGGAATAGTGGTACACCGCTCGCTCAGCCACACTATATAGCATTCTGTTCACTGTTCTGTGTCTGCTGGGAACAGTAGTACACCGCTCGCTCAGCCAGAGTATATAGCATTGTGTTTACTGCCACTCTGTGTACACCGCTCAGCCAGACTATATACCATTGTTTACTGACACTCTGTGTACACCGCTCAGCCAGACTATATACCATTGTTTACTGACACTCTGTGTACACCGCTCAGCCAGACTATATACCATTGTTTACTGCCACTCTGATTCTGCTGGGAACAGTAGTACACCGCTCGCTCAGCCAGACTATATAGCATTGTGTTTACTGCCACTCTGTGTACACCGCTCAGCCAGACTATATACCATTGTTTACTGACACTCTGTGTACACCGCTCAGCCAGACTATATACCATTGTTTACTGAAACTCTGTGTACACCGCTCAGCCAGACTATATACCATTGTTTACTGCCACTCTGATTCTGCTGGGAACAGTAGTACACCGCTCGCTCAGCCAGACTATATACCATTGTTTACTGACACTATATAGCAGACTATATAGCATTGTGTGTACACCGCTCAGCCAGACTATATACCATTGTTTACTGACACTCTGTGTACACCGCTCAGCCAGACTATATACCATTGTTTACTGCCACTCTGATTCTGCTGGGAACAGTAGTACACCGCTCGCTCAGCCAGACTATATACCATTGTTTACTGACACTCTGTGTACACCGCTCAGCCAGACTATATACCATTGTTTACTGCCACTCTGATTCTGCTGGGAACAGTAGTACACCGCTCGCTCAGCCAGACTATATACCATTGTTTACTGACACTCTGTGTACACCGCTCAGCCAGACTATATACCATTGTTTACTGCCACTCTGATTCTGCTGGGAACAGTAGTACACCGCTCGCTCAGCCAGACTATATACCATTGTTTACTGACACTATATAGCAGACTATATAGCATTGTGTGTACACCGCTCAGCCAGACTATATACCATTGTTTACTGACACTCTGTGTACACCGCTCAGCCAGACTATATACCATTGTTTACTGCCACTCTGATTCTGCTGGGAACAGTAGTACACCGCTCGCTCAGCCAGACTATATACCATTGTTTACTGACACTCTGTGTACACCGCTCAGCCAGACTATATACCATTGTTTACTGCCACTCTGATTCTGCTGGGAACAGTAGTACACCGCTCGCTCAGCCAGACTATATAGCATTGTGTTTACTGCCACTCTGTGTACACCGCTCAGCCACACTATATAGCATTGCGTACTCTGCCAGTCAGTGTGTATATTGCTGGGATCAGTAATACTCCACTCACCGTCAACCACTATATGAGCTCAACATGAGTTCCCCAGAGACCTCCGCTGTGAGCAGCACTCCCAACAACAGCAACAGCCAACGCCCCACGCAAGCTATAACATCCACCCCAGCAGCCAGTGGTCAGCAGCAGCCCTCCCCGGAGGAGAACGTTGTGTCCATCAGTCCGTCGCCAGAGCGATTAATGAGGGCTGCCATTGAGGAGATGATGGGGCCTGATGTGGAGGAGGAGGTCTGGCTCAGGCCAGCATCCCAAGTTAATGTTGAGGACGATGAGGGGTCTGTGTCTGGGGATGTTGGGGTGGCAGAGGTGGTGGGTGGGTCAGACTCAGGAGAAGAGTTGTATGATGAGGATGATGATCGGGACCATCTGTATGTGCCTCAGAGTCCGACCCCGGAAAACATGTTGTATCGTGTGTTTAGGTACTAAAATCTGCGTTCCCTCCCAGTAGTGTTGGGCGAACAGTGTTTGCCACTGTTCGGGTTCTGCAGAACATCACCCTGTTCGGGGTGACTATATAGCAGACTATATAGCATTGTGTTTAATGCCACTCTGTGTACACGGCTCAGCCACACTATATAGCATTGTGTTTACTTCCACTCTGTGTCTGCTGGGAACAGTAGTACACCGCTCACCCGCCACTGTATAGCATTGTGCTCTGTGTCACTGCTGACAATAGTGGTACACCGCTCACCCACCACTGTATAGCATTTCTGTACTGCCACTGTACTGCTGCCAGTCAGCGTGTACTTTAAGGATGAGTGAAATGAGGAAGAAATCCGGTGAAAGAGGGAGGGGCAAGGGAAGAGGTGTTTCCCCTGACGGTTCACGTACAGGCCACAGGGGAGCACCCAAGAAAACCCACTCAATACTGCCCATGTTGTCCAGGACAACAACCCTCACAGATCCAAAAGAACAGGACCAGATAATTACTTGGATGACCTCTCAAGCGTCCAGCAGTGGGTTAAGCAGCACCAGCACATCACGCACGAGGTCCGAGTCCTCAGCCAGTTAAAGTCTGGGCTTTCTTTGAAGACTGCACTGAGGATGTTACCATGGCGATTTGCAAGGTGTGCAAGACCCGCCTGAGCAGGGGGAAAAGTATTAACAACCTCTCCACCACCAGCATGAGCCGCCACATTCTATCCAAACATCCCACTCTGTGGGCAAACGCGGCAGGACAGGGTACCACCAGCAACACTGCCTCCCTTGGGTTCACCAGACTCACCACCAGACCCGCCTCAGCAGCAGCAGTAGCCCAGCCATTGCGTGGTTCACAACATTCACAAACATCAGACGATGCTGACACTGTCACTTTCCGGACTAGTGCTCTTGAGGTCTCCCAGTGTTCATCAAACACAACAACCAACAGTCCTTCGGTGTGCAGCGCTACGGTTGAGTTGTCTGTCTCTGAGATGTTTGAGCACAAGAGGAAATTGCCAGCAAATGACCCCCGGGCCGTGGCAGTAACAGCCAGCCAGCATAGCCAAGCTTCTGGCCTGCGAAATGCTGCCATATCGAGTGGTGGAGACAAACAGCTTCAAGGGCATGATGTCAGTGGCCATCCCACGTTACGTTGTTCCCAGCCGCTACCACTTTGCGCGCTCTGCAGTGCCTGAGTTGCATGAGCACGTGGTCAGCTAAATAACCCGAAGCTTGAAGAATGCCGTTGCCTGCAAGGTTCACCTCACCACTGACACCTGGACGAGTGCGTTCGGCCAGGGTCGATACATCTCCCTTACCGCGCACTGGGTGAACCTTGTGGAGCCTGGCAGCGATTCCTCACCTGCTACGGCGCGGGTGTTGCCCACGCCGCAAACAGCTGGATAACAACAGCAGCACCTACCTCTCTGACTCCTTCTCCTCCAACGCATCTCAAAGCTGTACCTCATCCGGAAATGCTAACCCAGCACCAGCAGCAGTAGGATCGTGGAAGCAGTGCAGCACAGCTGTTGGCATGCGTCAGCAAGCGTTGCTGAAGCTGATCTGCCTTGGGGATAAGCAGCACACAGGGGAGGAAATTTGGAGGGGAATAAAGGAACAGACGGATTTGTGGCTGGCACCGCTGGACCTGAAACCGGGCATGAAGCTAGACACCTGGCACGAACTGGCAATGTACGCAATAGAGGTGCTGGCTTGCCCGGCAGCCAGCGTTATGTCGGAACGCTGTTTCAGTGCTGCCGGAGGCATCATCACAGATCGGCGTATCCGCCTCTCCACAGAAAATGCAGACCGTCTGACTCAAATTAAAATGAATCAATCCTGGATTGGAAACGACTACGCAACACTCCTGGACCCCAACCAAGTAACATGACCGATGAACATCTGGGATGGTTTAGCGTTTCCGGTCCCTGTTTATTGAACCTCTCATCTGTATTACATTTATGACTGCATGGCGGCAAAAAGCATTGCTGCTATATCCGCACGCTTTTTGTCCTCATGCAAGGCCTGGGTTGTTGTGTCTCACAAAGCGTGGCCTTCTCCTCCTGCGCCTCCTCCTGTTCCATCACGTGTGCTGCTGCTGCTGCTGCTGCTGCTGCTGCTGGGTTACCGTTGCCGGTCCCTGTTTATGGAACCTCTTATCTTTATTACATTTATGACTACATGGCGGTACAAAGCATGCTATCCGCACGCTTTTTGTCCTCATGCAAGGCCTGGGTTGTTGTGTCTCACAAAGCGTGGCCTTCTCCTCCTGCGCCTCCTCCTGTTCCATCACGTGTGCTGCTGCTGCTGCTGCTGCTGGGTTACCGTTGCCGCGTGGTCCCTGTTTATGGAACCTCTTATCTTTATTACATTTATGACTACATGGCGGTACAAAGCATGCTATCCGCACGCTTTTTGTCCTCATGCAAGGCCTGGGTTGTTGTGTCTCACAAAGCGTGGCCTTCTCCTCCTGCGCCTCCTCCTGTTCCATCACGTGTGCTGCTGCTGCTGCTGCTGCTGCTGGGTTACCGTTGCCGCGTGGTCCCTGTTTATTGAACCTCTTATCTTTATTACATTTATGACTACATGGCGGTACAAAGCATGCTATCCGCACGCTTTTTGTCCTCATGCAAGGCCTGGGTTGTTGTGTCTCACAAAGCGTGGCCTTCTCCTCCTGCGCCTCCTCCTGTTCCATCACGTGTGCTGCTGCTGCTGCTGCTGCTGGGTTAGCGTTGCCGCGTGGTCCCTGTTTATTGAACCTCTTATCTTTATTACATTTATGACTACATGGCGGTACAAAGCATGCTATCCGCACGCTTTTTGTCCTCATGCAAGGCCTGGGTTGTTGTGTCTCACAAAGCGTGGCCTTCTCCTCCTGCGCCTCCTCCTGTTCCATCACGTGTGCTGCTGCTGGGTTAGCGTTGCCGCGTGGTCCCTGTTTATTGAACCACTTATCTTTATTACATTTATGACTGCATGGTGGTACAAAGCATGCTATCCGCACGCTTCTTGTCCTCATGCAAGGCCTGGGTTGTTGTGTCTCAAAGCGTGGCCTTCTCCTCCTGCGCCACCCTCCTCCTGTTCCATCACGTGTGCTGCTGCTGGGTTAGCATTACCGGTCCCTTTTCCTGGAACCTCTTATATGTATTACATTTATGACTGCATGCCGACAAAAAGCATGTTACCTGTGCAAAGAAAACAGACATTTCCCGCATTTAAAAGACAGTTTTCCCTTTGAAACTTTAAAATCGATTTTCTCAAAAACTATAAGCTCTTTTTGCTAAATTTTTTTTTCCTCTTGTACCCACTCCCAAGGTGCACATACCCTGTAAATTTGGGGTATGTAGCATGTAAGGAGGCTTTACAAACCACAAAAGTTCGGGTCCCCATTGACTTCCATTATGTTCGGAGTTCGGGTCGAACACCCGAACATCGCGGCCATGTTCGGCCTGTTCGGCCCGAACCCGAACATCTAGATGTTCGCCCAACACTACGTCTGGGCGGGCTGCTCTGATGCGGTGTCGCGCTTCGGCGCTCCCGTCCGCGATCACAGGCACACCCCCCGCCTCCCCGTGGTGTTCCCCGGTAGCCCTGGGATCAGTGAAAGGGAACATGGTTCCCGATCACTGATCCCTTTCCCCTGCAGAAAAACCGAAGCGCTCACCCGTGAGGCTTCAGTTCTTCTGCCCGGAAGAATTTCTGCATCCCCCTTGTACTTCCGCTTAGCGAGAAGTACAAGGAGGGAAACCAAAAACGAAGGTGGCCATCTTGTGGCCAAATAGTAAAACTACATCTACACATTTTTTTATATTACAATTTACACACATACTAACATTAAAAATTAGCTATTTATGTCCCACACCAAAATATTCCCCAAATAATTTTTTTAATGGAAAAAAAAAAATTACAATAAAAAAAAAAAGACATAAATAGTTACCTAAGGGTCTGAACTTTTTAAATATGCATTTGAAGGGGGTATACTACAAACCTTTTTTAAATTATAAGCTTGTAAATAGTGATGGGCGCAAAACGGAAACTATGCACCTTTATTTCCAAATAAAATATTGGCACCATACATTGTGATAGGGACAAAATTTAAATGGTATAATAACCGAGACATACGGGCAAATAAAATACATAGGTTTTAATTATGGTAGCATGGATTATTTTAAAGCTATAATGACCGTAAACTGAGAAATAATGAATTTTTTCAATTTTTTTCTTATTAATCCTGTTAAAATGCATTTACGGTAAAGTGGCTCTTAGCAAAATGTACCACCCAAAGAAAGCCTAATTAGTGGCGGAAAAAACAAGATATATATCAATAAATTGTGATAAGTAGTGATAAAGATTAGCAAATGAATGGGAGGTGAAAATTGCTCCGATGCATAAGGTGAAAAATCCCTGCGGGCTGAAATGGTTAAAGGGGAACTGAAGAGAGAGGTATATGGAGGCGGCCATGTTTATTTCCTTTTAAGCAATACCAGTTGCTGCCTGGCAGCCCTGCTGATCCTCTGCCTCTAATACTATTAGACATAGCCCCTGAACAAGCATGCAGCAGATCAGGTGTTTCAGACTTTAAAGTCAGACTAGCTGCATGCTTGTTTCTGGTGTTATTCAGATACTACTGCAGAGAAATAGACCAGCAGGGCTGCCAGGTAACTGGTATTGATTAAAAGGAAAAAATATTGCAGCCTCTGTATACCTCTTACTTCAGGTCCCCTTTAAGATAATTGCCTGAAGATGTTAAATTCAATACACAATTAGGTGATTGAAACAGAACAAGTTAAACAAATAATGTATAATCCAAAGATAATTATGTAAGAATGAAATGTTTAAAGTGGAAATATTTTTGTCCTTAAAGGGAACCTGATGCGAGTAAAATTATTTAAAATAAACACGACATAGCTGCAAATAAATATTGCATACTAACCTCACTGTCAGTTTCTCTCAGAAGCTCAGCATTTTCTTCTTACAGTGACCCCTTCCAGTTCTGACAAGATTTTGTCAGAACTGAAATATACCAGTTGCTGTCAGTTATATATCAGCAGCTGTCAGTTACAACTGAATGTGCAAGGTAATGTCCATGTTTCCCTATGGCTCAAGTGGGTGATATTACAGTTTAACAGTGTGCTGACCAGGAAGCTGTTATGGGGTAATGGCCATTTTTAAAACAGAGGATGTATCCAGCAGTCTTTGCTTCATTGAGATACACAAGCCCCTTTTGTTTTGTTCTAGCAGCTGCCTTAAAAATTCAGGAATCCACCTGGAGTCCTGGACCTTGTTGGTGGTGGCGGAGAAGGCAGTCAAGCTGCCTGCCGGCAGAGATGCTGTGTGGGGACCGACTTAGTCTTGGGGCAGGCAGTCACACGGCGTGCAGGCAGAGATGCTGTGTGTGGAGACTGACTTAGTCTTCGGGCAGGCCTGAGCGTGCTTTGCAGACCAGGCATCCGTGGTCAGCTGGACCCTTGACCCAACGCTGTGTGCCAGAGATGTCACCACTTGCCTTTCAACATCACAGTACAGTTTAGGTATCTTTTTTGAGAAATAATTGCGGCCTGGTATCTTCCACTGCGGTGTGTGGCTTTGCTTTTGTGTGTTGCTTTTCCTCAGGTGGTCATTCCATTGCAGTTTGTGCTTTGTAATCATGTGCCTTTGTAAGGTAGTTGTCCCTACGCGGGTCTTGGTCTTTCCACAGTCTGAAGCTGTCACACACACAGGTACCGTGAACAGGTACAGTGATGGTATACAACACTGCGTGCGCTCACGTAGGTAGGTAGGTGCACTGTACAGGTGGGTATGCAGTGATTGGTATTACAAATGTGCAGCTGTCACACACACAAGCACCATCAACAGGTGCAGTGACACTGCGTGCGCTCACATAGGTAGGTAGGTGCACTGAACAGGTGGGTATGCAGTGATTGGTATTACAAATGTGCAGCTGTCACACACACAGGTACCATCGACAGGTGCAGTGACACTGCGTGCGCTCACGTAGGTGAGTAGGTGCACTGAACAGGTGGGTATGCAGTGATTGGTATTACAAATGTGCAGCTGTCACACACACAGGTACTGTCAACAGGTGCAGTGACACTGCGTGTGCTCACGTAGGTAGGTGCACTGAACAGGTGGGTATGCAGTGATTGGTATTACAAATGTGCAGCTGTCACACACACAAACACCGTCAACAGGTGCAGTGACACTGTGTGCGCTCACATAGGTAGGTAGGTGCACTGAACAGGTGGGTATGCAGTAATTGGTATTACAAATGTGCAGCTGTCATACACACAGGTAGTCACTGAATGTGCTGGGCCTGGCAGTAGCACAATAGGAATTATCAAGCAGCCAAGGTCCCACCAGCAGCTGCGACTAACTGACAGGTCTGTATATGCAACACAAGTGTTTGTGGGACACACACAAAAAAAGAACAACATTAGCTCTCAAAAGAGCTGTTGAGGATGAGGAGTGCTTTTCAGCAATAAGATCAGCAAGAAGGAGCAACCTAACAAGCCTAACACAAGAGCCTAACTAAGCTTTCCCTATGTCAGCAGCCAGGTTCTCTCCCTTCTCTAATTACTGCAGCCACACAAGTGAGTGGAATGGCTGACACTGCCTGCGTTTTATAAAGGGGGG
Organism: Hyperolius riggenbachi; assembly: GCF_040937935.1. NCBI lineage: Eukaryota > Metazoa > Chordata > Amphibia > Anura > Hyperoliidae > Hyperolius > Hyperolius riggenbachi. The sequence goes on from NC_090650.1 coordinate 429,064,866, forward strand.
GGGGGGCTCCAGGAGGGAGTGTAGCCTGATTGGCTACCCTGTGCCTGCTGACTGTGATGTAAAGGGTCAAAGTTGGCCCTAACGATGTAGTATAGGGGGCAGGTCGAACTTGCATATAGTTCGCTGTTCACCGCGAATGCGAACCACCGAAGTTCGCGCGAATAAGTTCACCAGCGAACCGTTTGGGCCATCTCTATTCACTAGCGCACAATATGATGCTCCGCAAGCAATGTGCGTGCAAGCAACGTGTCAGTGGTGCAATGATCAGGGATTCATCCTGTGTGGCAATTGCTGTGTAATATCTATGATGCCATGTAGTGGCCTATGATCATCCTTGTGGCACATCTGGCTATGGGGAGGGGTGCTTACTTATACTGGGGGAACATCTTGCTATGGGGAGTAGGCTATACTGGGGAGGGGGCTTATATGCCAGTCAATCTCTTTTTCCTGGTTTCTACGGAGAAAAGTGGGTTCCTCGGCTTATACGCGGGTCAGCTTATATGTGAGTATATACGCAAGTAACTAGTATGGATTATTTTTTTCCTCAAAGGTTCCCTTTTAAAGCGGGATTGTCAGCCATAAAATAAGATTCCATTTACCCACTGCACTGTGTTTATTATGCAGTCTACATCCTGACCCTGCATTGCAAGCATTCCAATATAATCATAAATGTTTCTGTTGCAATAAATCTTATCTCAGTCATCCTGGCTCTATTCTGGTACATTGCCGGGCAGTGAGAAACGTATCTACCCTCTCACATTCCTTCTCCTCACTGATTGGCTGAGGGCAGTTCAATGTGATAGGAGTCTTAGAAGCAAAATACCCCTCATACTTCTGCAGAAGCGGGTGAAATATGACATTTTGCTGTGCTAACATGTGTACAAAGCAAGCTAGATATGACAGTACACTTTCTTATACAAAGCTCAGTGGGGAGGAGGGCTGGCAATGCATACACCATTTCAAGCAGGAGAAAAAAAAGAGCAAAGCAGGGAATGACATCGGGATTGGCTTCAGTCAGAGACAGTAAAGATGGAACATGCCTGGAACAGTTTTCTCTTAATTTACTATATACAATTCACTGAAATCAAAATGTGGACAGAACAATACATATGTTATGTAAGTTAAACAAGTATTTATCTACTTATATATGTGTTTTTTTTTCCTGGGATAGTATGGCTGCCCCTGCTGCTTTAAAGGATACCACAACCGAAGGTGCGCTGCGTGTGCGCTCCATTACACTGAGCGTCACATGCTAATCATGTGACGCTCGGTGTAATGGAACGCACACGCAGTGCAGAGCAGTCAGCGTGCTTCTGAGTCTCGCACTATGCGCCGGCCAGAAGACAAGGGGGAAGGACATACTGTGTGCACAGGGCGCAGTATGTCCGGGTCAAAGGTCAGGGAAGTCGCCGCTCACCGGGATGGATACACTCTGAACGGCGGCAGACGGAGGGGGGGCGAAGAAACAGCGGGTATGTTCTAATATCAAGCTACAAAGTGCTGCAATGATATTTACCACAACCCTTCGGTTGTGGTATCCTTTAAGAGAAACAACAAAATTAAATTTTTCCATTATTCAGATTTTTTTTCCCTCTTTCATGTATACTTAGGAAAAGTTACACAGCGTTTTCCTTTTAAATCCTGATTACTATCAGCCTGTTATTCTGCTCCACCTACGCCAGCAATTATCCGAGAAGTGAGAGTCTGTTGACCGATATCGACTGGATGGGAAGCAGATGAAAGCCGTACCCAACGACTGCAAGATGGATAAGGCCCAATAACTGTCAGCGCTTTTTAGTGATCGCCGTTATTTATGGCTGTTATCTTAGAATGCATTAGCATAAGTATTAAACGTTCTACGGGATGAATTCCAATATTCAGGCTCGCGGAATGCTACTGAAGCGCTATCTGCGGCTCGCTAGTGACCCTGAAAGGCATCTCAAGTAATGAAAACATTTCACTGAGTTTTTTTTTTCTTTTTTGCCTCATCCGATTGAAAGCTCGTAAATTGATGTAGGCTTTATTAGATCATCGTCTCAAGTGAGTAATACGTGAATAGCCAATTTCTGTCGCTCTTTATATCCTCAGAAAAGATAAAACTGACATGCTCACTGGAATGCATTATAACAGGCAATAATAGCACAATAGCAATTTGGTTGGTCTTGCTACGATGGGGTAATACAGGGATTCAATGAGAGGGGACTTAAACCAGCAAGGTGGCCAATGTCAAGGTCTTTCTATTTGTGCTTTTTTTTCCCCCTGCAGACTTAAGAGCTTCAATTCATAAAGCACTACCATATTCGGTTATGCAGAAAACAGCTGATTTTACCAAGCATTGAGAAAAATGTCAATTAAAAGGATGTTATCGCATGGCAAGCTGAAACTACCGACCAGTGAGGTAAATGTCCTTCTCTTTTAATTTTCTCGGAAGAGTAGCAACATGGGGGTCTCAAAACAACTCTCAAATAACCTGAAGACAAAGATTGTTCACCCTCATGGTTTAGGGGAAGGATGCAGAAAGCTGTCTCAGAGATTTTAGCTGTCTGTTTCCACAGTTAGGAACATACTGAGAAAATGGAGGACCATAGGCTCAGTTCAAGTTAAGGCTTGAAGTGGCAGACCAAGAAAAATTTCGGATAGACAGAAGCGATGAATGGTGAGAACAGTCAACACACAGACCAGCACCAAAGACCTACAACATCATCTTGCTGCAGATGGAGTCACTGTGCATCGTTCAACCATTCGGTGCACTTTACACAAGGAGATGCTGTATGCGAGAGTGATGCAAAGGAAGCCTTTTCTCTGCCCACAACACAAACAGAGCCACTTGAGGTATGCTAAAGCACATTTGGACAAGCCAGCTTCATTTCGTAATAAGGTGCTGTGGACTGATGAAACTAAAATTAAGTTATTTGGGCATAGCAAGGGGCGTTATGCATGGAGGAAAAACAACACAGCATTCAAAGAAAAACACCTGCTACCTACAGTAAAATATAGTGGTGGTTCCATCATGCTGTGGGGCTGTGTGGCCAGTGCAGGGACTGGGAATCTTGTCAAAGTTGAGGGACGCATGGATTCCACTCAGTATCAGCAGTATCTGGAAACCAATGTCCAGGAATCAGTGACAAAGCTGAAGCTGAGCCAAGGCTGGATCTTTCAATAAGACAACGACCCGAAACACTGCTCAAAATCCACTAAGGCATTCATGCAGAGGAACAAGTACAACTTTCTGAAATGGCCATCTCAGTCCGCAGACCTGAGTATAATGGAAAATCTGTGGTGTAAGTTAAAAAAAGCTGTCCGTGCTCGGAAGCTATCAAACCTGAATGAACTAGAGATGTTGTGTAAAGAGGAATGGTCCAAAATACCTTCAACCAGAATCCAGACTCTCATTGGAACCTACAGGAGGCGTTTAGAGTCTGTCATTTCTGCAAAAGGAGGATCTACTAAATATTGATTTAATTTCTTTTTTTGTGGTGCCCAAATTTATGCACCTGCCTAATTTTGTTTAAGCAATTATTGCACGCTTTTTGTAAATCCAATAAACTTCATTTCAAATATCATTGTGTGTGTCTCCTATATGATATATTTTACTGACATTTTTTATCGTAACAACCAACGTTTTATACAGGAAAATCATGACAATTAACAAGGTTGCCCAAACTTTCGCACCCCACTGTAGGTGATGGTGAAAGCCAAATGAGTTGAACAATTCAGTTAAAGTGGACCTAAACTCAGAACTTCCTCTCAGCTCTCAATGATAAGAAACAGCATAATAACCTTTTTAAGAAAAACATTTCTTTGTTACAGCTAATACAAATCCTGCATTAAATCTGCAGTTTGTCTATTACCTGTGTTTACTGAAGCAGACATATTGTTAACATCCTGTGCTTACAAATGAACTCTCTGCCATGGCAGTCAGCTGACACAGCTGAGGTATCAAATTACAACGTGTGCTTAGTCACAGATGAGGGGGTATTAGACTGGCTAGTCTTTCTAAATACATGCAGGGTGCATTTTTTCTATGTTTTCCTTTTGTCCAGGGCAAGAGTTCAGGTCCACTTTAAACCAAAAAGTATATGGAGTAAAGAGCAGGCCCAAGAACTGAGTCTTGTGGTACTCAGAGGGGACAGAAGGAGGAGATGGTGTTGGAATGAGTAATGCTGAAAGGTAGACCTGTGGGGCACTGTTATGAACAAAGCCATGAGAGAGCACTTTTGCAGTGCTTATTTGCTTCTTCCTGGAGCCCACGGGTGCCCTGGATCTTCCAGGATTTTAGCAACGTCCCCGATATGGAATAGGTGCTCATTGGTTTGCATGTGTATTTATTTATGTATATACGTAAAACTAAACCATTTAAAAAAAATGTAAATATCTTAGAGATATTTTACAGATGGAAAATGTATGTCCTTTTGGGAAATGATGTCTAGATATGCTCTACCACCTCAGGAATAGTTCCATTATTTCCAGATACTACATTATCTTAGGAGTTTAAACATAATGTTCCTGCTCAGACTGCTTTATTTGAGGATTTGATATTAGGGGGCGAGGATTTTGAAGGACTAATCTTTAAATTATACGGTTATATGACTACAGAAGGTGTAAGTACCAGAGATACTACACCATGGGAAGAGGATTTAGACCCAATGCCAGATTATCTGACACGGACACAAATATGGACATCAAATAATAAAAAAAAATATACATATATATTTATCCAAACCTTGAATAGCTTGGAAACATATAATTTATTCATGCTTAGGTGGTAATTAACACTGGTAAGGTAAAATCCAGAGAACCCCTTCTAAATGTTCTAGAGTAGACGTCTTGAAAAGGTACAACGGTACACCTCTGGTGAAGCTGTTAAAAGATGCAGCAATACTGTAAACCAATATTCCTTATAATCAACAGTCGACATCAGGGCCAGATTTACCATAAGGCTCTGTAAGCACATGCCTACAGGTGCCTGGTGATGGGAGGGCGAGCCTTTCCATCACCGATCCCCCCCCCAAGGGCCTCCCTCTTGCCTTACCCCTACAGAGTCCCGAGCTGAATGTAAATGAGAGGGTACTCACCCGACTCTCGGCATTACAATGATCTCCCTTCAGTTACGGCACCTCTGGCTACCTAATGCTTGGGGCACCTCTGGCTACTTAATACTAAGAGTACCTCTGGCTACCTAATACTAAGGGACACCTGTACTTACCTATGACGGGCAAATTGAAGTACGAGAGAAATGACAGCTGGGCCAGCCAGCACACTTGCGGTAAGGATTCGGCGGGGGTTTATAGGTTCCTGGAGGGCGAAGTCTAGGGTGCCAGGATATCTGTGCCTATAGGCTCCTGTGATGTAATGTAAATCCGGGCCTGGTTGACATAAAACCATGGACACCATTCATTTTTGGTGACTCACCACTAGTCTTATTAGAGGTAATTCTACGATCTACAAAATAGAATGCAGCAAGAATAGAATGCAGCAAGAAGTTGGCTGGTGGAGTATATACCACTGGACAGTTTCATAAAACGAATACCGATGATTGGAAGTGCCAAACTATAGCGCTGAACTATATTAAAACAATTAAAAACAGCCTAAAAAGGAGAAACAGTACCTCTCCGTTAGATAACGTAGCCAGTATGACTCAATTTCACAAGATTTATTGCAAAATTATACGGCTAGACAACAGGCCCAACACTACCATAGGTCAATAAGCCCACCCAAAAAGTTCCATATAGACAAGAGTTAAGCGCCTCGAAGTAAGGAACGTCCGCAAATGCATTGTCTATTACTGTGCAATAAACCAGGGAGTGCTTTTGTAAAGAATTGCAATACTGAGTATCCACCATGACGATATGGACTAGTCAAAATCTGTGAGATCTGTCACATTTCTACTGCCTACTGAAGTGACAGCAAGATAGGAAAAATGTAATTTATAGTGCAATTTACTCAGGGAGAAATGTACAATTTATATGTATGTATTTTACATTTTAAACATTTTTGAGATAGTTGGCCTTTAAAAGAGATAACCAGTTAGCTACTAAGACACCGAACGTATCCAAAAGCTCAGAAGGATCGACTGAAATCATTAATTGATACAGCGGATCACAATGGAGTGAGACTGACCAACTTCTACATCACTAGACATGACCTCAAAGTTCTTTGAAAAGTTTATGAAAGCTCGACACTCAAAGATAAAGTGAGTAATAGTAAAATATGCTAATATTTAACGTTTCGTGCATATTAGCAGGGTAAATTTGCTTGCACAAGCACAAGCCAGAGACGTGGCAATGAGCTGTGAAAAAATAACGGCCCTGCAACACTTCATAAGCTGCTAATCATGCTATTAAATTAGCAAATATTGCTGAAAACATTACCATAACTATCCGGGGGTGATATCTCGTCACCCGGCAACCGGAGGAAAGTGAGTCATCAGCAAAATTATACAAATCTTGTGATAGTCTACTGAACATCGTCACCCCATGAAACAGCTTTCTGTGGAGATACGCATGAAAAGGAGGTCAAAGAGCAAACGTGGCCTTTCCTTCAGAGAACCCAAAGCTTAGCCGAGAGAGCAGGCAGCCAGAAAACAGGAAATGGTTAATGTCTATGGAAAAGGCTAGATTAAAAAAATGAAAGTGTACTTGAAGTAGAAAAAATATATACTTAATTACCTCAGTGGGGATGGCCCTGGGTGGTCTTTCCGCGGTAATGCCGCATTATTACAACTTAGTAATTTTAGTCTGACTACAGAATTACAGGAAGCATTGGACAAATCAGATATGGGGGCTGTTTGCACAATCATCGGCAGAGATGGCCCGCACTGTTTGCCAGTGAACAGTATTCTGCAAACTTACCCTATTCGCATTCACATCGAACAGCGAACATCTGGCGCTTTGACCCGCCCCCTATACATTATCATTGAGCTAAAGTTTTACCCCTTACCTCACAGTCAGCAGATACATGGTTGCCAATCGGCTAGCACCCCCTCCTGGACCCCCCACCCCCTATCAAAAAGCAGTTGCGGTGGCCATATTGGATTCATTCTCTGCTGACTGTTAGTGAGAGCAGGGTCAGACTTGCTGCAGATAGGAAGGGAAAGCATTAGCTAGGCCTGTGTTCTTGTTCCTCACTTGCTGTGAAAGCATCCCAAACAGCCCTTTTGAGGGCTAGCACATCAGTCTCTGTGATTAAAACCCAACTTTGTTACATAGTTACATAGTTATTTGGGTTGAAAAAAGACATACGTCCATCGAGTTCAACTCCGTAATTTTTGGTGGGACTTTTGGCATGGATCCCCCTCCGGCATGCCACAGTCCAGGTGTTAGACCCCTTGAAACAACTTTTCCATCACTTTTATGGCCTTTTTAGGTTTTAAAATTTGCCTGCCCATTGAAGTCTATGGCAGAGTCGCTTGTTCACCAAAATTTGGTGTTTGCGACATACAGTATCTAATAATCGGATCACCATGCTAATTTTACACCAATCAAAAGAATTTCTGAGTCTTGTGACTACAAAAATTTCCGTGGTATTCCGATTACCGTGGTAAAGTTCTGTATTCTCTGATTAGTCCAAAACTCAGAAGTATTATAAATAATAAACTTAATTAAAAAAAATGACAAATCAATATCAACAATTGGTAATCTGGATTTCTGTTCTGTTCAGAAAATGCTGTTGAAAAGAAAGAAAACCCTGAGAATCCCACATGAGGAGATACACTGGTCCAAAACCTGTCGGTTCTGTCAGATTTATACTATCTACTTTTTTCTACGATAGTGTTCCTTTAAGCAACATATTTGACTTTCTACCTCTATGAGAATGTTGGGGATGTTTAAATTAGGATGCCCTTCCCTCATCTCGCCCTTTATTTGCACTCTTTATCTTGTTGTTGGAAATATTATCAGTCCTTCCATCAAATTTAAAATCAATTTTGCTGATTAAATGCAAAATACGTGGCTTGTATGCCTCCTAGGAGCGCAGACCAATCTTAAATTGGCAATTACCCTAATCAGCCATGAAGGGTAGACAATAACGTTCCTTGCCCCGTTTCAAGAGGACCAGTCATCATGAATAGACATTGCAATCATTGAGATTGTCACTGTGAAGAGAAATGTTTTGTGAGTAATTGTTTATTACTAACTTTAAAGAGGAACTCCAGCCTAAACAAACATACTGTCATTAAGTTACATTAGTTATGTTAATTAAAATTGATAGGGAATCTTTCATACCTTCATCTTGTATAACAGGATTGGGTCTGAGCTCATTGGACAGTCTATTTTATCATGTAGAAATTTGGTTATTTGCAATCAGAATTTGGCCACCACAGGGCAGCTCCATGGTAAGGTGGAATAATGAAGGCAAAGAAGATTAACATTTTGGACAACACTCTGAGAGCTGAGCATTATATTTGGCAACTCTACTTGGGATTAAATTGGTCTGGTGTTGAATGTATAGCTGGGTGACTCTCTCGCGGACACAAGGGGGTACCTTTTTTGCAGCGAATAAAGAATCATCCCAGCCTTCGTCTGTGATTTCTACTCCATTCATCTCCCATTTAGCTCAGGATGGACGCTGCGAAAATTGATAATTTTTTGGATTTTAAATGCAGAACTCTGCTAAGGGCACTTTGTGGGTCTCCTTAAGGTAAAATCATGAAAAATGAAATATGCTCAGGTATGAATCATTAAATTACTTTTAATGCTGTACTCGGCAGTAGGTTTAGGAGTTCAAACCATCCTCCCATTCTCTGAAATAGTAAAATTAGTTGTATATCCTGCAGATATTTTACACTCATTACCTTTCAGTGGTGCATGATATTAAAATTTTAAAAGGAGATAGACTTCAGAAATTGTGTCTGATGAACAGACAAATTAATACATCTCAGCTTTCAGAAAGAGAAGCTTCAGGCATCACTGTTCTCTTAGTCCTGTACAGGAAGTCAGTGATAGAACTCTTTTTACGTTTGTGTGAACTTTTTGACTAGTTGACATAAAATAAGTTGTAAAGTTCCAGGTAAAGGCTCCGCTCAGGAACCAAACCATATCCTTCGACACTGACTATCTAAGTTATAGGCTGCAGTCTACTCAGAAAGCTAGGTCTGTGACCTGCCTCTTTACAGTTAAACAAACACGATGATGCAAGGCTCAAGCCTAGCCCCTCCTCCCATAGAGACACTGGATAACTCATTAATATGACAAAATACTTTTTACAAAAGACTAACTACTGGTCAGACATAGAAATGGTCCCAACCTTCTAAAGGCTATGTTTTAATCTTGTGATATTGATGTTCAGTGTGTCCACACAGTGCACTTTAGTGTTACAGACAGTCGCAGTCAGTGCTTAGTGCTACAGTAGTTCACCCTTCTAAGGGCTGTTTTTCTTTTTCTTGCTATTGTAATACTTCAGTTCTGAGTGTCCAGTGCACACATTAGGTGTTGGAGACAGGTCTACTGGTCCTAGTAGTGCACTGGCCATAGCCCAATAATCCTTCACACCACTACTGGCATCTAGTATCCACCACCGCACCCTGTATAAGGCCTCAGTGCAGAATCAGTTTTTTTTTTTTTTTTTTGGTCACTTAACTGTAATTGAACTGCCTCAGTCCGTCCATAGGGGCTGGAAAACTGTGATTGCCTGCACTCCTGTGAACATGCGCACAAGCACAGCAGCCACTACACACCACTACACAAAACTGCCACCGAAAGGACTAACATTTACATCGTGGAGGTGTCGACTTGTAAAAACAGTGATTTGCTAACTTGAGGTTATCACTAAAGCTATTTGCAGTTGTTTGCAGTGCATTAAAGGCGGTGTTTTATCTGTCAGTGTGAACCAGGCCTAACCCTTACACTACCTTATTGCTGTGTACGCACGCCGGATGTTTTGAAGCACTTTATTCCACAAATTTAGGAATGTACTGTGATTTCTGCCCTTTAGAGATTAAAACACGACTCAGCGTCAGCTATGTAATTTTTGGTGACACTTTTTCCATGGATCCCCCTCCAGCATGCCACAGTCCAGGTGTTAGGACCATTTAAACGACTTTTCAATCACTTTTGTGGCCAGAAACAGTCCCTATAGGATTTAATATTCATCCTCCCATTGCAGCCTATGGCAAATCACGTGGTTCGCGAACTTTTGCTGAAAATTTGCATTTACAAACCGAAAATGTAATGTTCACTACATCACTAGTCAGGCAGTGCAACACACATTGGCCTATATTGGACAATCAGGCCAATCTCCCTGATTTACATTCTTATATGTATTACAAGTGGTGACATCTATAGTCCTGCCTGGTGATCTGTAAGGAATGTTCGTTACTGAGATCTCTATGTACAGAGAAAGGGAGATATTGCATGCTTGACAGTTAAAAAGAAAAAAAAAGTTATTTCCCACAATGCAATGAGGTTCATAGACAGCAAACTGTCAGAACCATGGTCATGATATCACACAGCATGGTGGCTTAGTGGTTAGTGCTCTTGCCTTGCAATGCTGGGTCCCTGGTTTGAATCCCAGCCAGGTCAAAATGTGAAAGGAGTTTATTTGTTTTCCCCGTGTCTGTGTGGGTTTCCTCCAGGCACTCTGGTTTCCTTCCTCGTCCCAAAAACATACAGATAAGTTAATTGGCTTCCCCTAAATTGGCCCTAGACTACAATACATACATAGACATAAGACTATGGTAGGGATTAGATTGTGAGCCCCTTTGAGGGACAGTTAAGTGACAAGACAATGTACTGTATACTCTGTACAGCGCTGCATAAGACATTGGCACTATATAAGTACTAAATAATAATAATAATAATAATAATAATTTTAGCCATACAGACCGCCATGATGATCTTTTCTAGAAAAGGTAAAGATTTCTTGTGGGAAAGGGGGTATCGGCTACTAATGGAATGGAGTTCAATCCTTGGTTAAAGTTCCTCTTTAAGTTTTAGGTACCAATAGGGCTCTATCTTGCAGCAATGTGTTGCCTTATATGACATTCTTGAAACATGGACTTCCTGATTGTGGCACCACCATGGTGGAAGGGGGTGTGAATGATGGAGAGCCCCTGGGTAAAGAACCAAAATTAGTTGTGTATCCACACAACCGAAGACAATACCAAGCAAGATCACGTGTCCATTTCTTTCTTTCTGGTACAAGAAATGCCTAGATGGTGAGAAAAAAAAGTAACTTTGTCAGGGATGAGCAGAAACTACGCCAGTGCGAATTTACGCATCGTAGTTCGCATCTACGCATCGTAGTTCATAGGTGAAGTTTCAAAACTCTGCTTATGAATTTACGCATAGCGAAGTACCGCTACGCGTAGCTTATGCCCACTATGCGTAGTTACCACGTGTATTGCGTAGCAGGGGCGTATCTACAGGGGTGCACATAGGGCAGCTGCTATGGGCGCCCTGTCACTCACCTGGGGGGGGGGGCGCATCCCCAGTAAGCAATTAATCGCCCCTACTAGGTCGAGTCAGGAGAGCGGCACTGTCTGCGTGTGTGTGTGGCTGCCACAGCTTTCCCATTCACCTCTCTGTTCCTCCCTGCTGCCGCCAGCATTTGTGGTCGCGGCAGGTCGCCATAGCAACGTCGGCGACTCGGCTCCACTCTTCCTCCACCTCCACTTGCAGTCTCTCATCATCGGCGACTCCTCCTCCTGTCCTGAGCGGCTTGCTTCTGAGCACAGGGACAGTCCTCCCCGCTGCTGTGCCCCAGCGCCTGTGGTCACCATGGTGACGTCGGTGACTCGGCTCCGCCCCCACTTGCTACCTCGCATCCCCGGCGGCGGCGGCTGGTGATCCTGCAGGGACAGTCCTCCCCGCTGCTGTGCCCCAGCGTCTGTGGTCGCCATGGTGACGTCGGCGACTCGGCTCCGCCCCCACTTCCTGCCTCGCATCCCCGGCGGCTGGAGATCCTGAGCTGATCTGACTCCCCCAAACAGTCCTCCTCACTGTCCTGCCCAGCGTCTGTGGTCGCCATAGTAACGGCGGCCACCGGCCACTTGTTGCCTGCCTGTCTGACTGAGGCTGAGCTGAGCCTCTCACCCTCAGTGATTCTCCCCCCCCCCCCCCCGATTGGCTGTCTCCGTGCCGCTGGGGCTAATAGGGGTGGGAGACTGGGAGCGGAAACAGCGTGTCTGTGTGTAGCTAGAGGTCAGGTGACACTGACAGTGCAATAGTGCATAGACAGTGCGAGTTGACTGTCTGTGAAGCAGCTAGGCGGGCAGAACAGGCTGCAGAGCCAGAGCAGAGAGAGATCACCAGAACTGGCTGCTGGCAAAAAATAAGGTAATAATATAAGTGTTCCCTCACCACTGTCCACTAAGTAAAGTTCATTTAAAGGAATTAGATACCAGAGCCGAAGGTTAAATAGGCAGGCAGGCATATGTTGTGGGTAGGGTAAGGTTGGGTAAGGTAAGTAAATACCGATTTCCATTCCCCTCCATCACTCGCCGTTCTTAGTTCTCATGCAGTAATTGATCTTCTTTTGGCTGACACGGGCGACTCGCAAAACCTAGACCTGGAGTCTGGACATACTGCGTTGCGTATGCACAAATGTCCTTTATTTTCCACTGTGTCCAAACTGAATTATGTCACCATACAGGAGCATGCTCGCTCCCCATGCTTCTGTCCTGCGTGTACTTCTCACTGTCACATGTACTTCTCACTGCAGTGGAGTGCGCACGCAGGAGCAAGGGGAATGACCGTGGTCCTGTGTAGTGACATAATTCGGCCCGGCACAGTATGTTCAGGTTCTAGGTTATGCGAGATGCCCAGGTTGGCCAAAAAGCACATTGATTACTGCATGCCAGGAGAACGGCGGGTGATGAGGGGAATGGAAGGCATGGTATTTGCTTATACCACCCTACCCACAATATACTTTTTTTTACCAACTTTTGTGTTTTTTCAATTGTAAAATGCTTAAAAGTTATTTTAAAGAGAATATGAAAAAAGTCACTTAGGAGAAAACTCAGGAGAAAAAGTGAATTGCATATGGTCCCATATATGTTAAAGGATACCTGAGCTGAAAAATCATCAGGAAATAAACTACATACATGTGTGCACAATGCTATCTGGATTAGGACTGTGTCCTCTGTTCCCTCCACCCACAATTCACAATCCTCAGTTTTTCCATATTTGGTCTCGTTCTAGGGCCCGACTTTTGAACCTTTGAAGTTTGAACCGGATATAATAGGCAGCATGCGTGCGCAGTAGGGTCCATTACACCACTGTGGCCTTGTTCACATCTGTCTCCTGAACGTGGTGTGCATGATTAATTACAGCACTTGCTGCACTGAGGATGCAACTGGGAGCATGGCACAGTGAATTAATGGACCACCCAACTGCACATGTGCACAGCCTATTATATCTGGCTCAAAAAGGTACCGACCAGCAGCCTGAACAAACAAAAGGAGAGCGACCCCTTTAAATAAAGATTGGTGCAACTCGCGGTAGCAAGGAGCCTGTAGCCTAATTTCAATTATAGCCAACGATTCAATAGGAAGGACTACTGTCTCAATGCACATACAAAATCTTTTTAATTAAAGCCTTGGCTACATGAAGATCACACAACATGTTTAAAAACATCTACAACTTTAAAAACAACAGTACCTGGCCAGGATATGCGCGCTTAACTCTAAAGGGACAAGATTAGGTTTTATGCAAGGTGTAGTCGCCCAGCCGCAGCCTATTGCAGAAAACACCCTGCTACCTCAATCTATTAGTCCTCAGCCACCACCAGAACACCGCACACACTGTGTAATGCTTCTATTTCCGGCTTCCCATAGCTGGTTTGGTTGGCAACTGCAATGTGTGAGGGCTTTCAATTCGACTACAGATTATAGCATAGCAGTCAGCATGGCAGTCAGTTCAGGCAATGACATATGCAGACAGGGGGTCATAAATAGCAATGAGCCTCCACAACATGGCGATATCGTTTGGCTGTCAGCCTATGATACTTGCGCACAATGGTTGGTGAGCTCCAGCTCACAGGGCCCTTCCGTTGTCCGCAGTGCACTGAATGTATCCAACTGTCTTCGTTGCTGTACTGAGATTGGCTTCCTTCTGCTGAGGCCTCAGCGCTGCTAATGCTTCCATTCAACTCCTTAGCTAGGAGCCGGATCAGCGTGTGTTTGGTGTTCACACGTGGGGGCACCGCGCGAGCACTCCTGCGGTAGCCACGCCCACCGACGCGTTTCACCCCGCCCACGGGGCTTTCTCAAGGTGTTGAGTGGCAGCAGATCGTTCTCTTCCCTTATTATACCACTTGCTCACGCCCACTCAGCCTCAGCGCTGCTGATACTTATTGTACATACTGCACATAACATGGAGGATGGCTGGATTTCGGTAGGGGACGCATTGCTGCCCTGGCATTGCTCCATTATATGACAAATGTCAGAGATTTCGGAATGATTTGTTCACTTATTATATCACATATGTACATGGAACTTTTCTTGGATGATTCATTTATGTTACGCATAAACAGGAAATGAGAGTGGTCAAAACACACGGCTCACTTTTTGAAAACGGGCAACCGAGGGTTCATAAGAAGTATACTAGATTCAAGTCTGTATTTAGTCCCCAGACGTTAGATCCACATCTGTTCGATTTTGTAAAGTTCTTTCTCTATGTCGCCACCTCGGAAGGGGATTTGTTGTTTTATGATTCCTTTGAACCTCAGATCATCAGGTTTCCCCCCATGGTGCTCCATAAAGTGTTTGCCCAATGGGCTATCTAGGTCGCCGTTGCGAATGTTTCCAATGTGATCACCAATCCGTTTACTCAAACGATTTTTCGTCTTTCCTATATATAAAAGATTGCAAGGACATTTAATCGCATACACGACACGTGTTGACCAGCACTAGTTGGGGCCTAGAATGGGAGCAAATTCATTGGTGTTATCATAGAATTAAGTCTTATGTTGTTGGAAATGGGGGGGGGGGGCGCGCAATTTTAGTGCTTGCCATAGGCGCTGTTCTCCCTAGATACGCCTCTGTTGCATAGTGAACTACGAATGCGTTACTCACGTCTAATTTTCCATGTGCAGTTGTATGCATACAAATTTACATTGGAAAGGGGAATGTACGCATAGAAGAGTTACCGGTATGAGCATTTATTGAAGAATTAATGCGTACAATTTTCTGCATACACGCATAAGCATCCGCATACACTACGCTTTGCACCAGTGGCGGACATACGGCCGTGCAGGCCGTGCCGCCGCACGAGGGGCCCTGAAGTTCCGTTACTTTTTTTAGTATTTTTTTTTAATATATATATATTTTTTTCCCCTGGGGGGCCCCGACTCATATCCCCCCTCCCTCCCTCACCTCCGGGGGCCCCCCTCCCGGTATGCACGGCGGGTGAGCGGCAAATACAGGATGTCTCCGGGGCTCCAGGCAGGCGCTAGAGGCTCAGCGGCCGCTTGGTCTCCATTGTCTCCAACTCTATATACGGCTCGCTACTAAACCAGGAAGTAGCGAGAAGTATACAGAGTTGGAGACATATTGGAGACCAAGCGGCTGAGCCTCTAGCGTCTGCCTGGAGCCCTGAAGACTTCCTGTATTTGCCGCTCTCCCGTCGCGCATATCGGGAGGGGGGCCCTCCGAGGTGAGGAAGGGGGGGAGGATAGGAGTCGGCTACCCACCCACCCGGCTACCTGCCTACCTACCCACCCACCCTGCTACCTAACCACCTACCCACCCGCACCCGGCTACCTACCCACCCGGCTACCTACCCACCCACCAGGCTTCCTACCTACCTACCCACCCGACTACCTTACCACCCACCCGGCTACCTACCCACCCGGTGACCTACCTACCTATCCACCCGGCTACCTACCTAACCACCCACCCAGCTACCTACCTACCGGGCTAGTTACCAACCCACCCACCAGGCTACCTACCCACCCGGCTACCCACCCACCAGGCTGCCTACCTACCTACCTACCCACCCACCAGGCTGCCTACCTACCTACCCACCCACCAGGCTACCTATCCACCCACCCACCCACCAGGCTACCTATCCACCCAACCACATATGGGAGCTGTGCGCCAGATAGAGGCTGGGACAGGAGGTCTGCTGCTGCAGGTGAGTAAATGTTTTTGTTTTTTTATTTATATTAGCAGGTGTATGTTCTGGGCAGGTCTGCCACATGATTGCATGTATTTTCTGTGCAAATCTGCCGACATGATTGCACGTATTTTCTGGGCATATCTGCCGACTTGATTGCACGTATTTTCTGGGCATATCTGCCGACTTGATTGCACGTATTTTCTGGGCATATCTGCTGACTTGATTGCACGTATTTTCTGGGCATATCTGCCGACATGATTGCACGTATTTTCTGGGCATATCTGCCAACATGATTGCACGTATTTTCAGGGCATATCTGCCGACATGATTGCACGTATTTTCTGGGCATATCTGCCGACATGATTGCACGTATTTTCTGGGCATATCTGCCGACATGATTGCACGTATTTTCTGGGCATATCTGCCGACATGATTGCACGTATTTTCTGGGCATATCTCCCGACATGTTTGCACGTATTTTCTGGGCATATCTGCCGACATGATTGCACGTATTTTCTGGGCATATCTGCCGACATGATTGCACGTATTTTCTGGGCATATCTGCCGACATGATTGCACGTATTTTCTGGGTATATCTGCCGACATGATGTGTATTTTCTTGAGAAAACCTGCACAATTATGTGAATTTTCTGGGGAAAGGGTCACCAAAACTTGGGCCCACTGTCTTTGCGTTGCACTTTTTAAGGGAACCTGAGGTGAGAATAATCTTGAGGCTGCCATATTTCTCTCCTTTTAAGCAATACCAGTTACCTGGCTGCCGTGCTGGTCCTCTGCCTCTTATTCTTTCAACCATAGACCCTGAACAAGCATGCAGCAGGTCAGGGGTTTCTGACAATATTGTCAGAACTGAGAAGATTAGCTGCATGCTTGTTGCTGGTGTAATTCAGTTTATTACTGCAGCCAAATAGATCAGCAGGGCCGCCAGGCAGCTAGTATTGTTTAAAAGGAAATAAACCCTCACCCCGGGTTCGCTTTAAATTACAGTTAGCTCCACCCCCATCCGGTCATTGCCACGCCCATTTTTGCGCACCGCAGGTTCTATCCACACCTACTTTTTGCGCGCCGCAGGTTGTAGGGGCCCACAATTGCAATTTTGCACAGGGGCCCACTGCTGGCTGTGTCCACCACTGCTTTGCACTACGCGTAATTGCGTATTTTAACACCTAGTCTACGAAATGCATACAAAGTGAATATTTGATTTGAAAGCCGTAGTTTGGCGAAGCGTAATTGCGTAAAACTAAGCGTAGTTCCAGAGTAGCGAAGTTGGCTGACTACGACCATCCTTAGACTTATTAGTGGACAGTCTATAGTTATTTTTGTCAAAAAGCACCAGGTGGCAGTGACGGGTGTAACAGGTACCAGGCGGTGGCTTCAAGTGTCTTGTCCTTGAGTTGGCCTTACATTAGCAATGCGTTTGAACCTACTTACCATGCCTTAAACTCCCTATAATCATTTAATTAAACTGGAGCTTGCATTGGAACAACATAATACATCATTATAGTATGGAAATATAGCAATATATATGGCCGTTCTCTACCACGCGTGCAGTTCCAGACCTGATTAGCGAGGTATCTCGCCCCAGACTGATGTAAATCATCTCTCTGTGAAGTCATGATGAATGTGAGGATTATGCAAGATGTTTTACAAGCCTTATAAAAGATTGATGGCCGGTCATAGGCCGGCGGAGTTTGTTGTTACGTTATCTCTGGTGTAAATAAAGTGCGAGCCTGACGGAATATTAATACAGGTAATGGACTGTTCCCAGGAGCAGAATCATATTTCCAGGCCTTAGAAGCAAACAACTCTTTAACAATGTGTTTAGTAAATCATTTAGCGAAAGGTCACTGGAGCCGTTCATCCGGCCTAACCCCCCGTCCGTTATTAAGCAAATGCAATGAAGTCATCTGTAGCCCGAGAGTGGCGGCAGGAAAATAATGAGATGTTATTTTCATTAAATCGCTCCCGCCACCGTGATCCTAAATCTGTTGCTGGTCCAGAAACACTGGTTTTAATTGCAAAAAGAGAACGTACAGTTATTATTTTTTTAGCTATTAATATTTTTTTTCCTTGACTAGATTTAGCAATAAAAATAGATTTTGCTAAAGGCAATCTACACTTTTTTTGTGGTTTTTGCTTCCTTTATTATGTCCCCTTGACTAATACAGTACTTTTCTCTCCCTTTAAAGTAGAGCTGTACTCTAGCACAGCACACAATTAAAAGTCTTTATTTCGCATATAGTTGCTGAAGAAATTCACTTATGTGTCCTGTGTTTGAAGAGAGCGCCCCCAATGTCAGTAGCTAGAGATGCCCCCCCATGTAAGTAGCCAAAGAATAGTGGGGGGACACTTATCAGTACAAATGACAACTCACCTTGCTGGGATCCACATGTGCCACATCTCCTTCCTAGTCCTTGTCAACTGGTAACATCGCCCCCTGTAAACCTCATATTTGATGGAGCATATTTGAATTTGCTGCACTGGCTCACAATTGGTAATTTCTCTGGACCAATGAGAATCCTTGATGGCAAATTCAAATGAGCCCCAGCAGGAAATTTGCATTTGCTTTTCTGATGGATTTTATTTGAATTAGCCCCTGAATATGTGCAGCAAATTAACTTCCTTAGTGGTAACCACGAGAGAGATATCTGCAGTTCAGAGCGGTAACCCGAGCCTGACTCAAGGTAGCCCCCGTGAGGTATAGGCAAAGCCTGCGTGCAGCAGGCATTTGTAACTCAGCTCTCCAGGATCCAGACGCTGGCAGCCATTCATTTTCCAGTCCTCAAAGGCTCTCGATACCTCTGGTGAGATCACCGTCTGTCGTCATGATGAAAGACAACAATCTCACTATGGGGTAGAGAACCACCTGGTGGGCGGAGGGAGAATTGCAATGCTGGATCCAGGCAAGGTGAGCTGCCGATTATTGTTATAACTTAAGTAGGCCTCAGTTATTTGGACTGAGTTTTAGGTAAAAGGCTTGTTCGCAGAGTATACCTTTAAGAAGAGGTTCTCACAGAATCGAGGATGCAGGCAGTTACCAGGAATATGTCCTAAACATGTCCCTGAAGGGAGGCCACAGGCCTAAACTGCCCCAGACGGTTAGGAGACCTAAAGGTAAACATAGGCCATATTTACCAAACATAACATTCTTGTATGTAGGGTAAAGAAGTACTTGGAATATTAATTGAGTAGGTGTGTGTCATTACCCTACGAGGGATCTGAACCAATTATAGGTTTAGGGGGATGGTTCAGATGATGACACAGTTAACTCTTTCCTGGTCAGTATTAAGGTTCATGATGGGCCAACGGATCTCACTCTTACTTTCACTCTCTCTATCTACTGACTGGAACCCTAATTACTTTCCTTTAGTTTTGTAATCTGATATAACGTATGCTGTATATATTAGATAGGCCTCAGGGCTTGGTAGTAAGATGTAACGTAGTATAGACAAAAGATGACCTGATTACCCTTCAACAGGAAGGTAATCAAGAAGCTGTAACGCAACGGACTTACTACAGAAGAATCTGCTTTGCTAAGATGTAACGAACTGTATCTGTATATCTGTTTACTGAATAAACACTTTGGAACTTGGAAGACGCCTAAAGAAGTTCTATCTCCTATGCTGTTTTGCTGTGATGAGAATCGTGTTTGCAGCTCTTACTAATGAGTTGCTGGTGCCGAAAAAAAGGTGTGTTGTTGCCGATAGAAACATATAGTTTCTTACAATTATCTAGCGGTATGATGTTTTATTTCTTTTAGAGTTTAACAGCTTGAGAAAAAAATGCACCACTTTTACACAGTAAAATCGGAAAGTAATCATACTGCCTGGAAGGTTAAGCTGAAGTATAAATGAAGCTTACAGTATATACGGTATTTTGATAATTGAAAAGTAGATATGTTTTAAGAAGGCTGTGGTGATTATTTTTTCAGGCTGATAGAGCAGACAGTAAAACAACAGGCTTTATTATTATAAATATGACCACACACTTTAAAGCGGACCCAAACCAAACATTTTTTTTAAATTCAAAATATTTAGATGCACCACTCTGACACATACATAGATAAATAAACACTCCTTCAAGCCTATGAGCATTTCAGTGCATGCTTTTCACCCTTCTCTTTTCATAACTAGGGTTATACAGGTGGCAGCGATTACTTCTGAGCTTAGTAGGAGGTTTTAGATCATGGGTGTGTTTTTCATCAGCTACCCTCCCTCACAGGGGCGTCGTCTATGCGAAATCTCACACAAGCTGAGATCACCTCCCCTGTGACATCATCAGTAGCAGCCTGTGTTTTGTTTTTGTTTTTTTGTTCCCTCCACCAGTCTGCCGGATTCTGTCCCGGCAATATGAAAGGAAGGCAGGACTTCCTCCAACAAATGTAAAAAAAATTATATTTGTCATCATGCAGCTGAAAAAAGGGTGCTATTTACTATTATAAGTTAGAAAACAGATTTTATTTCTGAAATCTTGTATATTTAATTTGAGTCCACTTTAATACTGATTATTTTATTACTTTTTATTTGTAATACTTATATTATTATTTTATAGTATTATTAGTAGTATGAATACATATAAAAATTTCTATCACACCTCATGCAATCATAATGAAAAAAAAAGTTACCCACAGCCTAGCGATAAGTACTGTACGCAAGGTCAACAAGTTGATGTAAAAGTGATTGTGTGTGGTGCTTATTGTGTCTTGGTAGAGGATTAATTAACATGTTACGAATGCATCGGAAATATTATTTTGTTTTTAATTACACCGACAAGCCATATGAAGATAATTAGTGTGTCAATCAATATTAATGTTTCATTATATAGGCCACAGGAGACCTCTGCCTCGGGCAACACTCTAATGGGGGCAAGAAAATTGCCTTTTTGCTTTTATCTCACTTGCTGCCTTGTTTGTGTAGGTTATAAATTTATCTCATCAAAACAATCAGTGGAGAAGTGTTGCATCCATTCCAGTGAGTTCACCATTTAATGATCTATAAGGCATTAAAAGAAAAAAAAGAAAAGAAAAATATAAATGATGACAGAGTTCAAAACACAACAGAGAATAGCAACATCTGTGCCAGGTGGATGCTGGTGGATGGAAGAGAAATGTTTGCAATTGCAGGTTTTCATTAGAGGTTTTTTAAAGGATGAGGTTATTATGATGAAATATTACCTGTGAATATTTTAGTATGTGACAGTTCATCAGCAGATGTAGCTCAGAAAAACATGTATTAAGTTGTTGAGGCTCTCCTATATTCTATATATATGTATATTCTTACTGTTGCAGTTCTAGGATTGGGTAAAACCGCACTTAAATAAAAATATTTAGATTTTCTTCTATGTTATCTCACAGGAGATGCTTTCAAATCCCATCCCCAACAATTAGAAAAAAAAAAAAAAAAACCAGCAATCAAAGCTTAACCACTTAAGCTCTCAGTCGTTTTCACTTTATGCATCCGAGCAATGTTCACCTCCCATTCATTCGCCTATAACTTTATCACTACTTATCACAATGAACTGATCTATATCTTGTTTTTTCGGCCACCAATTAGGCTTTCTTTGGGGGGTACATTTTGCTAAGAGATACCTTATTGTAAATGCATTTTGACAGTAAGAATAAGAAAAAATGGAAAAAATTATTATTTCTCAGTTTTCGGCCATTATAGTTTTAAAATAATACATGCCTCCATAATTAAAACCCACGTATTGTAATTACCCATTTGTCACGGTTATTTCACCGTTTAAATGATGTCCCTATCACAATGTATGGCAATAATATTTTATTTGGAGATAAAAGAGCATTTTTCCCGTTTTGCAACCATCACTATTTACAAGCTTATAAAAAAAAAATATATAGAAATATTTCATCTTTACATAGATATTTAAATAGTTTAGACCCTTAGGTAAATATTTATGTGTTTTTTTATTGTAATGTTTTTGTTTTTTTTTTGTTAACCCCTTTGCCATTACAATTCTGGCGGCAAGGGGGCAGCACAACACTTTTTAATTTTTTTTTTAAAATCATGTAGCGAGCTCAGGGCTCGCTACATGATAGCCGCTGACAAGCGGCATTCCCCTATCCACTCTGATCGCCTTCAGAGATCAGAGTAAGCAGGAAATCCCGTTCAGAACGGGATTTTCAGCTGGGCTTCCCCGGTCGCCGTGGCGACCGGGCGGGATGATGTCACCGACGTCATGGACGTCGGGACGTCAGAGGGAATCCTGATCCACCCCTCAGCGCTGCCTGGCACTGATTGGCCAGGCTGTGCAAGGGGTCTGGAGGGGGGGCGGCGCGGCGGGTAGCGGCGATCGGAAACTGCACGCAGCTAGCACTTAGGAAAAAATAGTTTTGAAAATCGGCCCAGCGGGGCCTGAGAAATCCTCCTATGCAGGTTACCCCGAGCTAAGCTCGGGACAACCGGCAAGGAGGTTAAACATTTTATGTGGGTATTTTTGGGAGGGTGGGAAGTAAATCGTGTTTTATTTAGGGAAAAATTTGTGTAGTGGCATTTTTTTTTACTTTTAGATGTAGTTTTACTCTTCGGTCACAAGATGGCAACCTTGAGTTTGTTTACATGACGTCACTCTAAGCGTTCAATGTACGCTTAGAGGGACATAGACTCAGAAGAAGCAAAGCTTCCGAGAGAAGCTGTCGCTTTTTCTGCGGGGGAGAGGAATCAGTGATTGGGCACCATAGCCCGATTCATTGATTCCTGGGATACCGAATCCGCGGCCGGGAGTGCGCGTGCACGTGCGCGATCGGCCGCGGGAGCACGCGGGAGTGCGCATGTCCTCCTTGATGTTTTTATAAGTCAAGGAGGACAAAGTGGTTAATGTTAATCTTCTCACCCATGGTGCTCAGCCGATAGGATTGGCACCAAAGACATTGGTGTGGGAGGGTATGCCAGTGTGAACAGGTGTGTTTGTTTTAAACCTTTGCCTGCCATGCACGTACCTAGTACAGTATGGTAGGCAATGGCTGCCAAAAATATACCTAGTATGTTTTGGGCATTTTTTACCCCTGGGAGACGTGGGGAGGGGGGCCACCATCATTCCTTCCTCCCACTCCATGGGCACCCCTCTTGTGCCTCCCCTGCAGAGCTGGAGCCAGCGGGGGAGTGTAATTTACTCACCCGATCGTTCGCTCCATTCAGTGTCCCAGCCGGCAGCCGTTTTCTCTCTACGTCCCGCTTCCCTGTATGACACGTGAGTACTACAAGTCATACAGAGATTAAGTGGCCAGAGAGGAGCCTGCTGCCGGAGGGGACACGGCATGGAGTGAGCAATCGGGTGAGTTAATTACACACCACACTACTGCTCCAGCTTTGCAGGGAGGCACATGGAGAGGGAGGGAGGATGATGTCAGTCGCCCTCCCCCAGTGTCACCTATATCTATCTATACTGGGATTACCTATGCCTGGCTACCTATACTGGCTGCACCTATATCTGGCTACCTGTACTGGCTTCACCTATATCTGACAACCTAAACTGGTTTCACCTATATCTGACTACCTAAACTGGCTGCACCTATATCTGGCGACCTGTACTGGGAGGACCTATACCTGGCTACCTGTACTGGCAGCATCGAATTCTGGCTACCTATACTGTCTGCACCTATACCTGGCTATCTGTTCTGGTGGCACCTATTCCAGGTGAACTATACTGGCTGCACCTATACCTGGCTACCTGTACTGGTGGCATCTATACCTAGCTACCTATACTGGTAGGACCTATGCCTGGCATCCTGTACTGGCTGAACCTTTACCTGGCTACCTATACTGGTGGCACCTATACCTGGCTACCTGTCCTGGTGGCACACACACACCCTGAGAACTGGGAGCATTCTGCAACTGCACCTTAGTACTGCGCAGGCTCAGAATGGGTGCAGGAGCGAGACGGGGGCACAGCCGTGGGCAGGCCATGCCTGTGCAAAAGAGCATGACCACCCGTGACTGGCCAGATTACCGGTGGGAATAACTAGAGAACAGCAGCCAGAGAGGATGGCCAGGGAGCCCATGCACCTCATGGGGGTGAAAGAAGACCCAAGTAAGTATAAATACACTATTTATTAAGATCTCACGTAAACCTGAAGGGCTTGCTTGAAAGTACTGAAAGAGGGTGTGATGGTTATTGGAGGGGAGTTTCATAGAGTAGGGGCAGCTCAAGAGAATTCCTGGGGTAGTGCATGGGAGTAGGTAATACATGGGGTGCTCAAGCTTAGGTTGTTGGAATGGAGTGGGTGGCCAGATGTGTCTTTGTGGACAAGTTCAGAAATGTAGGCTGGGGAAGATATTGCATGGATAAGTCAGTAGCAGGGGTTGCTGCACGCTCTTTACTCTAGGCTCTGCTCCTTCTCCTTAATTGCCTCCCTACCTCATTCTACATTTCTCCTACCCTCACACTGGAGCACAAGGTTAGGTGGCACATAAGCAATGTTTCTTGCACATTTTTGCCAAAGTAATTTTTCCATCGAAAATACTCTTTTCAATTTCAAAAAAATAAATAAGAAACACCGAGAGCCCAATATAGTGTAGTATATATTGGAAACCGCGGATAAATGTAAGTGTGAGATGAATATACTCACAAATATGGGTTACCTCTTAGGCAACCACTGTAGATGCAGGTGAGGAGATTAGACGTGTCCTCACTTAGGATTCAGGATTAAGATGTTGCTCTCTGTAGATCAGAAAAGTAGGGGTAGGTCAACCCTCCACCAGGGGTGGACACAGTATTATCGTAAGAGAACAGAGGCGCCAGCAGGATAAAAGGTAATAAAAATGTTAAAATTTTCTAGGAGGCAGTGGTGGACTTACCTCCGGAAAGCAGACTCAAAATACTGTCTGAATTAAACAAATAAATGAATTACTGATACCCCAAAAGATGCAACGCGTTTCGCAGGCACAGCCCGCTTCATCAGGCAATAAGATAGGGGACAAACAGTAGCTCGTCAGTAGCACGAATAGCGCCTCTGTCTTTTCAAAAAAATGTTTTTTTTTCTAATGCAAAAATTTGCTGAAAACCTGAAAAATTATTATTTTTACCATGAAAAAAACTTGCACAAAGCACAAAATAGTGTGTTTTTAGCATGACAATTTGCGAAAAAGGTGAAAAATCACATTCTTATTACAAAATCATTTTCCATGGCATCTTCGCTCTAAGTTGAATTTTGCAAAAATTAATGTGAAAAGAATTGCTGCATTTTCACTCATCACTGCCACTTACAGATTGTGGTCACAGGGGCTGATACACTCTAGTTACACCCCTGCTAGTGTTAGGTGTATCAATAGTAAAAGGGTTAGTGTTACTTAGAGCAGAGGTAGGAAGGTTAGTGCTAGGTGTAGCCAGGGCCGGATTTGAACTTTTTGCCACCCAAGGCCCACTATGACCAGCTGCCCCCAGACCAACAGCATCCTAAACTCCCCCCCCCCCCACACACACACGGCAGGGATTAGATTGTAGGGTGCTCTGAGGACAGTTAGTGACATGATGGAAGGGATTAGACTGCGGCACATTTGTTGAGTGACAGGCGGCTCAGGGAACACTAGTGCCTGTTTGCTGCCCCTTCATCCCCTGAGTGCCGGATCTGGCTGTCGGTAGATGCCCACTGCCATGTTTAAACTCTGTGTTGCAGGACAAAGGTTCGGCACGCTAACTGCTAATGCCACCCTGCTGCCCACAGCCCGCCCCTTGCTTTCCTGGTGCCCTAGGCCATGGCCTATGTGGCCTTGCCAGAAATCCAGCCATGGGTGTAGCAGGAGTAGGAAGGTAAATGTGAGAAAAGGGATTAGGAGAGGAGTTCCCTCCACTGCCCGCCTCTCTTCTCCTCTATGTCACACCACTTTCCTAATGGTGAAGAAGTGATTGGACGCTCAGAATGGAGGAAATTCAATGAGATAATAAACAAAGTGCTACAAATAAGACATACCAAAGGAAATAAGGATAAGAAAAAGGCTCTCTGAGAAATGCATTCTTTGTTTTTGTTGTCCAGTAAAGTACGGTATTCTTTAACCTCCATACCGAGGACTGTTCCTGTCCTTATTAAAGAGACACTGAAGCGAAAAAAAAATTATCATATTATGATTTATTATTATGTGTAGTACAGCTAAGAAATAAAACATGAATATCAAATACATCAGTCTAATTGTTTCCAGTACAGGAAGAGTTAAGAAACTCCAGCTTTTATCTCTATGCAAAAAAGCCATTAAGCTCTACGACTTTCAAAGTCGTGGAGAGGGCTGTCTTCTGACTTTTATTATCTTAACTGTTAGTGAACTATTTACTTTTTCTCTGCCAGAGGAGAGGTCATTAGTTCACAGACTGCTCTGAAAGAATCATTTTGAATGCTGATTGTTGTGTAATCTGCACATATTAGAGAAGGATGCAGTGTTAGAATAAAACACTATATACCTGAAAATAAAAATATGAGAATATTTTATTTGCTGCTAATCTTCTAGTAATTATTCATAGTACACAAATAATTCATTATATCATTTTTTTTCAGCTTCAGTGTCTCTTTAACTCCCGAATTGGTAGTTTACACTCACATTGGGGTGCCTTCTCACACCATGTATAATCTAGTATAATCTTGTCCCCCTTTGAGGGTTATCCCTGCAACCAATATCTAATTGTTCCAGTGGACCTTTTCAATTGGAGTGCAACCTAAATCCGGAAGAGGATTTTCCATCCGAGATGTTTTGTTCCACATGCTGTAAACAGTGGTTGCCTAAAAGCAACTCGTGTTTTCCAAATTGTAAAAAGTACTCCACTATTAGTGCTCCTGGTCTGGTTCTCTGTCTTTTTTTCTTTCGGGTCACTGGAGTTCCACAATGACCTTGTCATAACAGAAAACCCCTCCTTGTTACAGATGAGACATACCAGAGGAAATTAGTATGGGGCAAATACTTTTTCACACCTCAGTAATAACACATATCCTTTAATCCGCACTCTATACTTGTGTTTCAACTGGGTATTCAACCATTTGTCCGGAGCTAACCATTAAACCACGCAATGTTTGAAAGGAATTGTTCTTTTTCATATGAATGAAGGATAAAAAAGAATTCTCAATAAATCCAGTAAATCTCTGCAACAAAAGTGACGACTTTCTTTATTACATACGGCACTTGAGTTCGCTACGCGCTTTTATTATACATTTCCATTTATGACGCCAGATTTAAAAGTGAAGGGCAGCCATAACCTTTTTTATGGAAGCTATAAGCATTGTATGGCGATTTCATAGCCGGAAGCATAAATCTATCTTTGGCGTCATTGTATGCAAATAACAAAAAGCATAACAACCGTGACCTATAGCCGGCCATGACGGGAATTAACTTTTGCTGGCTTTTTCGCTATATGACAAATCATAATAGGCGGGATCCCATAAATCCAAATGATCGCGCTCTGCAAACTTCCCTTGCCCTGGACGCAGAAGACGGTAGGAAATGGCTGAGATATCCGTGCAGAGGTTATATAATCACAGACAATTGAATGAGACACTAGCGTGTGGAGGGCTAATTGAAGGGAAGACCTCATTTAATCAGAAACAGAAGGAAGAAAGTTAAGGATCATAAATCCCATTTGTTAGGGGACGCGCTGTATATTCTGGAGAAGTGAGCCAGATCCCAGCAAAATAACCTGTTTTATAGCGGAAAACAAAAGGCGCCTTGTAAATACACGCTATTCGACATATGTAACAAAATAACACATTACGGCTTCTCTCCAGGCTCATAGTTTATGGACTGGAAGACTTGTTTCCCCTTCCTGTAGTGTTCGGAGATAAGTATTAAAGGGAACCTGAAGCAAGTAAAATTATTTAAAATAAACACATGAAGTAGCTGCAAATGAATATTACATACTAACCTCACCGTCAGTTCCTCTCAGAGGCTCACCATTTTCTTCTTACAGTGATCCCTTCCAGTTCTGACAATATTTTGTCAGAACTGAAATATACCAGTTGCTGTCAGTTATATATCAGTTGCTGTCAGTTATATATCAGCAACTGTCAGTTACAACTGAAAGTGTAAGGTAATGTCCATGTTTCCCTACGGTTCAAGTGGGCGATATTACAGTTCAACAGTGTACTGACAAGGAAGCTGTTATGGGGTAATGGCCATTTTTAAAATGGAGGACAGAGAATTTCATTGATTACAGTGGACAAATAGGACGCAGGAGAGGAGAAAGAGATTGAGGAGTAGACTATACAGGAGGTAAGTATGATCTGTGTATGGTTATTTTGAGTTTTTATTTTCAGTTCAGGCTCTTTTAAGACTCTGGACTTTGTAAAGGTGCCCTGGTGATGTTTCTCACTACATAAAAAATGAGGATGAGATGTAAGAAGATGGCTTGCCGACAAGGAAGACACCAGCAAATAGACAACCTGTTTCGTGGCTATGGGGGGGGGGGGTTGTTTTGCTCGTATCACATGTGGTGCATAGGGTGCCGCAGTCTAAGATATGAGTACCATGCAGGGTGGTGGTGCTAGCAAAGGGGTGCTGGAGTTCAGCAGGTGGACAGCCTGAGGGAAAAAAGTGCTCATGTACCTGGTAGTTCTGGAGTGGATAGACCTTTAACGGTGGCCCAATGGAAGGAGCTCTAAGCAGCGGCACGTGAGATCTTAGTAGCCCTCGTCCTCATCCTTGCAGTGTGGAGGAGATCCAGAGGTGGCAGGGCTGAGCCAATGATCTTTTCCGCTAATCACCAATTGAGTTTATTCTCGTCCCTGGCGGTTGTGCCTGCATACCAGACAATAATGGATGAGCAGAGGATGGATTCCATTAAAAGCTGGTCAGCAGCTTGCGTGGCATACCAAATTTCTTCAGTTGTCTCAGGAAGAATAACCTCTGCTAAGGCCTCTTCTGAGTCTTGGTAGTATTCTGGCCCAATCTTGGATTGTTTGCAATGTTTGTGCCGAGGAACCGGACTTCTGATACTCTGGAAACATTGGTCCCTTCAATGAGAATCGGGTAGTGTGTGTAAGGATGTTTCCGGGAGTCAATGGTCAGTTCAACAGTTTTAGTTGTGTTGAGAACAAGCTTATTATCCTTGCACTAGCCACAGATTAACTTGATCTCACTGTGGTAGGCCCCCTCATCATTGCTGTCGATGAGGCCAATGATAGTAGTGTCATCTGCAAACTTAATGACCTTTACAGAGTCCTCAGATGAGATTCAGCTATTGGTATACAGGGAGAACAGGAGTGGGGATAGCACACACCCTGGCACCTGTATTGGTGGTTCTTCTTTAATGGGATAAGCAGCTACCGAGCTTGACTCTCTGAATCCAGTTGGTTAGGAAGTCTTTAACCCAAAAGCCCGGAATGGAGTCCACACCAAGATACCCAAGGCTGTTGAAGAGGATGTCCACGCAGATGGGGTTGAAGGCTGAGATGAAATCTAGGAACAGGATTCTGACATAGGAGTTCAGTCTGTCCAGGTGTGTCAGTATGTATAGTGTCACCCCTGCATGAGTTAGGTGCACAGGTTGTAGACGATAGTAAAAATATTGGTAATTTAAATTACAGGTATTTTACTATACACGAGCACAGCACCAATTTCTTACTTGAACCCCCCTTGTGCCTAAAACTAAGACCCTTATAATACCTAAACCTATTTTTAGCTGATCGGTTACTATCAACTATTTTTAGTTGATTGGTTACTATACTACAAATCTGTATATTATATGATACTACTCCTGCATTGAGCACCCAACTCACCGGCTGGGCAACCGCAGGGCAGCACATTGCGGCGGGGACAGAGCGACGTGACTAGCGGGGACGGGCGGGGGCATAGAGTTTACGTCCGGTCAGAACCGCAGCGCCACCCGCCCACCGTAGATTTAAACTGCGTCGGTCCGCAGGTAGTTAAATTCTGTTAACATGACTTGAGGAGGTAAAAAAAAAAAAACTACAAGGCCTCCTACCGTGGTGATGGGGATCACTGTGCTACAGTGATGACCGTAATCCTCTAGTTACAATTTCACAATTTTCGCAATTATTGTATATGTAATTGTATTCGTAATATCGCATGAATTACTTACTTACTTAGTAATTTCACGTAATTTGGTGCTGATTTTGGTGGTGAATAGCATGCTATTGCTACCAAAACTGCTACATGTGTTAAGGGCAATAGTGGGTACACATCACAAAAATAATTAAAAAAAAAAAAGATCTTGTAGTTTTTTGAGAAAATCGATTTTAAAAATGTACCTACTATTCTCCTTGCCATATGTAGCAATTTAGCTAGAGCATGTATGGGGGTCTTGCTATTCACCACCAAAATCAGCACAAAATTACCCGTAAATTACACGTAAATTAATGTGTAATTACAGATGCTTACAATTACATACAATATTTATTATGCTTTTCCCAAAATTTTGCATTATGATTAAGATGCATAATTGCGAATTATAATGCGTAATTATGCATTGTAGTAATTTCTGCTCATCACTAATTCTGTATAAGCATATCTAATAATGCATAAATTATTTACTTACTTAGTAATTTCACATAATTTTGTGACAACTTTGGCAGTGAATAGCAAAGCAAAGCAAACCAAAATTGCTACATGTGTTAACCACTTGAGGACCTAGGGCTTTCTACCCCTTAAGGACCGGCCACTTTTTTTCCATTCAGACCACTGCAGCTTTCACGGTTTATTGCTCGCTCATACAACCTACCACCTAAATTAATTTTGGCTCCTTTTCTTGTCACTAATAAAGCTTTCTTTTGGTGCTATTTGATTGCTCCTGCGATTTTTACTTTTTATTATATTCATCAAAAAAGACATGAATTTTGGCAAAAAAATTATTTTTTTAACTTTCTGTGCTGACATTTTTCAAATAAAGTAAAATTTCTGTATACATGCAGCGCGAAAAATGTGGACAAACATGTTTTTGATTAAAAAAAACCCATTCAGTGTATATTTATTGGTTTGGGTAAAAGTTATAGCGTTTACAAACTATGGTGCAAAAAGTGAATTTTCCCATTTTCAAGCATCTCTGACTTTTCTGACCCCCTGTCATGTTTCATGAGGGGCTAGAATTCCAGGATAGTATAAATACCCCCCAAATGACCCCATTTTGGAAAGAAGACATCCCAAAGTATTCACTGAGAGGCATAGTGAGTTCATAGAAGATATTATTTTTTGTCACAAGTAAGCGGAAAATGACACTTTGTGAGAAAAAAAAAAAAAAGTTTCCATTTCTTCTAAGTTAGCGGAAAATGACACTTTGTGAAAAAACACAATTAAAATCAATTTCCGCTAACTTGTGACAAAAAATAAAATCTTCTATGAACTCGCCATACTACTAACGGAATACCTTGGGGTGTCTTCTTTCTAAAATGGGGTCATTTGTGGGGTTCCTAT
Organism: Hyperolius riggenbachi; assembly: GCF_040937935.1. Classification (NCBI taxonomy): domain Eukaryota; kingdom Metazoa; phylum Chordata; class Amphibia; order Anura; family Hyperoliidae; genus Hyperolius; species Hyperolius riggenbachi. Next base: position 429,096,298 of record NC_090650.1, read on the forward strand.
ACTGCCCTGGCATTTTAGGGGCCCTAAACCGTGAGGAGTAGTCTTGAAACGAAATTTCTCAAAATGACCTGTGAAATCCTAAAGGTACTCATTGGACTTTGGGCCCTTTAGCGCAGTTAGGGTGCAAAAAAGTGCCACACATGTGGTATCGCCATACTCGGGAGAAGTAGTACAATGTGTTTTGGGGTGTATTTTTACACATACCCATGCTAGGTGGGAGAAATACCTCTGTAAATGGACAATTGTGTGTAAAAAAATCAAAAGATTGTCATTTACAGAGGTATTTCTCCCACCCAGCATGGGTATGTGTAAAAATACACCCCAAAACACATTGTACTACTTCTCCCGAGTACGGCGATACCACATGTGTGGCACTTTTTTGCACCCTAACTGCACTAAGGGGCCCAAAGTCCAATGAGTAACTTTAGGATTTCACAGGTCATTTTTGTTTCAAGACTACTCCTTGCGGTTTAGGGCCCCTAAAATGCCAGGGCAGTATAGGAACCCCACTAATGACCCCATTTTAGAAAGAAGACACCCCAAGGTATTCCGTTAGGAGTATGGTGAGTTCATAGAAGTTTTTATTTTTTTGTCACAAGTTAGCGGACATTGATTTTAATAGTTTTTTTTCACAAAGTGTCATTTTCCGCTAACTTGTGACAAAAAATAAAATCTTCTATGAATTCACCATACTCCGTACGGAATACCTTTGGGTGTCTTCTTTCTAGAATGGGGTCATTTGTGGGGTTCCTATACTGCCCTGGCATTTTAGGGGCCCTAAACCGCAAGGAGTAGTCTTGAAACAAAAATGACCTGTGAAATCCTAAAGTTACTCATTGGACTTTGGGCCCCTTAGCGTACTTAGGGTGTAAAAAAGTGCCACACATGTGGTACCGCCGTACTCAGGAGAAGTAGTATAATGCGTTTTGAGGTGTATTTTTACACATACCCATGCTAAGTGGGAGAAATATCTCTGTAAATGACAATTGTTTGATTTTTTTACACACAATTGTCCATTTACATAGAAATTTCTCCCACCCAGCATGGGTATGTGTAAAAATACACCCCAAAACACATTATACTACTTTTCCTGAGTACGGCGGTACCACATGTGTGACACTTTTTTGCAGCCTAGGTGCGCTAAGGGGCCCAACGTCCTATTCACAGATCATTTTGAAGCATTTGTTTTCTAGACTACTCCTCGCGGTTTAGGGCCCTAAAATGCCAGGGCAGTATAGGAACCCCACAAGTGACCCCATTTTAGAAAGAAGACACCCCAAGGTATTCTGTTAGGTGTATGGCGAGTTCATAGAAGATTTTATTTTTTGTCACAAGTTAGTGAAAAATGACACTTTGTGAAAAAAAACCAATAAAAATTAATTTCCGCTAACTTTTGACAAAAAATAAAATCTTCTATGAACTCGTCATACACCTAACAAAATACCTTGGGGTGTCTTTTTTTCTAAAATGGGGTCACTTGTGGGGTTCCTATACCGCCCTGGCATTTTACAGGCCCAAAACCGTGAGTAGTCTGGAAACCAAATGTCTCAAAATGACTGTTCAGGGGTATAAGCATCTGCAAATTTTGATGACAGGTGGTCTATGAGGGGGCGAATTTTGTGGAACCGGTCATAAGCAGGGTGGCCTTTTAGATGACAGGTTGTATTAGGCCTGATCTGATGGATAGGAGTGCTAGGGGGGTGACAGGAGGTGATTGATGGGTGTCTCAGGGGGTGGTTAGAGGGGAAAATAGATGCAATCAATGCACTGGGGAGGTGATCGGAAGGGGGTCTGAGGGGGATCTGAGGGTTTGGCCGAGTGATCAGGAGCCCACACGGGGCAAATTGGGGCCTGATCTGATGGGTAGGTGTGCTAGGGGGTGACAGGAGGTGATTGATGGGTGTCTCAAGGTGTGATTAGAGGGGGGAATAGATGCAAGCAATGCACTGGCGAGGTGATCAGGGCTGGGGTCTGAGGGCATTCTGAGGGTGTGGGCGGGTGATTGAGTGCCCTAGGGGCAGATAGGGGTCTAATCTGATAGGTAGCAGTGACAGGGGGTGATTGATGGGTAATTAGTGGGTGTTTAGGGTAGAGAATAGATGGAAACACTGCGCTTGGGTGGTGATCTGATGTCGGATCTGCGGGCGATCTATTGGTGTGGGTGGGTGATCAGTTTGCCCGCAAGGGGCAGGTTAGGGGCTGATTGATGGGTGGCAGTGACAGCGGGTGATTGATGGGTGGCAGTGACAGGGGGTGATTGATGGGTGGCAGTGACAGGGGGTGATTGATGGGTGATAGGTGATTGGCAGGTGATTGACAGGTGATCAGTGGGTTATTACAGGGAAGGACAGATGTAAATATTGCACTGGCGAATTGATAAGGGGGGGTCTGAGGGCAATCTGAGCGTGTAGGCGGGTGATTGGGTGCCCGCAAGGGGCAGATTAGGGTCTGATCTGATGGGTAACAGTGACAGGTGGTGATAGGGGGTGATTGATGGGTAATTAGTGGGTGTTTAGAGGAGAGAATAGATGTAAACGCTGCGCTTGGGTGGTGATCTGATGTCGGATCTGCGGGCGATCTATTTGTGTGGGTGGGTGATCAGATTGCCCGCAAGGGGCAGGTTAGGGGCTGATTGTTGGGTGGCAGTGACAGGGGGTGATTGATGGGTGATAGGTGATTGGCAGGTTATTGACAGGTGATCAGTGGGTTATTACAGGGAAGGACAGATGTAATTAATGCACTGGCGAATTGATAAGGGGGGGGGGGGGGTCTGAGTGCAATCTGAGCGTGTGGGCGGGTGATTGGGTGCCCGCAAGGGGCAGATTAGGGTCTGATCTGATAGGTAACAGTGACAGGTGGTGATAGGGGGTGATTGATGGGTGATTGATGGGTAATTAGTGGGTGTTTAGAGAAGATAACAGATGTAAACGATACATTTGGGAGGTAATCTGACGGCGGGTTTGCGGGCGATCTAATGGTGTGGGTGGGTGATCAGATTGCCCGCAAGGGGCAGGTTAGGGGCTGATTGATGGGTGGCAGTGACAGGGGGTGACAGGGGGTGATTGATGGGTGATAGGTGATTGGCAGGTGATTGACAGGTGATCAGTGGGTTATTACAGGGAAGAACAGATGTAATTAATGCACTGGTGAATTGATAAGGGGGGGTCAGAGGGCAATCTGAGCGTGTGGGCGGGTGATTGGGTGCCCGCAAGGGGCAGATTAGGGTCTGATCTGATAGGTAAAAGTGACAGGTGGTGATAGGGGGTGATTGATGGGTGATTGATGGGTAATTAGTGGGTGTTTAGAGGAGAGAATAGATGTAAACAATGGATTTGGGAGGTGATCTGATGTCGGATCTGCGGGCGATCTATTGGTGTGGGGGGGTGATCAGATTGCCCGCAAGGGGCAGGTTAGAGGCTGATTGATGGGTGGCAGTGACAGGGGGTGATTGATGGGTGATTGACAGGTGATTGACAGGTGATCAGGGGGATAGATGCATACAGTAAACAGGGGGGGGGTGGTCTAGGGGGGGGTCTGGGGAGAATCTGAGGGGTGGGGGGTGATCAGGAGGGGGCAGGGAGCAGGGGGGGGATAAAAAAAAATAGCGTTGACAGATAGTGACAGGGAGTGATTGATGGGTGATTAGGGGGGTGATTGGGTGCAAACAGGGGTCTGGGGGGTGGGCAGGGGGGGGTCTGATGGGTGCTGTGGGCGATCTGGGGCAGGGGGGGTAAAAAATCAGTGTGCTTGGTGCAGACTAGGGTGGCTGCTGCCTGCCCTGGTGGTACCTCGGACACTGGGACCACCAGGGCAGGAGGCAGCCTGTATAATACACTTTGTAAACATTACAAAGTGTATTATACACTTTGTATGCGGCGATCGTCGGGTTAACATCCCGCCGGCGCTTCCGTATGGCCGGCGGGATGTTGCGGCGGGTGAGCGGCGCCAGGCGGAGGCGGAGGATCGCGTCACGGATGACGCGATCGCTCCGCCCATGCCCCTACAAGGACCGCCGCCATTTGTCAATACGGCGGTCCTTGCGGGGTGCACTTCCCGGCCGCCAATTGTACATACGGCGGTCGGGAAGTGGTTAAAGTGGATCCGAGATGAACTTTTACTCATTGCATAATTGTGTTCCTTTCCTATTGTTTATAGGGCATTCCTCAAGCCAAATACTTTTTTGTTTTTGTTTTAATACTCTAATTCCCTATAAACTAAACAATCCGCGCCCACAGGTTTTCAGAGAGCCTTGGCAGTAGCAAGGGCTCATGGGAGCTCAGTCTGGGCAGGAGGAGGGGGAGGTATTACTAGCCAGAGATTTCAGAAGCAGAGGGGAGGAGGGAGGAGGAGGGGGATTAGGTTTTTTTGCTCAAGATCCAGATAAGCCTGCTTCTGTGTAATGTTTACAAACAACATGGCTGCTGTCATTGTATCACAGGAAGAAAGAATCATATTCTATTAAAGCTGTTTGCAGCTAGATTTGCTGTGTAAACTATCTAAACTTTAGATAAGATATATAGTTATATCTATATAAGTTACTTGTTATAGTTAGTTTTTCATCTCGGATCCGCTTTAAGGAGAATAGTTGGTATACGTCACAAAAATAATTAAAAAAAAAGATCTTGTAGTTTTTGAGAAAATCGATTTTAAAAATGCAAAGAGAAATGTTTTTTTTAACTCAGAAAAATGACAGTTTAAAAACAATTTTTCTTTGTATTTTTAACGACTTCGCATCCAGACCTTGTTTTCCCCTTATAGACCAGAGCGGTTTTGACGTTTTAGCTATGTTCCTAAAAATGTTGTTTTCTATACATTTTAGTGGGAAAAAGAGGGGAAAAAAAGAAAAAATGCATTTGTTCTTTGTTTTACCAACTCTAGTTTAAAAATAAAAAGTGAGATATTGCTACCCTGTTTTGTACTTTTTGCAGAATTTTTCTTTAAAACCATGTATTGTATGGTCCCCCTGGTGTATGGTTAGCCATATGTGCCCCCATAATTAGGATTCCCCCCCCAGGACTATACATTAGAAGCCCCAACCCCTCCCCCCTCCTCTATAAGGCAGCCTCCCCCCTAAGCCTGGCTCACCTCTCCTTTATCCAGCGATAATCCTGCAGCGGTAGCCTCTGTATTCAGCTTCACAGCCACCTCCGCACTGCACCGTACACGAGTCCCGGCTTGATGACATCATCAAGCCAGGACTTGTGTACGGGGCAATATGGAGGTGGCTGTGAAGCTGAATACAGAGGCAGCTGCTGCAGGATCATCGCTGGATAAAGGAGAGGTGAGCCAGGCTTGCTGGACATGCCTTTGGTAAACAGATCTCTACTAGGAGGGGGTGAGATGAAGGATCACCGCTGTTTGCTATAGCGGTGATCGTTCATCCATGGGGAGGGGTGCTAATTGGTTAAAGGGACTTATTTTCCCTTAGACCAATTAGTATTGCAGCTTAAAGTGCCGGAGCGAGCACGGGAGCGCAAAACGTATATCTACGTGGTTGTGGCTTGGATGAGCCCACAGATGACGTAGATATACTGTACTGGATTAACTGGTTAAAATCAATTTTCTCAAAAACTACAAGGTCTTTTTGAACAATTCTTTTTTTTTTTTTTTTTTTTTTGCTTGAACCTACTATTCTCCTTAACATATATAGCAATTTTGGTAGCAATAGCAAGTAAGGGGGCTTTGCTATTTACCTCCAAAATCAGCACAACAATATCCGTAAATTATACGTAAATGAATTGCGTAATTATGAATGCTTACAATTACATGCAAGATTTATTATGCTTTTCCCAAAATTTTGCATTAAGATGCATTATTGCGAATTATGATGCGTAATTACGCACAGACGTAATTTCTGTTCATCACTAATTCTGTATCAGCATTCGTATTACGCATTAATTATTCACTTACTGAGTAATTTCACGTAATTTTGTGCCAACTTTGGTACATACTTGCTATTGCTACTAAAATTGCTACATATGTTACGGAGAATAGTGGGTACAAGATCCTGTACAAGATCCTGTAGTTTTTTGAGAAAATCAATTTAAAAAATACAAAGAAAAATAGTTTTTAAACTCAGAAAAATGACAGTTTGAAAAACATTTTCTTTGTATTTTTAAAATCAATTTTCTCAAAAACTACAAGGTCTTTTAGAAAAAAAAATGTCATTTGTACTTGCTATTGTACTTAACATATGTAGCAATAGCATGTATGGGGGCTTTGGTATTCACCACTGGCACGAAATTACGCCTAAATCACCCTTAAATTAATGCGTAATTATGAATGCTTTAAATAACATACAAAATGAATTACGCTTTTCCCCAAAATTTTGCATTACGATGATGTGAATTACAATGCGTAGATACGCATATGCGTATTTTCTGCTCATCACTATTGTGCTATGTTGTCTCTGCTGTTGTCACTGCTAGCCCATGACTGCTGTTGTCACTGCTAGCCTCTGACTGCTGTTGTCACTGCTAGCCTCTGACTGCTGTTGTCACTGCTAGCCTCTGACAGCTGTTGTCACTACTAGCCTCTGACTGCTGTTGTCACTGCTAGCCTCTGACTGCTGTTGTCACTGCTAGCCCCTGACTGCTGTTGTCACTGCTAGCCCCTGACTGCTGTTGTCACTGCTAGCCCCTGACTGCTGTTGTCACTGCTAGCGCCTGACTGCTGTTGTCACTGCTAGCCCCTGACTGCTGTTGTCACTGCTAGCCTCTGACTGCTGTTGTCACTGCTAGCCCCTGACTGCTGTTGTCACTGCTAGCTCCTGACTGCTGTTGTCACTGCTAGCCCCTGACTGCTGTTGTCACTGCTAGCCCCTGACTGCTGTTGTCACTGCTAGCCCCTGGCTGCTGTTGTCACTGCTAGCCCCTGACTGCTGTTGTCACTGCTAGCCCCTGACTGCTGTTGTCACTGCTAGCCCCTGACTGCTGTTGTCACTGCTAGCCCCTGACCACTCTGACCACTCATGGTCAGAGGTGGTGGTAAAGAGTCTTTTTGGACAATAACTCAGAAATAGAGCATTATCAAACGTTTATCAAACACTTTATCAAACGTTTGATAATTTACCTCATGGGTAAAATCTCACTAAGGTGTTATATATTTGTTAAACGTTTTATCGGTAAAACATTCGATAAATATATAACACCTTAGTGAATTTAAAATGAGATTTTACCCCTAAGGTAAATTATCAAACGTTTGATAAAGTGTTTGATAAACGTTTGATAATGCTCCGTGAATTGAGGCCAGTGATGACAGTTAGAGGGGAATTAAGGATTTGCACATCCTGAGCATACAGTGAGTACTGCAAAGCAAGGTGGGATGACCAGTGCAGAAAAGGGTGTGTACTACACTGCAGACAAACCATAATAGAGTTCATTTCATGTAAACATTGTCAGCATGTTGCATCTAGCATTATATAAGACTTCAGATCAGTCTGATGAGATTGGGAATTAATATTAAAGCACGTTATTCTGCTTAGCTTTCATCTCTCGTACCCCCCTCCCCCTCCCTTCTTTTATTCATTATGTCAAAGTGATCAAAAGCTCATTCATTATATTGCTATAGATGTAACAACCAGTTTTACTAAATAAGCTATCAAAGGATGCTAAAGAACAAACACAGAGACTGTCAGTCATAAACAGAAGCTAGATAGCATAGATTGGCCTCAATTCACTAAACTTATCTCCTGTCTTTAATAACATTTCTAGAGTTATCACCATGGTGATCAGGCATGTAGTATTCAGGAAACATTTTACCTCAGGCAAACCTAAAGTTAAATCTTCTGTCTTCAAGTTAAGGTGAGATCTCTAAAGTTAACTCTTCAATCCTTAAAATAACACCAGAATTCTAAAGTTAGAGGCAGGCTGCATTTTACTGAATGTTATGTCAGAGTTTAATTCTTCTTTAACTTCTCCCGAACGCCTAATGCTGATCGGCGGTGAGAGGGTGTCAGCTACAGGACCGCCTAACGCCGATTGGCACAGGTCCTGTAGGCGAAGATTAGCAGGTAAAGCACGTGCGGATGCGCACACATTCCCCACTGAGTTATGGAGCTTCACTCCTTAAACAGCCTATCAGCCACAATCGGAGCTGGCAGGCTGTTAGGGAAACATTTTTTTTTTGTTTGTACAGCGCTGCGATCTAGCGCAGTATTGTACAGGGGACAGCTTTGTTACTTAGCTGTCCCCGGAGTGGGTCACAATCTAATCCCTCTCATAGGTTGATGCCTATGAGAGGTGATCATAATGGTCGATTCCAAGGGGGGGGGGGGGGGGTAGGGGGAGGAAATTAAAGAAACCTAGCTTCTTTTAACAAAAAAACCAATAAAATTGATTTTTAAAAAAATACACGTCACAGCAGCAATTAAATCCCACCAACAGAAAGCTCTGTTGGTGGAAAGAAAAGGGGGTAAGATTTATTTGGGTGGTAAGTTGTATGACGCAATAAAATGTTAAAGCTGCGCCTGGTCATTAGGGGGGTGTAAGGCTGTGGTCCTCAAGTGGTTAAGAAGAGAAGTGGGCATTAGGGAACCTTTCAGTTTTTGAGAAAAAAAAGTTAAGATAGTAAAAATGTTTTTTAAAAGCAATAAAATTACAGACAATGTATCCACCCACCCGTTCTGAAAATGTACATATATCCCTAGAAACAGCATTGAATTTTCTGCCATGGTTTAATAATGATCAACAGGAAACCCCAAGGCAAATTGCAATGCTTTTGCTGCGGGATCACTACTGTATATAGCCACAATACGGCTGTATAAGGTTTCCTGATAAATATAATTATGATTTGCATAAAAATACATTGCAAATGGTGTGGGGTCTCCCACTCCCAAGCCTCTTTAACCCCTTGTCACCCATACAGGCTGTTATAGCCAGATTTCAGAGCCCAGATCAAGAAGGGCTTTATACCCTGAGCCATACCAGCCCGCATGGTCCATGATACGGAGGGCTCTGGAAGAAAGGAGTGCAAAGACCCTGAGGAGGATACCCATTGGTCTGTTAATGCCTTGAGGACCACAGTGCTAAACCCCTCTAAAGACCAGGCCATTTTTACTAAAATGGGCCACTGCAGCTGTAAGGCCAAGCTGCAGGGCCGACCACAACACAGCACACAAGTGATTCCCCCTTTCCTGATCGCCACCCAGATGTTTGTTTTTTTTACAAATATTTATGTTCTTTTTTTTAATAAATAAACATATTTTTATTTTATTTTTCACATCCTTTCTCCCTCCCCTGGCCAGCCTATCACAGCGATTGGCTGTGATAGGCTTCAGCCTATCACTGCCGATCGCTCTCTTGTGCCCCAGGGGGACAGCTGTGTCACACGGCTGTCCCCAGTACAGCACTGCTGCTGATCGCAGCGTTGTACCATGTTGAAAGACGGCGGTTTCGCTGTCTAACAGTCTCCGAGTGGTGATCACCGCTGGGAGATTGAAGGCGGAGCAGAGCTCTGTCTACAAAGCAGGAGTTGCGCGCACAGCCTCCATGCGATCTCCTGCAGTAGGCAGCCGCAGGACTTGAAGCCCATTGGCGTGACGCGGTCTTGAGGTAGTTAAGGGACCAATAGGGAGCCCTGGTGTCACTTTCAAAGGTGCTTTGCTGGGGCTTGTTATACTTTAGTATAGCAAGCGTCTGGGCCCTCTCGTACTCTGCCGCCGCCACCTGCTGCACATCCCTGGGTGGCAGCCATAGCACCCATCACAACCATCCCTGGCAAAAGAATTGAAATTTGCTGTTGTTTCTGGGGACATATATAAATTTTCAATATTAATGGGTAGACATATTATATGTCATTTAACTGTATTTAAAACACATTTTTCCTATTGTAACTTCAATATTTTCTCAAAAATTACAAGGTCATTTTGTACCTAGCAAATCTGGTGATTAACCTTAGTATAGGTACACCACACCACCAGTATAGGTAGTCAGAGGTAGCCCCCTCAGTATGGGTGGCCAGAGGACCTTCAGTATAGGTAGCCAAATGTAGCCCCCGCAAGAAAAGGTAGCCAAAAGGACCACCCCAGTATAGGTGGCTAGAAGTACCCCCCTCAGTGTAACCAGAGGGCCCCTGTATAATTATCCAAAGGGCCCCCAGTATAGGTAGCTAGAAGTAGCCCCCAAAGTATGGGTAGGCAGAAGCACCCCCAAGTATAGGTAGTCACAAGGCCCCCTGTATAGGTAGCCAGAGGTGACACCCCACTCCCTCCCATGCCGAGTAGCGTCAGCGAAGCATAATTGAAGTGACTTACCTCTCCGGATTCCACTGGCAATCTGTATTCTCAAGACATCCCCTGGGCAACACGCAATGGGTCTCTATGAGGCCTGCTGCAGACCCCATATCACCACTGTCAATGCACACTGGGGCCCCCATGACTAGGAGCTAAGGTAATCCCTATGCCACTAGTATAATGCATGTTATGCTATTTGCATAGTGTACATTATACAAGCAATGTGCAAGTTGAGTACTTAAAGGGAACATTAACTGTCCTTAATAAAAAAAGTTTCACTTACATGGGGCTTCCCCAAGCCCCCTGCAGCCATCTTGTGCCCTTGCCGGCCCTCAACGAGCCTCCGTTTCCCCACTGCCAGCTAGTTTAGTTTCCAGCCGACTGAGAGTCGGTCCCTCTCCATGCGTCTCCTTGTACGTGTTCCCGTCGTCAAACACGTCCTACTAAAGAGAAACCTTGTGCTGTGCCTGTGCAGGACACGCTTGACAACAGGAATGCGTACAAGGAAATGTGTGGAGACGGGCGAAAATGAAACTAGCTGGCTGCGGGGGATCGGAGGCTCGATGAGTACCGGAAAGGGCACAGGACAGCTGCAGGGGGCTTGGGGAGCCCCAGGTAAGTTAAACTTTTTTTTTAAAGATAGTTAAGGTTCTCCTTTACATGAGCTATACTATTTGAGCAATGCTTGTTGCATTGTTTGTGTAAACACCAGTAAAATTGGTGTGTGGTGTGAGTGCACATCAATTTTACCAACATTTGTGAATCCCTGAGATGTTTTCATACCCTATGAATAATAAACTGTCCAAGCATCCAGCAAGGAAGTACTCAAAGGAAGTTTCAGAATACTTTTTTTTACCTACTTGGAAGTATTTTGGATTATTGGATACTGAAAAGTTATTTTGAACATAAGACGAAAAATGATCTCCTTTGAGAAAACTAAGAAGAAAAGCCCTTATCTGTCTTAACCTATGAATTATCTCATTATTTGCTTTATCTCATGAATTGCCATTACTTACATGTTGCTCTAATGGAAATATAGAATTGATGGGGGAAGGGGGTAGGCAGTCTTGAAGATGCGCATTTTGAGGGCTTGTTTTGAAGGTGTTGAAGGCTGGGACAAGCCTGATGGGTGGTGGAAGGAAGATCCAGAAAGTGGGGGCAGCTCTTGAGAAGTCCTGCAGTCTCGCATGGGAGTGAGAGATGTACGGGGTGATCAGGCGCAAGATGTTGGGGGATCGGAAAAGGTAGCCGGGTGTATGTCTGTATTTATGCAGTCTTGACATCGTCTGTTACAACCTGAGTGAAGTAGCTGAACATTTGAAGCAACCTGAAAAAACGTGAATCTCATCCTAACAATATGTACAGCTGGGCAAAAAAAATGCTCATTTCTCAACAATGGTACACTTTTAGGTTAATGAATAAAACCTGATATTATGTTTGCATTATACACACATTTAACCACTTCGCCACTGAGGGGTTTTACCCCTTGAGCACCAGAGCAATTTTCTCCTTTCAGCGCTCCTTACATTAATTCGTCTATAACTTTATCATTACTTATCGCAATGAAATTAACTATATCTTGTTTTTTTCGCCACCAATTAGGCTTTCTTTAGGTAGGACATTATGCCAAGAATTATTTGATTCTAAATGTGTTTTTTATGGGAAAATAGGAAAAAATGTGGGAAAAAAGTATTATTTTTCAGTTTTCGGCCATTATAGTTTTTAAATAATGCATGCTACTGTAATTAAAATCCATGAAACTTATTTGCCCATTTGTCCTGGTTATTACACTGTTTAAATTATGTCCCTAACACAATGTTTGGTGCCAATATTTTATTTGGAATTAAAGGCGTCCATCCCTAAATACAAGCCCATAATTTATAAAGTAACAGTGTTTTACCTTCTTGATATAAATATTTAAAGAGTTCAGTCCCTAAGGTAACTATTTATGTTTTTTTTCTTGAATTGTAATTTTTTTTTTATTACAAAAAAAATTGATAACAATTGGGGAGTGTGGGAGTTAATGAATTAATTTATAATGTAAAATAATGTATTGAAAAATGCTTATGACTGTAGTTTTACTATTTGGCCACAAGATGGCCACAGTAATTTTTTGTAAATGCGTCCTGCAAGCATAGGAAGTACGCTTGCAGGAAGTTCAGGGAGGCTGGGAAATTTTTTTTTTTCACAATGATCGCGCTGCTTCTCATAGAAGCAGCCGATCATTGCTGGGGGGCTGAGGTCAATGAACAAGAATGGTTTTTCCAATTCATTGATCTCCGGGCGAGCGGACGGTGGCATGCACGAGCGCGGAAGCGCGCGCATGAGCAAACGGGAGTGCGGACAGTGGCAGTAGCGGCGGGGGGTGCGTGTATCTATGCCCCTGGTGGTCAAAGGGTGTTTAAAAGGGCGTAGATATACGCACCCATGGTGGTAAAGTGGTTAAATATGTCCCTGTTTATTTGTTTTTTCTTTTGACAATAATTCCTCTTGTATTATTTTGTTATTTTCAATGTAAAAAAAAAAAAACATCTGCATATACGTGCAAACCAAATGTGAATGAATCAAAACCCTAATGATTCTCTCTTTTTTTTTTGCTCTTGTGCGACAGAAGTTAAATCATCTTCAACTAATGAACAACAAAGCCATAACCAAATCATTTTACAGGCAAGAATCTTGTAAACCACGCAATATACATTAATATGCAAAGTGGTTATGAGCTTGTTAGCTCATTAGTGTAGGAAGCCATGTGCATATTGATAATATATTATAATGAGGGTGAGACAGCCATCAGCAGTATGTGAGGAAATAGGATGCTCGGAATGTATAGATTACACTTCGAGTGTAAATCATTAACTAGAAACAACACAGGCTAAAATATATCTACAGGACCTCTTTAAGGTCAGTCTTAATGAGCATCTTTTCTAGATCAGCCTGAATAGGGATCTCTTCTGGGGTCAGTCTGAATGAGGACCTTTTCTGGGTCAGGCTGAATGAGGACCTCTCCTGGTGTCAGTCTGAATGAGGACCTCTCTTGGGGTCAGCTTGAATGAGGACCTTTCCTGGGGTCAGTCTGAATGAAGACCTCTCCTGAGGTCAGTCTGAATGAGCTTCTCTCCTGAGGTCAATCTGAATGAGGTTCTCTCCTGAGGTCAATCTGAATGAGGACCTCTCCTGGGGTCAGTCTGAATGAGAACCTCTCCTTGGTTCAGCCTGAATAAAGACCTCTCCTGGGGTCAGTTTGAATAAGGATCTCTCCTGGGGTCAGCCTGAATGAGGACCTTTCCTGGGGTCTGTCTGAATGAGGAGGACCTCTCTTAGGGTCAGCCTGAATAAGTACCTCTCCTGGGGCCAGCCCCTTGTTGTTCGTTAGCTCCCTGGCCACCCTCCCGGTCCTATCCATTCCGGTAAAGTACCCAACTGAGCTAGTCACAGGCACCCCCGATCACACTCTCACTGCCAGAAATCTTTTGCACATGGGTAGTTTGTTAAGATAGTAACTATGATTTTGTAGAATGTTTCCGGCCAGAGGAGCATGATCGGGGGTAGTGGCCAGGACCATGCATGTGCAATGGCCCGCTGCCTCAGCCTCAGGTATGTATAAATCCTTTTGTTACATGTGTCTCAGGTTTACTTTCAGCTCTAAAATCCCTGGATTCCTCTATCAGAAAGCTTCAGGATACACATTAGACCCCAAAGTCTTACGTACATCTCCTCCCTTCTCCATCCAACACTAACAGAAAGCTTTTGGCTGGAGTTGGACTTAAACAGGAACTTTAGCGAAAAGAGGACCCAAATAAAATCAATACATAGCAAAATGAGTAGTTAAAAAATAAAAGAGAGATCAAGAAATGATTGACATTCGCCATGTCATTTGTTCATATTGTTTTATCCACAATCAGCCTGCACGTAATCATCTTTACTACTGGCAGACATGAAAAAAACAGACAGCACCAGCTGCCAATATCTATAGCCACACCCCCTAACCATGCGATAGGCTAAAAGGTTTCTTTTTTTATAGATTTACATATGCACAGAGAGAAATTCCAGTTGCTTGGTAGTTGGAAACAGACGTTATTTCCCACAATGCAACAAAGCTCCACACAGTGTGATGACAGGACCTAGGTCCTGACATCACACTGTGGGAGGGGTTTCACCACAATATCAGCCACACAGATGTCCCTGATGATCTATTCGAGAAAATGCAACATTTCTCAATGGGAAAAGGAGTATCAGCTACTGATTGGGACGACGTTCAATCTGTGGTTACCGTTCTTCTTTAAGTAGTATTTTTTTTATTTGCGGATGGTAAAAAAAAGTGAAACAGATGTTACAACATCTTCTAATACCGAACCACAGAAGGTTTCCTAATTTAAAATAGATTTTTTTTTTAATAAACAGACTGCAAGCATGCAGCAAATACAGATTAAATAATTAATGGAGCAATTAAATTTCCAAATATCACTTCTCTCTAGAGATCTAACTCCTGCCACCGAGCAGTAAAATTCATAAAGTCTGTATGTCCACTATGTAGAATAACAATGTTTCTTCTAATGACAGTAATTGTAGTCTGGAGGCAGAATAATGTGTACACTGCGTCGCGGACTTCACTGGGGATAAACATATGTCTCCCGCTATCAACGTGCGAAAACTAAAAGAATTTAGCTAAAGATACATCTCCCTACAGCTGTTTCCAGAATCCAGAGCGTCTTAACCATGCAGAAAATTATAAGACGTGGCTTTGCTTGGACTGCGAAATGTAAGAGAAAACATAGCAGGCGCTTCTTCACAAGACGTTGTCATTTTAAGGAGTTGCAGTCGGCAATAATTGCTAATACCAGAGCTAAATTCAGCAACAGTACAGACTTAGAACTAATAATGAATAGCTCACTGGTTCAGCCTCACATTTTTTTTTCATGCATAGGATAGTAAATTGGCATTAATCAGCAATGCACAAAGATGTGTCCCCTGTG
The DNA here is from genome assembly GCF_040937935.1 of Hyperolius riggenbachi. NCBI lineage: Eukaryota > Metazoa > Chordata > Amphibia > Anura > Hyperoliidae > Hyperolius > Hyperolius riggenbachi. The sequence goes on from NC_090650.1 coordinate 429,111,502, forward strand.
CAATGCATATAGCAAAATTGCCTGGTAGGTTGGCTCCGGTAGTTATTTTCCTGGTGAAAAGACTGGAGAGAAAACTGTTTAGACTCCTCCCCTTCCCATTACTAACCACATGCAGCATCCTAGTAACAGAAGAACTGGCTGCAACAAATATTGCTGTATTCACGAACAAGTACACACTACATGTTACGGAATATTACATCCTTCATCAGGTGATAAACAGCAAGTGAATGAACAGACACCAATATATATGCTCACATGTGGGCCACCACACCCTTGGTGGCTCCACCCCCTCACCAGTTAACAAATTGTCCAGAATCCAATATTTAAAGTTCATGGTCACATGGCACTCCATTTCGGCTACCAAAAAATCATTAAAAAACTGACCTTACTCCAGGCACTTCCAGTAATGGACTGCCACTGAGGGGGCAAATAAACAATAACATGTAAACAACATCCGCATTAAAATACAAGTTTATGAAAATACAAAATATTGCACCTCTAATGTCAATTATTTCACTGTTAGACTGGACTGCCTATTCTACAAAAAACACTTCAGAGGCAACCTTTCATTCATGCCTCTAGGGGCAATGATGTCCATATCATGGATCCATCTTGCTTCTTTTTGTTTTAATATCTTTTCTAAGTTGCCCCCTTTATTTGAAGGATCCAAGGATTCCAATACATACCACCTCAGTTGCACTGCACCATGGCCTGCCACTCCAAAGTGCCTCGCAACTGAGGTGTCATAGTTCTTTCTTTCACCCTTCGCATACTTGCTGATCGTTCTCTTATGCTCCTGGATGCGTGTTCTAACTGGCCTGGTGGTCTCACCCACATACATCAATCTGGGACAGGGGTGTAACTAGAAATCACTGGGCCCCCCTGCGAAACTTTGGTTAGGTTCCCCCTCCTCCAACCCTCCCCCTCCCCCCTTGCTTTCTGCATGGGTAAACTGAGAACTAACAGTATTCAATTGGCTAGTGCACACATGAATGTGTTTTCCCCATGCAGATAAAAGCAGACAGCAGTGAACCACTGCATGCATTTTCTCTATGAGTTACATTAGCTTCTATGATAAAACGTGCATCTTTCCCACATACAGACACACATGGTGTGCAGAAAACGCACACAGAAAACTGTACACAAGACCCTGCTGAACACTGAATAGGGACTGTCTACAAATCTTTGTCTGCAAAACTTTGTACGATTTTTGTTTATCAGTGGCTGAGCAGATGCAGTCATTAGGACAACTGTGCAGAGAGCAGAAAGTTTTTTCTCTCCTTGCCCTTAGCTTTCAGTCTCTCAGGGTGGGGACCCCTGTGGCTTCTGGGCCCCCCTGCGGCTGCATCCCTTGCAGGGTCTATTGTTACGCCCCTGATCTGGGAGAAGGCACAAGCCAGTCTTGTCGGCACAAATCACCTGAAACAGCCCTCCTCCTCCCACGGCGAGTAAATGATTAACTACTTGTGGACAGCAGTGGATCTATAGCAGAATCTTATAATGAGATTTCAACTTTCGGACCCTTCTTCACACAGAGGGAAGCCTAGGTGGCCTAGAGGCTTACCGATTTATCTTGGAGAGCACCGCTGCTGTGCATGTGTGAATACGGCCATGCCTGCACAGTAAGCTAAAGTCGCTTAAGTATTATGGCTGCAAACAAGAAGAGGGTCCTGGCTAGTGTTGGGCGAACACCTGGATGTTCGGGTTCGGGCCGAACAGGCCGAACATGGGCCAGATGTTCGGCATGTTTGGCCCGAACGCGAACTCAATGGAAGTCAATGGGACCCCCGAACATGCCCATTTTGGGGGCCCTATGGTGTCGCAGGCATAAGGGGGGAGCATGCCCCGATCGCGGGGGGGGGGGGGGGGTCGGAAATTCCCCCCACCCCCTCCGCTAGTGCTCCCCCCTCTGCCCGCTTCCCCATAAAAAAAGTTTAAGGCAAGTTAAATAGTACCTGGTGGCTGGCACTGGCAGTGGAGTGAGGAGGAGGAGGAGTCCGAGTAGCAGAGTGACGCGTTGAGGCCGGGCAGCGGGCGGTTCAGCGGTAGTACCCTTGTGGTACTTCCGCCCTTTCTCTGACCTCACGTCCTCTGTATACGAGGGTACGCGTCACGCGTACCCTCGTATGCGTCATCACGTAGAGGACGTGAGGTCAGAGAAAGGGCGGAAGTACCACAAGGGTACTACCGCTGAACTGCCCGCTGCCCGGCCTCAACGCGTCACTCTGCTACTCGGACTCCTCCTCCTCCTCACTCCACTGCCAGTGCCAGCCACCAGGTACTATTTAACTTGCCTTAAACTTTTTTTATGTGGAAGCGGGCAGAGGGGGGAGCGCTAGCGGAGGGGGTGGGGGGAATTTCCGACCCCCCCCCCCCGCGATCGGGGCATGCTCCCCCCTTATGCCTGCGACCCATAGGGGGGCCGTATTGCGGCATGTTCGGGCGAACAGGGCCCTGTTCGGCCGAACAGGGGCCCTGTTCGGCCCTGTTCGGCGGGCATTGAATAGTTCGGGCGAACCCGAACTAAAAAGGCCGAACACCATGAGGTGTTCGGCCGAACTCGAACATCACCCGAACAGGGTGATGTTCTGCAGAACCCGAACAGTGGCGAACACTGTTCGCCCAACACTAGTCCTGGCTAGTGGGGTTAAGGAGGACACGGGAAGGATCTTGTTCACCCAAAGGCTTTCCTCTTCCTGGTAACAGGGGTATGAGGGCCCAGAGCTGTAAGGGGGCTCCAACTACTACTTTACTCCCTCCGATAAAGGGTTTCATTTAGGGATGGTACGACAAATCCGGCGAATCCACGAATGCCTCGAATATTGGGGAATATTCTAGATTCTTGGATTCAAATCCCGACGCCATTTACCATTCGTCGAATCTGCCGAATCCCGACGCTGCGTCCCCGCTGATCCGCCACTCCCCCGCTTGCTCTCGTCCTCCTTCGTCCCGTCCCCCCTGTCCCCCCCCCCCACCTCCTCTGCTTGCCCCCGTATAGTTAATACGTATCCGCTCACCTATCCAGAGCGGAGTGCAGAACAGCAGACTTCTCGACGACTTCCTTGTTTCCCCTAGTGACTGGCTTTTACTATTTCGTCATCAGTAAAAGCCAGTCTGGCCACTAGAGGGAACAGGGAAGTAAAGAAGAGGTCTGCCGTTCTGCGCTCCATGGGGAAGGTGAGTGGGTACTTATTTATGCAGTGAGGGGGGCCAGCGGAGGAGGAACGGGGGGACAGAGGAGGCCGTGGGGGGTTGGGGGAGCACAGCGCTACCTAACTGAAGGCCCCTTTACCTACCTACCTAAAGGCCCCTATACCTCGCTACCTATGTGAAGGCCCCTATACCTACCTACCTACCTATGTGAAGGCCCATATACCTACCTACCTATGTGAAGGCCCCTATACCTACCTACCTACCTACCTATGTGAAGGCCCCATATACCTACCTACCTACGTGAAGGCCCCTATACCTCCCTACCTATGTGAAGGCCCCTATACCTACCTACCTACCTACCTACCTACCTACCTATGGGAAGGCTCCATATACCTACCTACATACTTACCTATACTGAAGGCCCTATACCCTGCTACCTATACTGAAGGCTCCTTTACCTACCTACCTATACTGAAGGCACACATACCTTGCTACCTATACTGAAGGCCCCTATACTTAGCTACCTACCTATACTGAAGGCACATGTACCTTGCTACCGATACTGAAGGCCCCTATACCCTGCTACCTATACTGAAGGCCCATATACCCTGCTACCTATACTGATGGCACATATACCTTGCTACCTATATTGAAGGCACATATACCCTGCTACCTATACTGAAGGCACATATACCCTGCTACCTATACTGAAAGCTACCAATATTGAAGGCAGCCATACCTAGCTAGCTATACTGAAGGCACCTTTACCTCGCTACCTATACTGTGGGTACCAATGCCTGGGTACCTATACTGCGGGCAATTATACCACAGATTGCACAATTCTTATGTGCAGGATTCGTTAGATTCGTGATTCGAAAGGTTCGAGATATTCGAGAACCTTTTTAGATTCAGATTTGTATTCGGATTCGAATAAATTGTGGATTTGTCCCATCCCTAGTTTCATCCTTCACATCAGGTGTTTTTGTGATTGAAATGTCAACACTTGTTTTTTGACCCTTGCAAGATGGGCCCTCAGGCTACACACCAAAGTTTTCCTGAGAGGCACCATGATGACTTGTAGCTACGCTGTGCGGTAAGTATCTAACTTTTACTTTAAAGTTTTAGGTTCTGTGTGTGCAGGGGTGTAACTAGAAGTCAACGGCCCCCCTGCAAGAATTTGAGCGGGCCGCTCAGGGCCATTTTGGGGGGGCAGGAAAGGTTACAGCATGAGGGGAGAGTTTTGCACATCGGCAGGGAGGGGGGACAGTCCCCCCCCTCTCTCACTTCGGGCTCTCCCCTCTGCGCTCCCCTCCTGCATCTACTAGCGGCAGCAGCGGCAGCAGTTATAAATACCTCCATTCTCCACCGGAGGTCTCCGATCTGTAAGGGCTTCACATTACTTCCTGTTTTAACAGGAAGTAGTGGGAATCCCTTACAGATCGGAGACCTCCGTGGTGAATGGAGGTATTTATAGCTGCCACCGATGCTGCCACTAAGGTGCAGGAGGGGAGCACAGAGCCTGAGGTGAGGGGGGGATGTGTAATGCTCTCCCCTCATACTGCGACCCCTCCTGACCCCCCAAAACAGCCCTGAGAGAGCCCCCCCACGGGTGCAGGGGCTGCTTCACCTATTGTTACGCCCGTGTGTGTGTTGGTGGTGGTGGGGGGGAGGGGCGAGGGGGGGAGTTTTATTCCATCTGAGAGGGAAAAAAAGAAGAAGTTTGTTTTAACTTATCACATCGTATGACCTAAGTCGTTCCCTTCTGCTCACAGTTATACAGTAGAATATGACGTGACATGGCCTGCAAATCATTTCAGCAACAAAGTATGCTGTAAAATGAATGGGCCATTTTATTCCATCTAATTTAAATGTCTTTATTCAAACAGCATGAACATTTATCTTAATGGCAAGATATATCGTACAATTATACCGCCCATGCCAACAATTTTTTTCTTCTTCTATTAGATGAGCCGTTTCGCTAGAAATATTACACAATGTCATTTTTTCCATTTCTTTATACCTCATCCTGGAAAATATGGCTCACTAATGAAGTGTAACATCCAAGAGGCTTTGTGGGATATTTTGATTTGCCCATTAGGGTCAAGGCTCTAAAACAACTCGACCCAACCCAACGTGTCTCGAGAGCTTAAAGGAGCGTGTTGCTTAATACAAGAGTGTAATTTATGAAGAATAGCAAAATGACAATGACATAAAAATGAGAATATTTAAATGCGGTGTTGACTTTTTATTTGTTTAAAGGTCAATTGAAAGTTGCAAGCAAATCAATCTGCTGCTTAATATCTCACTTAGGAGAACCAGCTAGCAGTAATCGCTAGTAGAAAGCCCTCCGGTGATTTTTAGACAGCTCGGCTGTTCTAAATATTAAAGCAGGTTTTCAAGTTTGCTGAGGTAGCTTTTGTATTTTTATGTTTATATTTTTTCTACTTCTCCAACTTCTTCTTTTACGTCTTCTTTTATGTCTCCTCCTCCTCATTCTGCTTATTTAATCTTCTCCATAATCTCCTTCTTCTCCCCTTTCCTTTTTCCTGCCAATTTTTCTGTTCCCCATAATTTTTGTGCCATTTTCAATTTTTTGTACAGATGAGAATACTTGGGGCATGTGCAAAACATATTTTGCAAAGATAACAATATGAACACAAATGTATGGTAAGTGGAAATAAGTTTTTGCCAAAATGTATTGAAGTCAATGGGCATAAGAAAACACACTTTGAAGAAAGTTCTCATTTTTGAAAAAAAAAAAAAATTCTATTAAAAATCCATTATATTTGTGTGAAAAATTCATGACAGGTAAAAATATAAATTTTGATTTTTAAGATATATAAAACTTTGAACTTAAAATAGAAAACATTTGTTATTTCAGATTGTCTATAAAATACTGTACAAGCACTGGTGATTAGACAGATTAGGAGAAAATACTAAGTATTTTACAAAAAAATGTACTTTGGTTGGGTAAATAACAGCTTCATATCTGCTTAGATGTTTAGTTTACCTATTAGAAGACAAAGGCCCATAGGCAATTATTGTTTTCTTCTGAGTTTTCTCTGAGGTGATATTTTTAAACTTGTAAATAAAATGCCTTTTAAAGTGGATCCAAACCAAAAATGTTTTTAATTCAAAATATTTAGTTGCACCACTCTGACACATACAAAGATAAATAAACACACCTTCAAACCTATGAGCATTTCAGTGCACGCTTCTTACCCTTCTCTTTACATAACTAGGGTAATACAGGTGGCAGTCATTACCAATTCCTCCTTTGCCGGACACCATCTACTCCACCACTCTGCCGGATTATTTGCCGGCAATATGAAAGGAAGGGATTGGTTCCTCCAATAAATGTAAAATATTTTATATTTGTCATCATGCAGCTGAAAAAAGGCTGCTATTTATTATTATAAGTTAGAAAATAGATGTTATTTCTGAAATCTTGTATTTTTAATTTGGGTCCACTTTCAGCCCCCAGCAAGCAAGAAAATACTCAAAATAGTTTTGATGGTACACGGTTACCTTAATTTTTGGTACTTTTTCAATTGCAGAGTGCTGGAAAGTTCATTTAATAGAAAATGAAAAATTATCTCCTAGGAGAAAACTCAGTAGAAAAAGTTAGTTGCATATAAGTCACAGGGCCATATGCAATTCACTTTTTCATCTGAGTTTTCTCCAAGGAGATCATTTTTCATTTTGAATTTAAAATAACCTTTCAGCACTTTTAAACTAAAAAAGTACCAACAACATAGGTGAAAAGGTACTATCAAAATTATTTTAAGTATTTTCTTGCTTTCTGGTGGCTTAAAAAGCATTTTATTGACAAGTTTAAAAATATCACCTGGGAGAAAATTAAAGAGAAACTCCGACCAAGAATTGAACTTTGTCCCAATCAGTAGCCGATACCCCCTTCCCCATGAGAAATCTATTCCTTTTCACAAACAGACCATCAGGGGTCGCTGTATGACTGATATTGTGGTAAAACCCCTCCCACAAGAAACTCTTGAGTACTACTCCTGGCAGTTTCCTGTCTGGGAACCCTGTTGCATTGTGGGAAATAGCTGTTTACAGCTGTTTCCAACTACTAAAACAGCATGCAGCAGCTACATCACCTGCCAACAGTAAAAATGTCACCATATAATAAATGTCAGAATGTAAATCAGGGATTTAAAAGATTTTACAATGGGCAAACACTGACTAGATCATTTATACATAATTATTGTAAAAATGAAGCAGTTTTTATTACATTATTTTCACTGGAGTTCCTCTTTAAGGAGAAAAAGTTATTTGCATATGGGGCCAAAAACTGAAATATTTTCTAGAACACAAAAACAGAGCCCAGTTGAAAATAGTTTATTTTCTCTTTTCATGTCCACCATTGCTTTATTATTATTATTATTATTATTATTATTATTATTATTATTATTTTTTTTATTATTTTATTATTATTATTTTGGTTGGTAAACCATATACTCTATAAGCCCCTATTCAATCAACTTGTTTTCTCACATAATATGTTTTTCTTATGTTATCTATAAGACACCATCGCATTAAGAACCCTCAAACCATGAAACCCTCTTGTCCTCTAGCCTGGTCCCCTCATGACATCATGAGCAGAGCGTACCCAGCAGAGCGCAGAGCGTGCTCAGCCACAGGTGCACAATCGAGAATGTGCACCGCCGGGCCAGCGCCTGTGTACTACTGATGGACCTTGCCAACCCAGAAGTATTACAGAGGCAGACTGTCCATGAATTGTTTGCAGTAGAACAGTTCACTCCATCCCTAACCACATCCAGGATTTCTTGCAAGCATCACCTTTCCTTTGGAATTATCTCCCACAGCCTTTCTGTCATGCTCTCCAAAACCCTCAAATGCACCCTTAACCACTTGAGGACTGCAGTGTTAAACCCCCCCTAAAGACCAGGCCATTTTTCTGAAATTGGGCCACTGCAGCTTTAAGGCCAAGCTGCAGGGCTGCACAACTCAGCACACAGGTGATTCCCCCCCCTTTTCTGCCCACTAACAGAGCTTTCTGTTGGTGAGGTCTGATCGCACCCCAGGTGTTTGTTTGTTTTATAAATATTTATTTTTTATTTTAATAATATTTTTTATTATTTTTTATTTTATTCCCCCACCAGCCAATCAGCGTGATCGGCTGTCATAGGCTTCAGCCTATGACAACCAATCACTGTTTTGACTCTGAAGGGGACGGCCGTGTCACACAGCTGTCCCCAATACAGTGCTGCCTTAGATTGCAGCGCTGTACAGCAATAAAAGATGGTGGTTTCGCTGTCTAACAGTCTCTGAGCAGTGAGCGCTGCTGGGAGACTGAAGGGGGAGCAGAGTTCCGTCATCCAAGCAGGAATGCACGCACATCCGTGTGCGCGATAGCCTGCAAAACACTCCCCCAGGACTTTATGGCGATCAGCGTTAGGCAGTCCTAAAGTAGTTAAAAACACTGTAACCATCATCATACCAGTCAATACTGTCATCCTTTCAATCATATTATTATAACAATTTCAGCTATCACCACCACCACCACCCTTATCATCATCATCATCACCATTATCATCACTATCATCTTTTTCCCGACCGTCATCATCATCACAGCTGTAATCATCCAGGGCTGTGGAGTCGGTACAAAAATCTTCCGACTCCAACTCCGACTCCTCAGTTTCTGAAACCACGACTCCGGGTACCCAAAATTGCTCAGACTCCGACTTCTCGACTCCAACTTCTTAGTCTAACACTTAACAGGGCTGTGGATTTTGTACAAAAATCATGCGACTCCGACTCACGACTCCGACTCCTCAGTTTCTGAAACCACGACTCCACCTCTAACTCCGACTCCGGGTGCCCAAAATTTCACCGACTCCGACTCCTTGACTCCGACTCCACAGCACTGTAATCATCTCAATCACATAGTCATCATCATTTCGTTCATTATCACCATAATCATCATTACCACTATTCTCATAACCTCTATCATCATCATCACCATCATTATCATCACCACCTTCATTATCATCTCCAACACCCTCACCACCACCATTATTCTCATCTCCATCATCATCACAATCACTATCACGTTATCAGTAACCATCACCTTAATCATCATTATCATCATGAATTTACTACATTCGTTATCTCATCATCATTATTTCAGTCATCATTATCATCCTCATCAACATCTCAAGGATCTCAACTGCTATCATCATCATCAGTGATCATTAACTTCAGAGATAAATGCTGTTACAATATATTCCTCCTATCTGAGGCTTCTGCTAGTGTTACGATTGAACTTAAGGCATGCTCATAAGGAAAGGGACTGTTTAATAAAGGAGAAAAAAAGGAAGAGAATTAAAATGAAAATTATAATTGGAAAGGAAGCATCACAAATCTGATTTATTGCGGCAATTAAGTAAATTGTGTGAGAAACTAGCCATTTTCATAGAGGCATTTATGCCGCGTGGTTGCTGAATGAGCACAGGATGTAAGGAATCAATTTACCATAAAAGAAAAATAATTTCTGGAAGACTTTATAGTCATCTCGGTACGTAGCGAATGTTTGATGGAAGACTGCTAAGTAGTCGGGATCTGTGCTTGGCTGAGCTTTGTACCTCCTGGATGGCTTGTCTGGTGGGTCTCTGTCTACATATTTTTGAATATATACGCATATGATAGGAATGCACTATGCGCTACCCTAGGCCACTTCCCTTTGTCCTAAGACCAAATTGCACTCCTACTAGGTATCCTAAAACACACTGTCTTTATATATTTTATCGTATACTACCCCTCCTCTTGTTTCCCCCCATTCCCTTTAGATTGTAAGCTCGCAAGGGCAGGGCTCTCTCCCCCTTTTGTGACTTGGAAATCATTATACATTTTATTCATCATGTTACTTTTATCACTGTCATTACTACCTCTGTATTTTGTATTCTGTATGCTGTATCACACCATTGTCTGTATTATGTACCCCATGTTTGTTTCTTACTTTGTACAGTGTCATGGAATATGTTGGCGCTTTATAAATCAATAATAATAATAATAATAATGCACTCACCTTCCATTTAAGATCACTTTTGCAGTGATGTTTTTTCATGTTAATTTCTCTTTTTTTTTTGTTTTTTGTATTTGCATGTCAGTAAGGCTACATACTATACAGCACTGTTTTTTACATAACAAAGTTCTATTCAGCCTTGGTCACCTCCAGGAGATCAGCTGGACTTCATGGTTCAGAGCCTTGGTCACCTCAAGGAGATCGGCTGGACTACCTGGTTCAGAGCCTTGGTCAACTCAAGGAGATCGGCTGGACTACCTGGTTCAGAGCCTTGGTCACCTCAAGGAGATCGTACCTGGTTCAGAGCCTTGGTCACCTCAAGGAGATCGGCTGGACTACCTGGTTCAGAGCTTTGGTCTCCTTCAGGAGATGGGGTGGACTACCTGGTTCAGACCCTTGGTCACCTCTAGAAGATCAGGTAGATTTCCTGGTTTAGATCCTTGCTCAGCTTTAGCAGATCAGCTGGACTTCAAGGTTCAGAGCCTTGGTCACCTCTAGGAGATCAGCTGGACTTCATGGTTCAAAGTCTTGGTCACCTCTAGAAGATCAGGTAGATTTCCTGGTTCAGATCCTTGGTCACCTCTTGGAGATCAGCTAGACTTCCTGATTTAGAGCCTTGGTCACCTCTAGGAGATCAGCTGGATTTCCTGGTTCAGATCCTTGCTCAGCTCTAGCAGATCAGCTGGACTTCCTGGTTGAGATCCTTGGTCACATCTAGGAGATCAGCTGGACTTCAAGGTTCAGAGCCTTGGTCACCTCTAGGAGATCAGCTGGACTTCCTGGTTCAAAGCCTTGGTCACCGCTAAGAGATCAGCTGGACTTCCTGGTTCAGAGCCTTGGTCACCTCCAAGAGATCGGTTGGACTACCTGGTTCAGAAACTGATACACACATTTATTCTTGCACTTGTAGATCACACCCTCAGTTTCCACATCCTCTATCCTTGGCATGCCCTCCCCACTCTGCCAGACAGGTGACATCATGGCCTGGTTTGTCTAACAGTATGGAGGCAAGGTAGGTGTCACATGGGGAGATGAGAGGGAAGTAATTATTAAGTTGATACAGATGGATTCTTATCTGATTATGGTAACTCGCTAGGGTTTTATGTCACACTTTGCCAACTCGCTAGGGTTTTACCAGGATCCTGTTTGTAACTAGTGAGGATCGTAATGTGTTAATTTTTATTACACAAAATTGAATGTAAAATTTCGCAATTACAATTACATGTAATTACGAATGCACAATTTAACTGATTTCACATAATTCTTTCATAAATTATATGATACACAAAATTGCAATAGTTATAAAAGAAATGTTTGAGCAAACCAGAGTGGTTAAGGGGAATGGGGGAACTGTGGGGAAAAGTAGAATAAAAAATAAAAAAGATATAAATTAAAAAAATCCCTTAAAAAATTACATTTTGCTGCATTACACTTTAGGGGCCTTTCACACTAGGGCAGTGTGGTGCTGTATTTTTACCGCACCCCACCGTGCATGCACAGAAACCTATTTTTAGCAATACACTTCCGCACACGTGATCGCTTTGGCCACAGGAAATGAGTGTCACTTCCTGCTTGGCCGGTTGCCAGATGGGGATTAACGTGTACTAATGCGGTAGTCCCTGAAGGCCTGTTTTTGGGCGTGCGGTGTGGCCCCTTGGCCGCACTGCTAACGCCAATTCTCAGTGTGAAACCAGCCTTAATATAAACCGAGTTTCAAGTTCTGTAAACATTTTATACGGGAGGTGGGATTGAGCTTCTTGTCCATCATCTTTGAATTTAAAAAAAACAAAAAAACATTTCTTGAAAACTACAAGGTCTTTTTAAAAAGAAAATTTGATTGGTTCCCAAAGAATGAAATTCTGCATTTTTGCATTATTAGACATAAACATGAAATTACAGAACATAATTACAGTTATATGCAAAATCAATAATGAACTTGCCCAATCATTTGCACTGGCCATAATTGTGAATTTTAATAGAAAAATATGATTATGCAACACTTGAGCTCAACATTCTGACAGCAGCCATTACTATATAGGTATTGAGGATTCTGTACTGTAAGGCCTTAGTGGCAGATGGGGTGGGGCGAAAACTAATCCTTGACATAGTCAGTTTGAAAACAAGCGAACTTTCTGAGCAGCAAAATATAGAATTGTAGTGTGCATTTGAATGACTCCAGAATTACAGTGTTAGAAGTAATATCATTCTTAATGAAGGTGAAGAACATATTCTGTGCGGTAAATGCAATGAGTATGATTACTTCCTTCTTATATTATTGTGTACTTGTGTCAGATTTTCCTTTTTAAAATAATTCTGAGTGGATTTCAAATTAATCTGAATTATTTTTGAATGCATTTGCATTTCAAATAGCTGTCCAATCATGTTAGTGGAGAATGATGAATGCAATTCATAAAATTAAAATTAGTGTTAGTTGTTTAATTTGTCACTTTCTAGCTGGTGATCTCCAAGCATTGTCTACTGTATAAGGGAAGGATGTAAGAGAGCAGTGCCCTCTAGTGCCAAGATTAAGTAATACATGTTTATTAATGTCTTGAGTGCAATCAATACATATACAGAGTGCTTCTAAAAGCTCCTTCTTTCAGTGTATCTCAGGAGTTGATGGGATATGAGGTCACAAGGACCCAACCAGGGCCAGTTCTCTCATGAAGCAAGATGAAACATTTGCATCAGGCGCAGAGATTACAGGGGTGGCATGTTTGGACTGTGTTTACACTTACATCATGCAGTCAGAGTAGGAGGAGAAGCAAGAGGAGAGTGAGATGAAAAGGTCATTATTGGGGAAAAGCAGCTCGTTGTGCTGTGTGAGGAGTCTGACAGTGAGTGAGGAGGGGGGAGGCAGGAGAGCAGCAGTGTTTCATTTGACTTGCACAGCAGAAGGGAGGAGGTGGCACTGCTGTCCTGACTAAGGAGGAATGGAGAGGCTGAGTGTGAGCAGTGTGTTTGTCACAGACTCACAGCTAGCCAGTGTGCTATTGTGGAGAGCTGCAGCATGTCATGTGAGAACATTAAATGAAGCAGAGTAAATTGTCGGGTGCTGAGAAATCATTAAAAATTGTGTGTGTGTGTGCGGGGGGGGGGGGGGGGGGGGGGGAGTTATCCTCACAAATTTGCCTCAGGCAGCAAAAAGTCTAGAACCTGAGCCCAACCCGCACATACCCCAACCATATACCCTCAGTATTGACAAGATCTTACAAATATACACAGACACCCCTCATTTACACACTGAAGCTCTTCACAGTATATAGTGTCCAAATATCTTGGCACTACACGACACAGCCCAATTGATTGATTTTCCTGTTTTTATTTTTGTTTTTGTTTTTATAAAACTAATCCAAAGTCAAAAACTTTATTGTATCTTCTTAAAAATGCAAAAAGAAAAAACATCAAAATGGAGACCGGCACACTATTCTGATGTTTTTAAACTTTTTGCATTTTTATAAAGATACAATAAAGATTTTGACTTTTAGACGGTGCGGATCTTTCGATACTTAAAGAGGAACTCCAGCCTAAACAAACATACTGTCATTAAGTTACATTAGTTATGTTAATTAAAATAGATAGGTAATATAATCTCTTACCCACACTGTTTTAAAAGAACAGGCAAATGTTTGATTTCATGATGGCAGCCATCTTTTTGGTTGAAAGGAGGTGACAGGGAGCATGAGACACAGTTCCAACTGTCCTGTGTCCTGAGCACCTCTCCCAGTTGCTAGGCAACATGCATAACAACATAGGAAATCCCATCATGCTCTGCACAGCATCAGGGAAAAAAAGGCAGGGCTTTTGTTCTTTGATGGGTGGAGCTTAGGTAAAAATGCAGCTAAAAATGATGCTTTGGTAAGAAAAACAAAGTTATGATGCTGTGAAACTGTTAAAGAAACACCAAGCCTTTTCAGTTCAGCTGAGTAGATTTTTAGTCCGGAGGTTCACTTTAAGCTTTGAAAGTCAGAAAAACTTTCAGGCTAATTGCATTTTCATAAGGGAACCAGCAATGGCAGCGTCCATCACTTGGCGTTTCCTTTAGCACTACACCCTTAATTTTACATTTAAATTCCAGTATTTTTCCAAAGTAAATACCGTATATACTCGCAAGCAAGCCGAATTTTTGACCCCCCAAAAGTGGGCCAAAAGTTGGGGGGTCGGCTTGCTTGCGAGTCATGTGTGGGTGGGTGGGTGGATAGGTGCTGTCCCTCCCCGCTCCCCCCGCGGCCACCGCTGCTATTACCTTAGGCGGCGCCGCTGCCTCTATCCCCGTCCTCCTCCGGTAACTCATTCACAGCAGCGCGCCCCCCGCTGCTGTGATGACGCAGGAAACCATAGAGAGCGGTTCCCATAGTAACGGCATCACGCTACAGGAAGCCGCTCTCTATGGTTTCCTCGTCATCACAGCAGCGAGAGGCGCGCTGCTGTGAATGAGTTACTACCGGAGGAGGACGGGGATAGAGGAAGCGGCGCCGCCTGAGGTAATAGCAGCAGCGGCGGCCGCAGGGGGAGCGGGGAGGGACAGCACCTACCCACCCATACTGGGGCATTATGCTAGCTATATGGGGCACTATACTAGCTATAATGGGGCACTATACTAGCTATACTGGGGGCACTATACTAGCTATACTGGGGGCACTATACTAGCTATACTGGGGGCACTATACTAGCTATACTGGGGGCACTATACTAGCTATACTGGGGGCACTATACTAGCTATACTGGGGGCACTATACTAGCTATACTGGGGGCACTATACTAGCTATACTGGGGGCACTATACTAGCTATAATGGGGCACTATACTAGCTATACTGGGGGCACTATACTAGCTATACTGGGGGCACTATACTAGCTATACTGGGGGCACTATACTAGCTATACTGGGGGCACTATACTAGCTATACTGGGGGCACTATACTAACTATACTGAGCACTATACTAGCTAAACTGGGGCACTTCACTAGCTATACTGAGCACTATACTAGCTATACTGAGCACTATACTAGCTATACTGAGCACTATACTAGCTATACTGGGGCATTTTACTAGCTATACTGAGTACTACCTACCTATACTGAGCACTATACTAGCTAAACTGGGGCACTTCACTAGCTATAATGAGCACTATACTAGCTATACTGAGCACTATACTAGCTATACTGGGACATACTGGGGGGATCACGCGGCCAGCGTTTCCTACCCCCGGCTTACATGAGGGTCAATAATTTTTTCCTGTTTTTTGGGGTAAAAGTGGGGGGGTCGGCTTACATGCGGGTCGGCTTGCTTGCGAGTATATACGGTAAGGAAGAATATCCCCAAGTGTCTGATTATAGCATAAAACACAATGGCCATTGTTTAGCGTCAAGGTTCCAGCCAGAAAATCAATAACTTGCCACCTACACTGACACCCACCTGAATCTTTAGGTTCTAATATTAAGCTCGCCTTTCGTTGAAGGAACTGTCGCTTTAACAATAGAACAATTCCTCAGCTGGCGATAATGCGCAGCATCCACAGCCTTTTCAGAAAATACATTTGTTTCCATTATTTAACACCTGTGCAATTTCCTTGACAACCTGCAGAACAAGGACCCGAGCGGGAGAAAAATCTTGCAAATTTCTCGCCATTCAGAATGGAAACAGCCAACAATTGCAAGTTGATTGTTCCTTTCATAATATTTCCATCGACAGTGTTTGGATGATTTTGAAACATGAATCACCATCAAGACGGCTCGAGCTGTCTCCTTCCTCGCGAGGAGGCTTTTCCAGAGAATGACAGAGGATAATCCCCGAAGAAAAAGAAAGAAAAAAGACAACTCTTGCAATTGCCGGCTGAAGTCGCTTGTTGTTTTCAAATACTTTGTTTCTGCTGTCTGTTCGACGGCTGGTCTAGGAAGCCTTGATGGGTTGCAAAATAATAAATGCCTCTGTTTTTTGTTTTTGTTTTTTGTGATAAAATATCCACCACGATGTGTGCTACAAAATCAGGAAAGCCTAAAGGCCCATACACACGTCGGATTTCCGCGAACGACGGGTCGTTTGAACGTCCCGTCGTTCCGTCGTTGGCCCGCTAAATCGGGCGTGTGTACAGACTGTCGGAAATCCGACGTGTGTATGGGCCTTAATTCTCCTGTTCGCTTGCTAGAAAATTTGTCAGTCGGTTTCAAGTTATATAGTTAAAGTGGAACTTTACCTAAAGATAGACCTTCATCCCAATCAGTAGAAAGTAGTAGAAATCTTTACCTTTTCTCAAATAGATCATCAGGGATATCTGTATGGCTGATATTGTGGTGAATCCCCTCCCACAGTTGATGTCAATGCCCTGGACCTGACAGTTTCCTGTCTGTGAACCTTGTTGCATTGTGGGAAATAATGGCTGTTTGCCAAGCAAGCAGTATCTCCCTCTGTGCATATACAGTTACTGTACCAAAAATGGGGAGAAAAAGTCCCTGTGTCTTATACGCCCAAATGCAGGCAACAGGGAATCCCTGACTTATGAACGACTTACGAACGCCCGCCCATACGAATTGCCGACCCGTTGCCATGACATTGGGGAGCAGAGGCGCAGCGTGGGACGTGCAGTAAGATGGGATCCTTCAATCAAGTTTAAAAGAAGAAGAAAGAAATGACAGGTGCATCAAAGGAAAAGAAAGAAAAAAGAAGTGTCAGATGTCACTTCTGTAAGGAGAAGAAGTCAAATAAAAAAGAAGTGACAAGTGAAAAATGGAAGGAAAAATAAGTAGTATTTTTTTCCTAATAATGCTTTATTGGTGTATTTTTTTACTTTTAGAAATTGAATTGAGGATCCCATGAAAGTTTTGCTATGGGGCCCCATGATCTCTAGCTTCACCAGTGATCCAAAGGCTTCCTCTTCGGTGGTAAGTACAGATGAAACTCGAAAATAAGAACATCTTGCCTCTGATTAAGACTGTACTGTGCTTGGAAACCCATACAGCTGTAAAGGGCAGTCTTAGCCCGGCCCTCTGTATACTGAGCTGATACTCATTATATGTCTCTTGGCCAATCTAGACTTGCCTCTAGGCCACTCCTTGTAGAATTATAGGCTTGGTCTCCACGGCCTCATTTATATAGAAAACTCACCTGGTACCCAGTGCATAACCCTGCCACAGTGTGAGCTGTATCCGTCTAGAGGAGGAGAAGAGCTTGTAAAAGTGTAACTGCTTCTGTACATTAGTTAAGTCTGAGGGGAAATAAAAAAAAGACAACCCAGCATGCCCTGCAGCTTCCTTTTTGCGGCAACGTACCAAACAAGAGTCAGGTAAACTGGGGAATGATCATTTATAAACAAGAAAAGTAATAGAGATTGTAACTTTTGGAATGCCTGGTTAGCATCCGTATTACTTGATTACCAGATAACAATAAAGAATTGATTTTTGATATTATTCCCGGACAGTTACACTTAAAAGAAATCCTGAAGTCATAAAAAAGTAAAAAAAGGTATACCGTATACAGGTGAAAATATTTCAGAATTCAACTTAAAAAGTGAAACTAATATACGAAATAGGCTCATTACATGCAAAGCGAGATATTTCATGCTTTTATTTGTTATCATTTTGATGATTATGGCTTATAGCTTATGAAAACCCCAAAATCAAAATTTCAGACCAATAACATTAGAATATTGTTAAAATGTTTAATATTCTAGGCTCAAAGTGTCAGACTCTAATCGGCTAATTCATCTGCAAAGGGTTACTATTTCAGATATATTTGTTTTACCTTAAAGCAGAACTCTACACATAAAACAGAACTCCACACATACAGTTCATCAAACTAATATAGTAGGAAGAAAAACTTACATTTACATCCCCAGGGAGAGATCTTTTTGGCCGGCTACCCACTTCAGATTGGCGGTGCGCTCAAAACAGGCCTTCTGGGATTATCGCGTTAGTACGTGGTAATCCCTGTCTGGCATGCGGCCAAGCAGAAATGAGGCTCACTTCCTGATGACGTGCACCTTTTAAGTTGATTTACTGAAATAAATGGACTTTTGCACGATATTCTAATTTTTCAGTTTCACCTGTATATACCTTTAAATTTTTTTACAGCTTCAGGATTGCTTTTACAAGCTTTTCTCCTCCTCTAGACGGTTACAGCTCACACTGTGACAGGGTTATGCACTGTGTACCAGGTGAGTTTTCTATATAAATATGGCTGTGGAGACCCAGCCTATAATTTTACAGGGAGTGGCCTAGAGGCAAGTCTAGATTGGCCAAGAGACATATGATGAGTATCATCTTAGTATACAGAGGGCTGGGCTAAGACTATTCTCTCCAGCTGAATGGGTTTCCAAGCACAGTGCAGTCGTAACCAGAGGAAAGACACATGCCTACAAACATATTTTTGGGAAAAACAAAAAAATCTTATGTTGATTATTACAAAAACAACCGACACACACTGAGGCCCTGAGGAGGGGCAAACCATTTATCTGGCATTATATCAACTTTATCTTTTTTTTCCACCTTACCTATTAGACTTTTTAGCACAATACAAGCAAAGAAAAGGGCATTCAAAATAAGCTGTTCCTGATTAATTTAACTTCACTATTTTGTGACTGATTTAGTTGAGTATTTTTTTTGTTGGATGCTGAAAAGGTATTATATAGATACGTTGAATAAAGATAAGGCAATGTGACTCATAAGAGAGTGCCTCGGGGTCTGTGAGATTAAGCAAACCAAACTACTGTGATAAGGAAGGAACATTTGCACTTTGCTGTTACTACAGCTACGCATTTCATCTTTAAAGGGAAAATGAATTTTTATTTTGAGGAAAATGTAACCCTTTCCACTCAGCTGAACACATGGCAGAGATTAACCATTTCAGCCCGTGGGGATTTTTCACCTTATGCATCAGAGAAATTTTCACCTCCCATTCATTCGCTAATAACTTTATCACTACGTATCACAATTTATTGATCTATATCTTGTTTTTTCTGCCACTAATTAGGCTTTCTTTGCGTGGTACATTTTGCTAACAATTATTTTTTTATAAATGCATTTTAACAGGATTAATAAAAAAAAATGGAAAAAAATTATTATTTCTCAGTTGTCGGCCATTATAGCTTTAAAATAATCTACACCACCATAATTAAAACCTATGTATTTTATTTGCTCGTTTGTCTTGGTTATGACACCATTTAAATTTTGTCCGTATCACAATGTATGGCGCCAATATATTTATTTGGAAATAAAGGTGCATTTTTTCCGTTTTGCGTCCATCACTATTTACAAGCTTATAATTTAAAAAATGTTTGTAGTATACCCCCTTTAAATACATATTTAAAAAGTTCAGACCCTTAGGTAACTATTTATGTATTTTTTTGTTTTTTTATTGTACATTTTTTTTCCATTTTTTTCTCCTTGTGCTTCTCGCTAACCGGAAGCACAAGGATGACACAGAAAATTTTACGTGCAGAAAGACTGAAGACTCTTGTAAGAGCGCTTCAGTTTTTCAGCTGGCGACACGGATCGGTGATCAGGAACCATGTTCCCGTTCACTGATTCCAGGGCTACTGGGGGACAGCACGGGGGCGCGCCCGCGATTGCGCACGGGAGCACGCTGAAGCGCGCCACCGCAGCAGAGCAGCCGTCCAGACGTGAGCTTCACTTCCGGGTGGCAGAAATGGTTAAAGCAGAACTCCACACATACAGCTCTTCAAACTAATGTAGAATGAAGAAAAGAAGGTAGTGACTCAATAGGCTGGCTGCATCAATCTACCAGCATTAAAAAGTCACCAAACCTTGGTTCTTTTAAAAACCTGCACTGTAGCAGGATGGTTTCTAGGCATAGGCCAGCTAGGCATGCAATCTATTGGGGAAGGCATGCATTGCACCCTTTCAGACACAGCACATCAGGATGGGAAGGGAACAGACAGCAAAATGTGGTTCAACAAAATAGAAACTTACTTCCTCCTTTCACAGTTGACACCTGCTCCTGCTAATAACACTATACTGTTAAAAAAGGTACCCCGAATAGTTATGTAACAATCAACAATAGTGTGCATATTGCAATGTAGGGATAAATATAGTAGACAAGTCACTGATTCCATATGGTGATGCGGAAGAGCACACAAGGAGGAGGGCCCTGCCAAATAGGCTTAGAATCTAAGGGATCAGAGGAAAGGAAGGTTAGACATTGAGAAGGGAAGGTTAGAAATCGAGGGCCTCCTACAGCCAGGAACATCACCTGGTCTCCCAGAGTGCTCTGGGGCATAAGGCAAAATGACACCATTGCCTAAGCTTAACATCACTGAGAGAACAGGGTTACATACCAATATAAAAATACGTACCCTGAATAATGTTTTACATTCTACTATATTTCATTATGGTTCCTTTTTAAAGTGTACCTTAAAGGATACCCGAAGTGACATGTGACATGATGAGATGGACATGTGTATGTACAGTGCCTAGCACACAAATAACTATGCTGTGTTCCTTTTTTTCTTCCTCTGTCTGAAAGAGTTAAACATCAGGTATGTAAGTGGCTGACTCAGTCCTGACTCAGACAGGAAGTGACTACAGTTTGACCCTCACTGATAAGAAATTCCAACCATAAAACACTTTCCTAGCAGAAAATGGCTTCTGAGAGCAAGCAAAAGAAAAAAAAGGGGGGGAATTTCTAATCAGTGAGGGTCACACTGTAGTCAGGACTGAGTCAGCCACTTACATACCTGATATTTAACTCTTTCAGGCACAGAAAGCAAAAAAGAGACACAGCATAGTTATTTGTGTGCTAGGCACTGTACATACACATGTCTATTTCATGTCACATGTCACTTCGGGTATCCTTTAAATGACATTTGTCATGAAGAGAACACAACTACAAATAATGCTAGCCCTTGTAAGAAATTCACTGAAGTCCCTATCTGTTTTCCAGTACAGCAAGACAGCTTGTCGATTTCAGTTTGTTTTCCTGATAAGTAAATAGAGTCTGAAACAGCTGAGAAACAGTGTAATAAGGCTTCTAGTGAGATTTAATTGTAATAAAGGGTTATTACTTCTATTTCTCTTAAATAGAGAATGACAGTCTGATGGAATCTTAAAAATGAAGCCATTAAACTGAAAATAAAAATGTGAGACTCATTTCCATGTTACTAATGTTCTAGTTATCATCTGTACTACACATAGAATGAATTATCTCATATGTTTATTTCCACTTCAGGTTCACTTTAAGGAACAGAATCGCCCTGGTAGCCCTCATCTCAGTACCAGCACATTATCAAACAAGGACCTTTTAAAAAAAAAATAGGTTTACTTTAATGTGATGGTCATATTCTTCAAAACAAATTCCCTGTTTTTTAATTGAATTTCCGGAGAAGCAGCTCTCTTCGCCCAGAGCGGGGATGACATTTCGGTGTGCGTCTCGGAGGGACTGACAGCAGTTTCCAGTCGGACTTCTTGTTTACAGTCCGTTGTTATATAGCCTATTCTACGGCATGAGATTGAACTTTTATGTGTAGCAGAAAAACATTTCTCAGTGAATCCTTCCAGGATGAAAGTCACTCTCCTCTAAGAATATAAATATCCCACAGATCTTCCACGTTGGACGACAAGATCCATTTCATGACTCAGAGTCAATTTCCTCTTGCCTTTTCCATGTCCTTGAAAAAAAAAAATAACAATGTTTTAACATATGTGGTAGAAAAAGCCTTTATACATTGATATAGTCCTCCTGACCAGGCCCGGTTTTATGTCACAGGAGCTTATAGGCACAGATGTCCGGGCACCCTAGACTTCACCCTCCCTGAACCTACAAACCCCCGCCTAATTGCACCCTTCAAGTGTGCTGGCTGGCCCAGCTGTCCCTTCTTCCTTGCTTCCCTTGCCTGTGATATGTGACTACAGGTGTCTTTTAGTATTAGGTAGCCAGAAGTACCCTCAACTTTAAGTAGTTAGAGGTGCCCCCAAGTAGGTAGCTAGAAGAACCTCAGTATTAGGTAGCAAGAGGTCCCTCTGAATAAAGGGAGATCTCATCAGTGGAATGCCGAGAGCAATGCTCTCATTTACACTCTCATCAGGACTCTGCATAGGGAAGCAGGAACTAGGGGAGGGGAGTGAGCCGCCTTTCCAACATCAGGTGCCTGTAGGCACGAGCCTACAGTGCCTTATGGTAAAGCCAGCCCTCGTCCTGACATGTTGAGGTTGATTCACAAAACGTATCTAATGAATTATCTCACCTTAGTTATTTTTTCACCTCAACTATGAGGGTGAACACACATCACTTGATTTTGTGGTCTGATTGACCTTCTGATCCAATAATTATATCGGATTGGAGGAGAATTAATACTGCAACATAGCCACCCAATTGATTCTTTGATCAATGTCCAGCAAAAATTGGTCAAAGGGATTGATCCAGACTGCTGGAAAATCTCGGTTGCATGGGCTCAATTGTGTGCTTGGCAGTAATGGTTTTTGATTTCACAACGACCGACAGAGCTCGGCCGGTGTCCCCCTAGGGTATATTTGTAAGCAGATCCTGCTGTTTTGCTCCTCCACTCGTCCTTATGACAACGACAGCGCGTGGAGTGTAGGCGGCGATTTGACTTTTCCTCCGCCTCCCACCCCTGCCTTGGAGACGCTCTGGATGCAGCATGTGACCTGATGACGCAGCGGCGCACGCCGCTTGACGTCATCACGTCACTGGGCCGGCCCCGGTGTGACGACTTGTTCCTGCCCCTTTCCTCCGATCAATTCATGTGTATTTAATGTGCGCCGGACACCGGAACCATCAGGACGCTGCCTCTCATCCGCACTGCTGCTGTTGCTTTCTCCGCTCTGCACCCACTGAGAAAGGAGTTATTCCGAAATGCCGATGTCTGAGTAATTAAGTTGAGGGTGACAGCACCTCATCTCACACTGCTTGCTGAACTTTGTTATGCTCATTATCAGTTTGGAGCAATTTTCTTGGACATTTGCTATAGGGGACTTGGCTCTCCTAAGGACTTGTTTCTGGATAGATTGAGCACTTGTAATTGGACTGCCTGAAATATTGATTTTTACTAGACTTTGTCCTTATGAGTTTATGCTGCTACATTAAGTGCCCTTCCAGACATTGTGCATTGTATGGTTTATTGTAATTTATACATGCATGTCTTTTTAATGCTAATTTGCTAATTTTGTACTATAGGTGTGCAATACCTAATCTACCTTTGTATATATTTGTAATCCCCCTCCCGGGTGCAGTTTTAAAGGCTTATCAGACATGCTGGTGTGACTCATGGCCTCTTTCGGTGTCCAACGTCATGGCGAGCACCTGTACCATGTGGCAACTGAGCATGTTGTGATGTCACTACATACACCAGAGTCACGTGGCTTTGACACTGGAGGGGGCAGAGATTTGCGCCAGTGTGTGACAAGTGAGTCTTCAACACTGCAATGTGGGGAACATATATACACTTGGGAGGCAACAGCAGAACAATTCCCCATAGATTTATAGGTGTGCAGTGTATGGGCAGGCAATAGACCCTTCTCTGATCATATTTGATCAACAAAAATGGGCAAGCACCATCCACAACAATATTAATCCAATGACAACGGTGAACATGAATTCAGAAACGTGCAGAACAGCATATAATCAAAAGTAGGATCCAGAAAATGCAAAGCCTCAATACACCAGACCGGAATAATGGCAAATATGAAAAACATTTGTTGAACTACATGACAATTAAAACATTTAAAATCTACAGAACCAAAAAATTTGAAAATTCTAAAACCAATTACAAAATGATTTTCTGTGCCATTTTTGCTCAAAAGTCAAATTCAACATTATTTTTGCAAAAATGATTGCAAAAAGAATATCGGCATCTTCGCTCTTCACTGGTGCAGTGAGTGCAGCCGCAGACCACCTTACCTAGGTATTGCGCATTGCACACATCATGCTACTCACATAACGCATATTATCCTAGCTATGTATTATGTAACTGCCATAAGTGCCAGCAGGGCCGGATTTAACATAAGGCACGGTAGGCATGTGTCTACAGGCGCCTGATGATGGAGAGACAGCTCACTCACCTCCCCGAGCACCTCTCTCTCTCCTTCCCTATGCAGAGTCCTGATGAGAGTGTAAATGAGAGGTTACTCACCCTGCTCTCAGCATTCCACTGATGAGATCTCTGTAACGATTGTGGAACTATCTCCGTGGTCAGCGCACAAGATGTGCGCTGACACTGCGGAAGTCCTCCACAAGCGTGTCAAATGATAGAACCCAACTTTGGTGCAATGCACCTGTAGAGAGAAAGTGAGCACAGAGACAGAATGAATGTATGTCCACCAATCTAGTCACCATCCGGCGACGGTGAACACACAACAGCGGAAACGAAGTGGGAACGCAATCGCAAGAGTGGCGATTGCCAATAGTGACACAAGACCGAGTAAGACAGCACAAGTGTAGCAAGAAAGACACAGCAAATAACAATGATCAGAACGCCAAGGAAAATAACAAACGCACTCGCTAGTGCAACAGCAATAAAGCACGCTAATGGCGCGGTCTCCGCACGAAAAGAGCAACAGAGACAAAGCACGCCAACCCTAACTAACCAATATAACACAAAAACGAATAGAGAATGCGAACGCTTGCTAAACGGTTACCTCCCTGAGCCTACAGCAAGCGTTCGTACCAGACAAGTAAGACACAAGGAGTAGCCAGTAGCAACCGCAGCTCTGGACTACACTACCAGACAGAGTACAGAAGGAACCACCGCCACTACCACTAGGGCGGATGAGATCCAGACAGACAGACAGATGGAGCAACCAGTAGCAACCGCTGCTCTGGCTTGCACCCCTAAGACAGAGTACAGAAGGAACCACCGCCACTACCGCTAGGACGAATGCAATCCCCACAGACAGATCTCCTGGCGACTGCCGCTGGTGATAAGACAATCGCTGGTGATCGCAACAGATAGACAATAGAAGGCAATACAGATAAGTACAACCTGACTACGCTAGAAGGAATGCCTAGTGCACTCCCAAGGAATTACTCTAAGATAATCTTAGCAAACAATTAGCAAAGGCTGAGACTCCAGGTGAGCAGGAAAAAACCATCATGACCAGCAAGGAATTCTGGGAGGGAATGGTATTTATACTGCAAGCCATCAAAGGAAGCAGCTAAGCAATTTGCATGACAAGTAGATGCAAATTCCTCACCAGCAGAGCAACTCTGAAACTTCTCTATTACTATTAAATCTCTATTACTTTTCTTGTTTATAATTGATCATTCCCCAGTTTACCTGACTCTTATTTGGTACGTTGCCGCACAAAGGAAGTTGCAGGGCATGCTGGGTTGTCTTGTTTTGCTTCTTTACATTAGTTAAGTCTGAGGGGAAATAAAGAAGCAGAAAAAGGACAACCCAGCATGCCCTGCAACTTCCTTTGTGCGGCAACGTACCAAATAAGAGTCAGGTAAACTGGGGAATAATCAATTATAAACAAGACAATTAATAGAGATTTTAACTTTTGGATTGCCCTGTTAGCATCCTTATACTTGTTTACCAGATAACAATAAAGAATTGATTTTTGCTTTTATGCCCGACAGTTACACTTTAAATAATTTTACTCGCTTCAGGTTCCCTTTAAGTACACTTTAATCAACTGGCATGCAACTGATAATCAACTGTTGAGTTTTATTGGCTCCACATCTTTCCCCTCGTGGGTTAGTGAAATTTGCATCTTGAAAGGCTTTTATTATTTATCGCTATTAAAGGGAAGGTTCAGGGTGGCTGTTAAAAAAATAAAAATGCCCATCCACTTACCTGGGGCTTCCTCATCGGACGTCCTCCGGGCTGTACTGCGCAGGCGCAGTAGTTCTGAGCCTGCGCAGTACAGCCCGGAGGACGTCCGATGACGTCAGCGCGCCCCCGTGAGGCGCATTTTGAAACGCAGAAGAGCCCGACCTGGCAGCCGGCCTGGCCAGGTCGGGTCGGCCACTGGAGGGGACCGGGAGCCTGTGGAGCGGCGCCGAGGGCACGTCCTGGCTGCCACGGGCTGGAGGAAGCCCCAGGTAAGTGGATGGGCATTTTTATTTTTTTAACAGCCACCCTGAACCTTCCCTTTAAGGATTAGCAAACCAGCATGATGGAGACCAAGGCAGTAATAAAATAGATTAGCAGTCTAAAAAAACAATTTGAGGTGAGAAGGTAGCTGCTAAAATGGTATTATATTATATTGCTGTTGTTTGTAAATTTGTGTTTTGCTGCTTTGATATCTGGTAGGCTTGTGCATTGCAGTTCATCAGATATCTAGCCGCAAGTGTTAGTTTTAAAAAATTGTAAAAGTACATTTTTTTTCCTCTAGTGTGCTTGCAACAGGCAGGTAATTAGCTAGGGGGAGGGATTAGCTGTAACACAGGTGATATATTAAACAGGAAGTGTAGGCCAAAGCCTTAATCTTGGTGGAGGGCTGTTTCACTTCACTGCTGGGAATTGTGAGCTCTGATTATATTATATTGCTAAGAAGAAGGACTTAGGAGTACTCATCGACAACAAGTTAAATAATCGTACTCAATGCCAAGCCGCTGCAGCTAAAGCGAACAAAATTTTGGGATGCATTAAAAGGGAAATAAAAACTCGAGATGCTAGAATAATATTGCCCCTGTTTAACTCTCTAGTAAGGCCACATCTGGAATATGGAATTGAGTTCTGGGCACCACATTACAAAAAAGATTTTGCAGTTTTAGAGCAGGTGCAGAGACGAGCTACAAAATTGATACGTGGGATGGAAGGTCTCGCTTACCAAGAAAGGTTAGATAAACTGGGTTTATTTAGTCTAGAGAAAAGACGCCTTAGAGGAGATCTAATTAACATGTATAAATACATCAGAGGGCAATATAATAGCTTGGCGGATGAGCTTTTTGTCCCTAGGCCTTCTCAAAGGACTAGAGGACATGAGCTGCGCATGGAGGAAAAACGTTTTAGCCATTTATTTAGGAAAGGGTTCTTTACAGTAAGAGTGATTAAGATGTGGAATGCATTGCCACAGGAAGTCGTTATGGCAAACTCTATACCTGCATTTAAAGGGGGCTTAGATGCTTTCCTTGCGTTGAAAGACATCCATGGCTACAATTACTAGGTTATGCCTAATGATGTTGATCCAGGGATTTTATCTGATTGCCATCTGGAGTCAGGAGGGAATTTTTCCCTTTTGGGGCTAATTGGACCATGCCTTGTGGGGGTTTTTTCGCCTTCCTCTGGATCAACAGGGGTATGTGGGGGGCGGGCTGGAGTTGTACTTTGTACTGGTTGAACTGGATGGACGTATGTCTTTTTTCAACCAAAATAAGTATGTAACTATGTAACTATGTGTCACTAGATGAACTTCTTTTTCCACTCTTTCTTGCAAACATGTTTTCTTAAAGAGAACCTGTATAAAAAAAAACGTCCCATGGGGGGTACTCAGCTTCGGAGGGGGAAGCCTCAGGGTCCCAATCCCCTCCCCTGTAGCTGCAGGCAGTCCAGCATTGGCTCCCCTGAGGTGTCCCAGAATCCTCCCTTGACAAACCTGATAAGCGCTGATTTATTCACCTTTCCTGGCTCCAGTGGGGGCGCTGTTGCAGCTCTCAGCATGGAGATAGGTGGAAATAGCTGATCTCTGTCGGGTCAGCTCTACTGCGCAGGCGAAGGAGACTTGTGCCTGCTCAGTAGAGCGGCTCGACAGCGATCAGCTATTTCCGCCTATCTCCGAGCGGAGAGCCGATACTGCGCCTGCGCTGGAACCGGGAGGGTAAATATTTACATATTCGCTGTTCGGGGAGCTTTATCTCCACCTCCGTGGGTCTGAGGAGGATGGGGGAAGCCTCAATAGGATCCGGAGGCTTCCCCCACCCCAGATGAGTACCCCCCAGGGGAGGTTTTTCTCAATACAGGTTTTCTCTAAAAGGGAGTGATTTTTTTTTGTTTTTTCCTTTAAAAGAGTGATTTTTTGCAAAGGTATGCATTGGAAAAGAAAATTTGTTTCCTTTGACCATATTTTGTGAGAATAAAATGTATTTTAACGTATATATTCTTGAAATCAAAAATAGCATTTCTAATGTGAAAATGACTTTAGTGGAAATTTGCAAGCAACCACGCTGGACCCAGCATTGAAACACAGTGTCACCTGCAGGAGACAGCAGCAACAGCAACTTCATTTGTATTAAATGAAGCCTAGGAGCTAAATACACTGAGCAAAAATAAACGCTACACTTTTGGTTTTGCTCCAGTTGTGCATGAGCTGAACTCAAAGATCTGAAATATTTTCTACATATACAAAAGACCCATTACTCTCACACACTGTTCACAAATCTGTCCAAATCTGTGTTAGTGAACACTTCTCCTTTGCATGTTACATGTAACACACTGTACACATTTAGAATGCCTGACACATTCCTGCTTTCTCCGTTGGCTTTGCATCCAGGCTTATAGTGTCACATGGTTTCAAGCTAAGTTTAGGTTACCTGTCTACTTGCATATGCAGGGCCGTGAGAGGGTCCTTAAAGAGGAACTCCAGCCTAAACAAACATACTGTCATTAAGTTACATTAGTTATGTTAATTAAAATAGATAGGTAATATAATCTCTTACCCACCCTGTTTTAAAAGAACAGGCAAATGTTTGATTTCATGAGGGAAGCCATCTTTTTGGTTGAAAGGAGGTGACAGGTAGCATGAGACACAGTTCTCAACTGTCCTGTGTGATGATCACCCTTCCCAGTTGCTAGGCAACGTGAACAACAACATAGGAAATCCCATCATGCTTTGCACAGCATCAGGGAAAAAACCACCCGGCAGTTTTCTTTGATGGGTGGAGCTTAGCTAAAAATGCAGCTAAAAATGATGCTTTGGTAAGAAAAACAAAGTTCTGATGCTGTGAAAACTGTTAAAGAAACACCAAGCCTTTTCAGTGCTGCGGAGTAGATTTTTAGTCCAGAGGTTCACTTTAAGTGGGGGTGCTCAAATTTAAAAAAGGGGCCTTACAATGCCTTCCTCCTCCTTGTTTCTGGGTAGGGGGTATTGGTTATCATCTGGGTGCTGAATGCAGATGCTGGGTGCCATGTGGGTTCTGGGTGTGAGAGCACAGTGCCATGTGGTTTCTGCTTATGGGTGAGTATCGAGTGTCATGCTGGTGTTGATTGCAAGTACTTAGTGCCATGTAAGATCTGGGTGCATGTACTGGATGTCATGTGGGTGCTGGGTGCAGGTACTGGGTGTGGCATGGTTGCGAATACTTGGTACCATGCCTGTACTGGTTGCTGGATATGGGTGGGCTTTGGGTGTCACATGGGTTTTGAAAGCAGATACTTTGGGTGCGGGTACTGGTTAAGTGGGTGCTTGGTGCAGATAGTGGAGGCTGTGTGTTGGGAGAAGTAGAGGTCAGTCTGGGTGTTGCAGGAAGGGAAAGTCATTGTGGGTGCTGGGGAGGGAAAGGTCAGTTTAGGTGCGGGAGGAGGGCACTATGGATGCTGCTGGGGACAGGAAGGGTGCTTCTGGGGGAGGGAAAAGGCAATGTAAGTGCTGGGGTAGGGAGGAGTCAGTGTGGGTGCTGGGGGAGGCCAGATCACTGCAGTGCTAATGCTGAGGAGAGAGAGGTCAGTATGGGATTTAGGTGGAGGGAGAGGTCCCTATGGGAGCAAGGTTGAGGGTGAGGTCACTGTGGATGCTGGGGGAGGGAGAGGTCACTGTTGTATGTTTTTGGTGTTTTTTTATTTTTTTTGACCTTGTTAATGATAGCAATGTGGCGTTTATTTTTATTTGTATTACAGCTACTCCTTTTTATATTTTGCCTGAGGAAGCGGGCTTGAGACACGCGAAACGCGTTGCAACTGTCTTTTTGGAGTACTAACTAAAAAACTGTCTAAATATCATATACAGTGATTATGTTGTGAGTTCTAGGGAGGTAAGTCCAATCCTCTGATTTTGTTGTTTTTATACATGATCCAATTTTTATCCTGCTGGCCCCTCTGTTTCTTCTTGTATTTGCACATGCACTTGAGTTGAGGTAGTGCATACGGTTGTTTTGGTTTTGATTTCTGTTTCTGTTCTTTTTGTTATCTCTTTGTTTCTGTATATTTTTGCCTCCTAGCAAACATTGCCTTGATAAAGGGGCTCTACGTGGCTCCGAAACATTTATAAAAAAAATAATAATGAAAAAAAGGCCATATGCTTTTACATGGAAGAAATAAAGATTTAGTTTGGATGTGCCAGCTCTTCCTTCTATTGAATACTGCATAGAGGGTGTCATCCCTCTTTTCCAGCTGTCGCACTACCCTTAAAGACAAAGAGTTTAATCCTTTAGTGTGTGCGAGACAATACTACAATACTTTGCCAAGCTAATCTATCCCACCTCACGGGTGTGGCATATTATGTATTATTATTTATATAGCGCCAACATCTTCCACAGCGCTGCACAGATCATATTGTCTTGTCAAATTACTGTCCCTCAGAGGGGCTCACAATCTAATCCCTACCATAATCATGTTGATATTGTGTAGTGTATCTGTTATGGTCTAGGGCCAATTTAGGGGGAAGCCGATTAACTTATCTGTATGATTTTAGTATGTGGAAGGAAATCCGAGTACCTGGAGGAAACCCACACAGACACAGGGAGAACATACAAACTCTGTGCAAATAGTTCCCTGGCTGTGAATCAAACTGGTGACCAAGCGCTGCAAGGTGAGAGTGCTAACCACTACACCACCGTGCTGCCCAACAAACATAAACATATCAACATATCAAGGTGCTGATTAGACAGTATGAATATTGCTCAGGTGTGCCTTAGACTGGCCACAATAAAACTGTATGTAGAAATTGTTTCAAATGTTTGAGTTCAGCTCATGCAAAATGGGAGCAAAACCAAAAGTGTTGCATTTATATTTTTGCTCCCTGTGCAAAATTTTTTTTACCTAGAGTTGTGCTTTAACCACTTCCTGCCCTGTGACGTAAACATAAGTCCCTGCATTCCCCTCCCTACAAAATCCTAGATAACACTGTTTATTTATCTCTGAGCTGATAACTATGCTACACAGTTGTAAAGGGATGACAGCAAACCCATCTCTTCCTCCCTAGGAATTCAATGGCAGGATTAATGTGTAAACAAGTGTAAAACAAACATTCCAGGAGCAGACAGATGTAAGAAGAGAGTAGGGTATATAATGTACCATGTGTTACTGATACATATTAAAACAAATGAACTGTTTAAATAAATAGGAGAGCTAGACAAATAAAATGTGTAGGCTTAATGTACAAAAGAAGCTTTTTACATTTATAGCTATAATGTATGAAAGTAAATACATTGTGTATTTTTTCACTTTTTTACTTATTTTCCTTTTGAAATACATTTAAAAACAAATAGCCACAAAAAGCCTAATTTGCCCTGAATAAAACAATATATAGATCATTTAGTTGTGATAATTATTGATAAAGTTATTGCCAAAGTATTCAGGGCTGAGCTGAACTGTGAAAATGACCAGGGTAGAGAAGTGGTTAATACCGAAATGGGAACATGAGCATTATTTTCAGGCAGTGTTTTCATTGGCGGGAAACATGTGCCTCACTAAATCTGTCTTTGGGCTGTTTGTAATGCGTTTTATTTACCTCCCTTGCCTGGCTTTTCTCTTTAATAAGCACTGAATATTTTTTCGAAACTGCTGAATGCTATAATAATCGTGCAATAAAATATAATATCCTAGCTTATGCCACAAACACTCTGCTTTCGATAAAAATAAATAAATAAATAAAAAAGTCTTATTTTCACAGCAATAAAGCGAGAATGGGCAAAATGAATTCCAAAGTTAACTAAAAAAAAATTCAAGCCATAGCATAACGTCTGTTTTATAAAGAGCGATCCGGGCGGCGTGAATTCAAGAGCGGTGCAGAGTAATCCGTTATTCGGTGATTCGCATTACCCTGTCAATGGACGAAGACGCACAGCGGCGTCGTGTTTCTATAAACAAGTACGGGGATAAAAATAATTCAGCTATCATATTCCCTTACAAATAATTTCAATAGACACCATCTAATGCACATTATTCAGCAACAGCGATGATCCAGCAGCAGCGATAATAAGCAGTATTCGCTGCATCTACTTAGTGTCAACATAGTTTTACGCTGCTGCAGGAAGAAAATGACAACTGTTTAGGGTGGTTATTGTGTCTTGCGAACAATAGGTTTGCTTTATATATCATCTTAGTGGTATTACACTTGCCTCGTGATGATATCTGTGGTGGTGGGGGGAGCAGAGAAAAATAATCCCGGCAAATAACCTACAGCAAGGAAATTTGAATTTAAAGTGCACCTGTGAGTTTAAAAACAAAAGTTACACTCCTATTCATAAAAGCACACCTGAACCCAGGGCCGTGCCGAGGCATAGGCTGGAGAGGCTCCAGCCTCAGGGCGCAGTGTAGGAGGGGGCGCAGAATTCATCCAGCTGTCATTCCTAATTGTGTTTGAAGCAGAAAGAAATAAGAAAAGGGGATACATGGCAGTGACTGCAAGCCAGATAACTAGATATTAAGGTGTTGGGGAGGTTATGGGCCCTGTGGCGCCTCTTAGTCTAATAGCAATCAGTGTGTGACGCTGGGGAGGCAGGGATGGAGGGGCGCACTTTGCTGTCTCAGCCTTGGGTGCTGGAGGACTTTGTCCCGGCTCTGCCTGAACCCGTGACATGAGGCCTAATGCTGTAAACTACAGTAAGGTTGGCATGTGCAGGGAGCGCACAGCAATTTTACTGTTACTAACTTGGGGGGGGGGGGAGGTGCTGTCCCTTAGCCTATTAGTGTCACCCACATTACTGCATTATGCTGCGCTGTACAAAAGCAATAACCTAGCAACTTTACTGCAATTTACGGCATTAGGCACCAGATTAGATAAACATAGGTACATATAGTACTAGCCAAGCTAAGAAAGTGTGTGTGTGTGTGTGTGTATCTGTATGTGTGTGTGTGTGTGTGTGTGTGTGTGTGTGTGTGTGTGTGTGTGTGTCTGTGTGTGTGTGTGTGTGTGTGTGTGGTGTGTGTGTGTGTGTGCGTATGCGTGTGTGTGTGGTGTGTGTGTGTGTGTGTGTGTGTGCGTGCGTGTGTGTATGGGTGTGTGTGTGTATGGGTGTGTGTGTGTGTGTGTGTGTGTGTATCTGCGTGTGTGTGTGTGTGGTGTGGTGTGTGTGTGTGTGTGTGTGTGTGTGTGTGTGTGTGTGTGTGGTGTGGTGTGTGTGTGTGTGTGTGTGTGTAGTGTGTGTGTGTGTGTAGTGTGTGTGTGTGTGTGTGGTGTGTGTGGTGTGTGTGTGTGTGTGTGTGTGTGGTGTGTGTGGTGTGTGTGTGTGTGTGTGTGTGTGTGTGTGTGGTGTGTGTGGTGTGTGTGTGTGTGTGTGTGTGTGTGTGTGTGTGTGTGTGTGTGTGTGTGTGTGTGTGTGTGTGTGTGTGTGTGTGTGTGGTGTGTGTGTGTGTGTGTGTGTGTGTGTGTGGTGTGTGTGTGTGTGTGTGTGTGTGTTTAGGGGGATTGGGCTAAAAAAACTATGCCAACACACCTATATGCTACCACACTACTTACCACCCACTCCAATATCAATAAGGTCCTAAGCTACTGTTTATAAAGTAAAACTTTCTCATGAATATCATTCGTTTGTTTTGCAGTTTCAGAGCCAAATGAAAAATATGTGTAATTAATTTGACTTTATTTAATCCAAACTATGGGATAGGAGTCTTTTTCCTTGTAATGTATTTTGTGTTCCCCCTTTCTTAGGCTAGGGCCACACTTAGCAGAATCGAATGCGTTTTCCACTATGTGCTATGGGGAAAACACACAGAATTTTGCCAAGTGTGACCCTGGCCTTAGTTTATGAGCCTGTTGGGGGCAGTCTCATTCTACTAGATCATATGTTCATAGCCTCTTAGGCTGGGTTCACACATAAAAAGGTGCCCAGTCCTGTCCTGTCAGTTTTTGACAGGTGGCCGTTTTGTATGAGTTTTCTATGGCTTAGTTCACACATCAATCTGTACATTTCTAGCCCAGTTCTGTCTTGTTAGTTTTCTATCACTTTTCTATGGGTCTGTTAAGACATAAAAAGGTGTAAAGTTCCAATACTGTTAGGAAAAACTGATAGAAAAGTTATGCAAAACTGACAGAACAGGACTGGACTGTACTGGAAATGTACAGATTTATGTGTAAACCAAACCTTAGACTCTAAGGTTGATAGGGCAGGTCATTTTCCCCTTCAACTGTATCCTGTATTCCCCCACCTATTAGATTGTCAAGTTGATGAAATAGGTCCTCTTTTTCTTCTACTATATCCTTTTTCCCCTCACCTCACTGACTGAAAGACTGATGGGATAGGTCCTCCCATACCCCCCCACTGTATCCTGTGTCTCCCTACTTCATAGCTTACAAGCCTGATGGCAGGGCAGACCTCTTACTGCATGATGTATTTCCTAACCTCTTGGATTGTAAGCCTGATAGGTTTGGGTCTCCTTCTCTTGTTCCCTGATTTTTTTATTGCTTATACTTGCTTGTAACCCGACTTACGAATGCATGACTTATGAATGACCCACCAATATGAACGGCATGGATTCTGTGTTTCCATGGGAACAAGTAAAAAACAATTTTTGAAATTGGACTTGTAGTTTTTGAGAAAAATGATTTTAAAAAATTTAAAGAAAAATGGCTTTTAAACTTGTATAAGCAGTAGGTCCAGAGGGCAGAGGTGACACAGATGGGGACACTGGAGGCACGGGGGGGGGGGGGGGGGGGCACAGAGGAAGTACAGGGGACAGAAATGGCACAGTGTTCCAACTTAAGAATACATTCAGGTTAAGAACAAACCTACAGTCCCTATCTCGTTCATTAAACGGGGACTACCTGTAGTCTTTATTAAAGGACCCTGAGCAGTGCAAGAAAAAAGAAATCGGCTCTTATCTGGGGATTTCTCCAGCACCACCATAGCCCGTGATGGTCTCCTATGGTAAACCCATCCTTTGTAAAGTTTGTCTTGTTGTGTGTCTGGGTTTGGGACAGGCTTTGTGATGCACCAGCACTGAAATCAGCTGTAATTTGTTGAGTTGTTGCGCTTCTGTTGCTGCTGACTATGCGTGCTACACATCTTTCACCTCTGTCATTCACCAGCCTTTTTTTGACCAGAATAGTCCTTACCGCTTGAAGGAGTACTACTCTCTAAAAACGCAAGATACTGTTGGGTGAGAAAATCCTAAAAGAGTCATCAGTTCAGAGATGCTTTCACCAACGATCATCCCTTGTTCAAAGTCAGTTAAATCTTTTGTCTTACTCATTTTGACATTAACTTCCATGATAACTATGTTGTCCGAAGCTGAGCGTTCCTTATATAAGCAATTCTGAGCTGTTACGTCACTCTACGTCACTGTTGGACTGGTTTACTTTCAAATAAGGGGTGTCTCTAATTCATGGTCACCAAGTATATATTTCATTTTTTTTATGATTATTTATCTAGTGCCAACATCTTCTGCAGCATTGTACAGAGTATATTATATTGTAACTTGAGGAGAAACCGTGACCAAGAACTGAACTTCAACCCACTCAGTAGCGGATACCCCCTTTCCCATGAGAAATCTATTCCTTTTCACAAACGAATCGTCAGGGGGCTCTGTATGGCTGATATTGTGGTGAAACCCCTCCCACAGGAAACTGTGAGGACATGATACTGTCAGTTTCCTGTCTGTGAACCTCGTTGCATTGTGGGGAATAGCTGCTTACAGCTGTTTCCAACTGCCAAAAAAGCAAGCAGCAGCTACTTCCAGTGACATCACCTGTCAGCAGTAAAAATGTCCCCATGCGATACATGTCAGAATGTAAATCAGGGAGAGGAAAGCTTTTACAATGGGCCAACACTGAATAAACCGTTTATACATAATTATTGTAAAAAATTAAACACTTTTTTAGTACACTATTTTCACTGGAGGTCCTCTTTAACTGTCCCTCAGAGGGGCTCATGATCAATAATACTTTCTAGGGCCAATTTAGGGGGAAACCAATTAACTTCTCTGTATATTTTTGGCTTCACCAAAACATATACCGGCATTATATATATATATATACAGTGGTGTGAAAAACTATTTGCCCCCTTCCTGATTTCTTATTCTTTTGCATGATTGTCACACTTAAATGTTTCTGCTCATTAAAAACCGTTAACTATTAGTCAAAGATAAAATAATTGAACACAAAATGCAGCTTTAAATGATGGTTTTTATTTTTTAGTGAGAAAAAAAACTCCAAATCTACATGGCCCTGTGTGAAAAAATGATTGCCCCCCTTGTTAAAAATAACTTAACTGTGGTTTATCACACCTGAGTTCAATTTCTGTAGTCACCCCCAGGCCTGATTACTGCCACACCTGTTTCAATCAAGAAATCACTTAAATAGGAGCTATCTGACACAGAGAAGTAGACCAAAAGCACCTCAAAAGCTAGACATCATGCCAAGATCCACAGAAATTCAGGAACAAATGAAAACAAAAGTACTGTAATTGAGATCTATCAGTCTGGTAAAGGTTATAAAGCCATTTTTAAAGATTTGGGACTCCAGCGAACCACAGTGAGAGCCATTATCCACAAATGGCAAAAACATGGAACAGTGATGAACCTTCCCAGGAGTAGCCGGCCGACCAAAATAACCCCAAGAGTGCAGAGAAAACTCATCCGAGAGGCCACAAAAGACCCCAGGACAACATCTAAAGAACTGCAGGCCTCACTTGCCTCAATTAAGGTCAGTGTTCATGACTCCACCATAAGAAAGAGACTGGGCAAAAACGGCCTGCATGGCAGATATCCAAGGCGCAAACCACTTTTAAGCAAAAAGAACATTAAGGCTCGTCTCAACTTTGCTAAAAAAACATCTCAATGATTGCCAAGACTTTTGGGAAAATACCTTGTGGACCGAAAAGACAAAAGTTGAACTTTTTGGAAGGTGCGTGTCCCGTTACATCTGGCATAGAAGTAACACAGCATTTCAGCAAAAGAACATCATACCAACAGTAAAATATGGTGGTGGTAGTGTAATGGTCTGGGGTTGTTTTGCTGCTTTAGGACCTGGAAGGCTTGCTGTGATAGATGGAACCATGAATTCTACTGTCAACCAAAAAATCCTGAAGGAGAATGTCCGGCCATCTGTTCGTCAACTCAAGCTGAAGCGATCTTGGGTGCTGCAGCAGGACAATGACACAAAACACACCAGCAAATCCACCTCTGAATGGCTAAAGAAAAACAAAGTAAAGACTTTGGAGTGGCCTAGTCAAAGTCCTGACCTGAATCCTATTGAGATGTTGTGGTATGACCTTAAAAAGGCGGTTCATGCTAGGAAACCCTCAAATAAAACTGAATTACAACAATTCTGCAAAGATGAGTGGGTCAAAAGTCCTCCAGAGTGCTGTAAAAGACTTGTTGCAAGTTATCTCAAACGCTTGATTGCAGTTATTTCTGCTAAGGGTGGCCCAACCAGTTATTAGGTTCAGGGGGCAATTTCTTTTTCACACAGGGCCATGTAGGTTTTGAGGTTTTTTTTTCTCACTAAATAATAAAAACCAGCATTTAAAACTGCATTTTGTGTCCAATTATGTTATCTTTGACTAATAGTTAACGGTGTTTGATGAGCAGAAACATTTAAGTGTGACAAACATGCAAAAGAATAAGAAATCAGGAAGGGGGCAAATATTTTTTCACACCACTGTATATACATATATATATACAGTGGTTTTCAAAAGTATTCAGCCCCCTTGAAGTTTTCCACATTTTGTCACAGTACTGCCACAAACATGAAGCAATTTTATTGGAATCCGTGTGAAAGACCAATACAAAGTGGTGTACACGTGAGAAGTGAAACAAGAATCATGCATGATTCCAAACATTTTTTACAAATAAATAACTGCAAAGTGGGGTGTGCGTAATTATTCAGCCCCCCCAGTCAATACTTTGTAGAACCACCTTTTGCTGCAATTACAGCTGCCAGTCTTTTAGGGTATGTCTTCTATCAGCTTTGCACATCTAGAGACTGAAATCATTGTTCATTCTCCTTTGCAAAACAGCTCCAGCTCAGTCAGATTAGATGGACAGCGTTTGTAAACAGCAGTTTTCAGATCTTGCCACAGATTTTCGATTGGATTTAGATCTGGATTCTGGGCCATTCTAAACACATGGATATGTCTTGTTTTAAACCATTCCATTGTTGCCCTGGCTTTATGTTTAGGGTCGTTGTCCTGCTGGAAGGTGAACCTCCGCCCCAGTCTCAAGTCTTTTGCAGACTCCAAGAGGTTGTCTTCCAAGATTGCCCTGTATTTGACTCCATCCATCTCCCCATCAACTCTGACCAGCTTCCCTGTCCCTGCTGAAGAGTAGCACCCCCAGAGCATGATACTGCCACCACCATATTTGACAGTGGGGATGGTGTGTTCAGAGTGATGTGCAGTGTTAGTTTTCCGCCACACATAGCGTTTTGCATTTTTGCCAAAAAGTTCAGTTTTGGTCTCATCTGACCAGAGCACCTTCTTCCACATGTTTGCTGTGTCCCCCACATGGCTTGTGGCAAACTGCAAACAGGATTTCTTATGCTTTCTGTTAACAATGGCTTTCTTCTTGCCACTCTTCCATAAAGGCCAATTTTGTGCAGTGCATGAATAATAGTTGTCATATGGACAGATTCCTCCACCTGAGCTGTAGATCTCTGCAGCTCGTCCAGAGTCACCATGGGCCTCTCGACTGCATTTCTGATCAGCGCTCTCCTTGTTCGGCCTGTGAGTTTAGGTGGACGGCCTTGTCTCGGTAGGTTTACAGTTGTGCCATACTCCTTCCATTTCTGCATGATCGCTTGAACAGTGCTCCGTGGGATGTTCAAGGCTTTGGAAATCCTTTTGTAGCCTACGCCTGATTTAAATTTCTCAATAACTTTATCACTGACCTGTCTGGTGTGTTCTTTGGACTTCATGGTGTTGTTGCTCCCAATATTCTCTTAGACAACCTCTGAGGCCGTCACAGAGCAGCTGTATTTGTACTGACATTAGATTACACACAGGTGCACTCTATTTAGCCATTAGCACTCTCAGGCAATGTCTATGGGCAACTGACTGCACTCAGACCAAAGGGGGCTGAATAATTACGCACACCCCACTTTGCAGTTTTTGATTTGTAAAAAATGTTTGGAATCATGTATGATTTCCGTTCCACTTCTCACGTGTACACCACTTTGTGTTGGTCTTTTATGTGACATTCCAATAAAATTGATTCAAGTTTGTGGCAGTAATGTGACAAAATGTGGAAAACTTCAAGGGGGCCGAATACTTTTGCAAGCCACTGTATGTATGTATAATATATTTTTTTTTTTTTTACTTCATTTTATTTTTTTTATTTTCCCCCAGCATTTACTGCAAAATTCTTTTTAATCTCACCTTTGAGACAAGAAGAAGTTTAGCTGTAATATTGTAGCATTTTCAGGTGGAGACATAACAAGTTGACAAAGGTCAGAGTTTAAATAAAACATATGTTGAATGAAGCCCAATCAATATTTTATTTGTTAAGGAGAAGTAAAAGTAAGGGGAAAATGCCTTGTAAAGGCTGAGCATAAAAAAGTAAGAAATCAATTCTGTTTAATTCAAAATGCTTGAAGAGTCACCTATGCTGTTACCTATGAATAATTCAAGAAGGGAATTTTATTGCAGACACATTCTGTGTGCTTTGGAGTTAGCGTTACCCCTCTTGACCTAAATCCTACGCGGAATAATATTCAACAAATTGAAGGAACATTTTGCAAGCTCAACCAGAATCTCTTGTGCAAGTTTTCCAAATATATACAGAGGAGAATGATTGATTGACTATGATACTGCCAAGTATTTGCAAAGAACCCCAAAGGTCAAATATATCAGTTAAGCATATATGGAGGCCATCTATCTGTCCAATTGAGTTCAGGCATCATGTTAACGCAGCAATAAATGTGGACTTTTTTTCTTTTAAAGAACCAACATAGGCAACAAGTTGCTGTAATAAAATTCGGAACACCGGGAAGAAGACAAGATGAGAAGAAGGTTTCTTCTACACGACACTCCCATTCCCATCCCTTCTCCATCCCCATTCCCTCCCTGCAAGAGGACTCAATCTGAGACGTAGCTATTTAGCTCCCAATATTTGTGGACACCGACACTTTGGCTCATATGCAGTTATCTTTTTCTCTTTAGTTTTCTACCAGGAGATATGTTTTCATCTTCTATTTCAATAACTTTTCAGCACTTTGCAACTGAAAGAGTACCAAAAAAGTATGTGACGGAGTACAATCAAAATTATTTGGAGTATTTTCTTGCTTGTGGGTAGAGAGATGTTGCGAACATTAAATTTTGGGTTTGTGAACGGCCGGCAAACACAAACTTCCGCAAATGTTAGTAAACAGGCACTGCGGGCAAACCGCCATAGACTTCAATGGGTAGGCGAATTTTAAAACCTACAAAAACTGTTTATAGGCCACAAAAGTGATGGAAAAGTTGTGTCAATGGGTCTAACACCTGCCGAAGGGGGATCCATGCCAAAAGTCCCACCAAAAATTACGGAGTTGACGCAAAGTCAGGTTTTAGTCCCTAAAGGGCAGAAATCACATTATGCACAGCTCTGGGTGTCAGTGGGCTATGGGGGTCACACACACAGAGAAATGCAATAGTACTATCAGAATACAGTGAAATACTAATGCACAGGAGTGGTACTGTGTCTGTAACTTAATGAGGCAGCAGCAGTAATGTGCACACAGTTTTGGGTGTCAGTGGAGGGTCACACACAGAAAATGCAAAAGTACTATCAGAATAAGGCAACAACAATAGCAGTAGTGTGCACACAGCTCTGGGTGTCAGTGGGCTGTGGGGTGTCACACCCCAAAAAAAAAAAC
The DNA here is from genome assembly GCF_040937935.1 of Hyperolius riggenbachi. Classification (NCBI taxonomy): domain Eukaryota; kingdom Metazoa; phylum Chordata; class Amphibia; order Anura; family Hyperoliidae; genus Hyperolius; species Hyperolius riggenbachi. Next base: position 429,152,579 of record NC_090650.1, read on the forward strand.
AGGAGACCGATGTGCTAGCTCTCAAAAGGGCTGTTTGGGATGCGTTCACAGCAAGTGAGGAACAAGAACACAGGCCTAGCTAATGCTTTCCCTACCTATCTGCAGCAAGTCTGACCCTGCTCTCGCTAACAGTCAGCAGAGAATGAATCCAATATAGCCACCGCAACTGCTTTTTGATAGGGTGTGGGGGATCCAGGAGGGGTGCTTGCTGATTGGCTGCCATGTGTCTGCTGACTGTGAGGTAAGGGATCAAAATTTAGCTCAATGATGATGTATAGGGGGTGGGTCGAACATGCCAAATGTTTGCTGCAAACAGCGGAAGTTCGCAGAATATTGTTCACCGGTGAACAGTTCGGGCCATCTCTACTTGTGGGTGGTTTGAAAGGCATCTTATTGACAATTTTGAAAATATCACAAGCAATAATAATCGTAATCTTAACATTTGTATAGTGCTTTTCTCCTGTTGGATCCAAAGCGCTCAAGAGATGCAGCCACTAAAGGAGCGCTCAAGGGGCCACCCTGCAGTGTTAGGGAGTCTTGCCCAAGGACTTCGTACTGAATAGGTACTGACCCTAGGCAGAGGCAGAGCCCTTAACCAGTACACTATCCAGCCAGGTTGGAAAGCTAAGGAGAAAAGTTAATTGCATAATCTGCTTTGGTTCCGATCCAATTAACTTTTTCTGTTTAACTTTTCTCAACTAACTTTTTTTTCTCTAAAAACTTTTAAAAGAGATTTTTTTATCTTGTTTTTTTTTTTTTTTCACTCTGTAGTTGAAAATTACCAAAGGTAGGTTAAAAGTACTGTCAAAATTATTCTTTGTAATTTTTTAGTTGCCTGTGGCTTAAAAAGTATTTTATTTATGATGTGAAAATATCACCTAGGAGAAAACTTGGGGGGGGAGAGGGGGGGGGAGTGAATTGGATCGGCGCTATAACATTTAATGCTTTGGTTCACACTTGACAGAGATTTTCCACAATGGGGAGCTATTACATGACAATGGACTTGCCCAAGCTGCAATATACTGTTCCAAGCACTGCAGACAGCCTAAAATAGAATTTTCTTAATACAGAGAATTTTTTTTGATCTATGCGCCCGAGCTCTGCACGGCTACTAGTAAGGTTATCTGTTTTATTGACCTGAGGAAGCGGGCTGCGTCCCGTGAAACGCGTTGTCTACAGGATAACCGTCATTTTATTAAAGACTCCTTTTTCTATCTGCGTGAGTCTGCTTTTGGAGGTAAGAGACCTCCTTATTATACCATGTATAATTTTTGTACATAATTTTTATGAGTACAACCAATTAGTTGCTGCCACAATATATCCTTGGGCGCCTCCACCGACGTGCTTCAATTTAATACAGAGAATGCACTTATATGAGGCAAAGGGCACCGTAAGGCTTTTTTTACCCCTTTGCCTGGATGGCCTTTAGTCAGAACCAACCCTGAATATCAATATTCAATGAAATGCACTTTTAGCATAGCTCCAAACTCTTCCTCTTTTGGAGTGACAGTTCCTCTTTTTGAATCAAATCTTCCTGTCCCTTTTTCTTCCTCATTTTTCCCTCTTTCTGGATTGATGTACAGATCTATGTAGATGTATGTATTTTTCTACTGAAAAATGTGTTTAATTGACTTTAAACTCTAGCTCCATTCATTAAATTGATATATTTCTAGTTTTTTGTATGTTAATATGAAGGGAAATGACCAAGGATAGAAAGGACCAGTGTGGTTTGAATTATAAAACAACATATTTTTCTTATGAAATTTTTATAGTATGCCAGACTAGGGGTGCGACGGGGACGTGACAAGGGGTTGTGGCAGGGGCGTGGCTTAAATGTCCTTCTTTCTTAGCTCATAAAGTTGGAAGCTAGGCTTTTAGTCTAATGGTGGGCACTAATGATCCAATCTTTTTTATCCAATCGTACCAAATCTATGTAGTATAAGAGTAAATTGAATGAATATACTGAATGGATACTTCAGGCAGTTACCTTATATTACATAAAAATAGTAAGATTGGATGAAAAAGATTGGATCATTAGTGGCCACCTTTAGGCTTTATTCACATTGGCAAACGCGGACGGCCGTGCGTTCGGAACGCAACACGTACGAATGCACGCCATCCGCGTTTGTATGCATTGCGTGGCTGATCCCATTCACTGAAAGTGATTGGGACAGCCGCGCGTTTTGGGAAAAAATGCGTGCAGCATGCGTACCGCACCAGCAAGCATTCTTGGTGACAAGACAATATACTCTGTACAGCACTGTGTAATATGTTGGTGCTATATAAATACGTAAATAGATATTATGATGTTGCTTACCTTTTAGAGCAGAGAGGAAGTTCCAAGTTCAGGTCCACTTTAAGTAATATACCTGCAAGTATAATTATGCTGCAAGGCAATAAGAAAGGTCTTCTTCTTGTTTCTTATTAAAAAATAACACAAGTTCAGCATAATAGAAGACAAAATAATTAAACGTTTTATAGTAGAAGTTGCTGGCAATTTAGAATAGGAAGCTCCACTGAGCATGAGTTAAGTGGCCTGTAAATAAAATTGTAATTATACCAAATGCATTTTTATTGAAGCATATATCATTATCTCCCATTTAAATTATTCAGTGATTCATAAGGAAATGCAGTGTGTAGAACAAATCTGTGAAATACAAATTCTTCTTCAGGACGGTTATAATTCTTGCCTGGAACTAAAGCGTTCATTAGTCCTCCGGCTGCGGAACCAAAACATTGAGCATCCTCTCCGTAGATCAAGGGTGTCAAACTCAAATGCAAAGTGGGCCAAAATTGGCCACTGGGACCAAGCTGCAGCCAACCTCAACGTGTAGTGGCCAACTTACACCACTTACAAAGTTCACTGGTGTAAAATGTCCCCCTATACAGTTCTAAGCTTTCCATGAGAAAATGTATGCGTGCTCAAACACCAAGTTTAACCCTAGCAAGTCTGGCTTTGCAAATCTGGCCTAATTGGCTATTCATGAGGCAATGCTCATGCAAATATGCATGTGCATTCGCATGCCAAACTATGCAAGGTCAAAAAAACCAATACCGCAAAGCAGTCGCTCTGTGGGAATTAGTTCATGCTACATTATCATTATCCAGGAGCCCCACAGGGAGGCTTCCCAATGCCCCCATACAACCACCCCCTCCGGGATGCCGCTGTGGTTTCCAGGCAGTGAGAGAGCTTGGGGCCCCGCAGCACCCGGGTTGTATGGGGGCATTGGGAAGCCTCCCCGTGGCGCTCCTGGATAGTGCTAATGTAGCATGAAATAATTCCCGCAGGGCAACCACTTTGCGGTATTGGTTTTAACCCTGCAAATTTTGGCATGCGAAAGCAAATGCATATTTGCATGAGCTATGTCTCGTGAGTAGCCAATTAGGCCAAATTTTCAAAGCCAGATTTGTCAGGTGTTACTTGGTTTGATGCACACATAAATTCTCTATAAAGTGAAGCTATACAGTTCTTTGGTGTTTAAGGCCTCCTCTCTCCATTATACAGTTCCCTTGTGCCCATTGGTCCTCCCTCCCCTATACAGTTCCCTGGTGTTCAGTGATGCTCTCTCCCACCCCTATACAGTATACTGGTGTTCATTGGTTTTCTTTCTCCCCTCTACAGTTGGCTGGTGTCTCGTAGTCACCTTATCTTCCCTGTACAGTTTCCAATCTTCTAGAGGTCCCCTTCCCACCACTAAACAGTTCCCTGGTGTCTAGTATTCCCCCATTGCTCACCTAAATAGTCCCATGATGTCTAGTGACCCCCTCCCTCGTGTACAGTTCCCTGGTGCTTCGCCTCTCCCTCCCAATATCGCTTTCCTAGTGATCTAGGGCTTTACCTCCAATAAAGCTTCCCTGATGGTCTACAGTGGGCAAAACATAATGCAAAGTGAGGAAATCACTTAAGGGCCAAACTGGATGCATCTGCGATCCAGATTTGGCCCCCGGGCCGGAGTTTGGTATGTATGCTCTCTAGATGGTCCCTCGAGTTGTTTCAACATGTAGGCGTGTGGAGGTCAGTGATGCTCGAATACCCCTTTTCAAAATCCGGATCCGATTCGGATCCGGATACCCCGATATCCGATCCGGTTCGGATATCCGAGTTTAAAATTTTCTGATCCGAATGCAAATCGGATACCCGACCTCAGTATCCGGGTTATCCGGTCAAATTCAGATATCCGGATAGAAAAACCGGAAGTGGCCTTTAAATTGCTTTAAAAAGGTTTTTAGGGTATATGAGGCATGTAGCATCATTATTTTGTAAAGGGAAACACTAATTGATGATGGGGGGACTTAAAATCCACCCCCCCCAAAAAAAAAAATAGCTGTAAATTAACATCAGGCCTAGGTTCCAGACAGCAGTCGTGCAGCCCACATTGTGTCCAAAATCCAACCGCACAACTGGGACATGATGGCAGTTTTCACCCCAGACACCTCCAAAAAATTACGCAGCAATTGTGTTTTGGGTTAAATATAGGTGGTATCAGTGGCCTGTGGCACCCTGGCTGTGGGAGCTGCACAGGCAGCAGGAGCAGGGCAATGCAGCAGCAGCAGCAGGTGTAACTTGTGCCAGGAGCATGCCGGACGTAGCACGTGCCAAGTACCAGTCAGACAGCAGAGGAGAAGACACTAGTGCACACTAACTGTCACACTGGCACTGCTCACAGCACAGCAGTTCTGTAGAAAGCTAACACAGTAGTACTACTACTCTAACAACTACTAGCACTGACTGCAGTACTACAGTACTAACTAAACAATAGAAGAATCTAGCTAAACAATACAACAGGTGTGACTAGATTACAGAGAGCAGATACAGGACAGGTATAGCAGTAAAGCTGGGCCTGCTAACTACAAAATAGTACAATAATCTATCTAACACAGAAGTAGTACAGTAGAGTAGGACAGGTGAGAGCACCGGTAACTAGAGACTAGAGCACAGAGCAGGGCAGGCACAGGGCCTAGCTTCTGGCTACAGGCCTGCAGCAGCAGCACCAGTGACAGTCTCCCTCCCTAGTCCCTAATCACACAAACTAAACTGCCTAAAATACAATCTATCTACAATACAAAGCAATACAGCTGAATATCAAGTGTTGGAGTGTAAAAACGCTTGGTGTATTGAACAATAAATGCACTACTTGCACAGACAAAAAGCACTGGAGCAATCTCTCAGTACAGTCAGTCAGTAAGTCGCAAGCAGGACGAGTGAGGCAACATGGCGCCCGCTATTTATAGAGGGGGGCTTGGCCAGGCTCCCCCTCTGTGATTGGCTGCAGTCAGAGGGCTGGGAGCCCTCTGATTCGCTTGTGAGGACTCGAGTTGACGTCTGACGTGACGCTATCCGAGCGGATGACGCTATCCAAGCTCGGATAGCTAGGATATCTCCGAATAGCTGCTTGCTATCCGAGTGCGCTCGGATAGCACAGCCTGGATAGCTAATACTATTCGAGTTTGGTGTTTGAGCTCGAATAGTGAAAAAAGAGCTAGGATATCCTAGTAACTCGGATATCCGAGCTTGGATGAGCATCACTGGTGGAGGTCTATTTGCTGGACAACAAGGAATATTCTCCATTGAACCCAATTCTAGGGCATGCAAATTATTTCTGAAACTTTCTGCAACACAAGGAACATAATAAAAATGTACCCGCAAACCCCCTAAAATAAATGACTACTTTACTTAATATTGGTGCCATGATCAATAGATACTATGTAATACAAAGCCTTCTTAAAGAGGAACTTAACCCAAAGATAGTAGCAGTTTAAAAAAGTAAAGTAAGCAAAGTAAGAAGTTAAAAAAAATTTGAAGATAGACCAAGAAATGATTGATACTCTCTATGTAATTTGTTCTTGTTGTTTGATCCACCATGAGCCTGCAAGTCAGCATCTATACTTCCGGCAAACATGAACAAAAACTGGTGAGCACAAAGTACCCTATATGCAAACACACCCACTAGCAGCAATTCAATAGGCTAAAAAGTAGCTTCTATATGTAGCTAAAATAGCCTACTGTGGGAGGGGTTTTACCTCAATATCAGCCACACAGACGTCCCTGATGATATATTTGAGAGAAAATAAAGATTTCTCGTGGGAAAGGGGGTATCAGCTACTGATTGGAATGAAGTTAAATCCTGGAACAGCTCATTAACCACCCAATTTGGGCACCAAGAGGGTAGAGGCACAGAGTCTGAGGATTTGCCTCCTTATTTATACCAACCCACGTGGCAAAACTGATCATGGTTGAAGTAAAGGAAACATGCTGCTGTGGTAGTCAGACATCACTATATTTATTTTCTCTTTTTCCTGTTATGTGCCCAGGTTCAGAAGAAGACAACTACAGGTCCCCTTTAGATGGTGGGGTGAAGACTGTGGGGCCCTGGGGCAATTGTCCCCTTTGTCTTTATGGCACTGCCAGCCCTGCCTGTATTCCTGTTCTATGAGATGTGAATTTTGCTGTGTAATAGAGTATCTCTTTCTTAGGTGCTAATGTGAACATGTTGTTATATGCAACTAACAAAGCTTGTTATGACCAGTAGGGTACCTATAATGGGGAGGGGGGACGGGTCGCTCCGGGTGTCACCATGTTGGGGAGTGGCACGGGGCAGACATGATTGTGACTAGAGGACTAGAGTTGGGCCGAACCTCCGATTTTAGGTTCGCGAACCGGGTTCGCGAACTTTCGCGGAAGGTTCGGTTCGCGTTAAAGTTCGCGAACCGCAATAGACTTCAATGGGGATGCGAACTTTGAAAAAAAAAAAAAAATTATGCTGGCCACAAAAGTGATGGAAAAGATGTTTCAAGGGGTCTAACACCTGGAGGGGGGCATGGCGGAGTGGGATACACGCCAAAAGTCACCGGGAAAAATCTGGATTTGACGCAAAGCAGCGTTTTAAGGGCAGAAATCACATTGAATGCTAAATGACAGGCCTAAAGTGCTTTAAAACATCTTGCATGTGTATACATCAATCAGGGAGTGTAATTAAGGTACTGCTTCACACTGACACACCAAACTCCACTGAACAGAACAGGTATGCAGTGGCGGGTTCACTGAACAGAACAGGTATGCAGTGGCGGGTCCACTGAACAGGTATACAGTGGCGGGTCCACTGAACAGAACAGGTATGCAGTGGCGGGTTCACTAAACAGGTATACAGTGGCGGGTCCACTGAACAGAACAGGTATGCAGTGGTGGGTTCACAGAACAGGTATGCAGTGGCAGGATCAATGAACAGGTATGCAGTGGCAGGATCACTGAACAGGTATGCAGTGGCAGGATCAATGAACAGGTATGCAGTGGCAGGATCAATGAACAGGTATGCAGTGGCAGGATCAATGAACAGGTATGCAGTGGCAGGATCAATGAACAGGTATGCAGTGGCAGGATCAATGAACAGGTATGCAGTGGCAGGATCAATGAACAGGTATGCAGTGGCAGGATCACTGAACAGGTATGCAGTGGCAGGATCAATGAACAGGTATGCAGTGGCAGGATCAATGAACAGGTATGCAGTGGCAGGATCAATGAACAGGTATGCAGTGGCAGGATCAATGAACAGGTATGCAGCCAGGGACAAGCTAAGGCTAACTAATCTTTCCCTATGAGAGACTGCAGTAGCTCGCCCTACTCTAACTAATGCAGGCACACGAGTGGCCACGGCCGCCGCTGCCTGCCTATATAAGGGGGGGTGGGGCTCCAGGGGCTAGTGTAGCCTAATTGGCTACACTGGGCCTGCTGACTGTGATGTAGAGGGTCAAAGTTGACCCTCAGTGCATTATGGGGCGAACCGCAATGGGGCGAACTTTTCCGCAATAAAGTTCGCGTGCGGTACCCGCACGCGAACCACCTAGGTTCGCGCGAACCAGGTTCGCCGGCGAACCGTTCGGCCCAACTCTATAGAGGACTAGAGGATTGCAGAAGCCAGTCACAATCACCATCAACACATGCTCTTGTAGGGGCTGTGCCTGCCACCCGCTGTGACTCCAGAGTCTCTGTGCCGGTCACATGGTCCCACCTCCCAAAAACATAACTCCACCCATGATAACATAGCTCCACCTCAACCATTTAGCTCTATCCACCCCTTTCAGACCGTTCCTGTGTGGACTCTCTCCCCTGCTCCATACCATTGGCTAGTGCAGCTGCAGCACAAGGGGATTGGACTAGAGGAGGAAGATCTGTCGTATGATTGCCAAAGAATTGCTTGTCCATTTATATCTTTCACAAAAAAAATCAAATAAAAGAGTTTTAATAAAAAAGCTTCTTTTTTACTTCTTTATTTGTAGAAGAAAGACATTAGTCCATCCCCGAGTGACTTTGACTAAAGGTGTGTCTGGACTTCCGTGTTTGCTCTGCTCTTTTTGAAAACTTTTTTTCTAGAACAAGAAGTACCGTACTTTAAATACCTTATTTTTTTAATCTGTGATGAACCATTTATACAGAGCCTGGATTCCGCTCTAAATTTACTTTTCTTTTTACAACTAATCGGTTGTCTATTTTTGTACTGCTTCTTCTACACTGGAAGCTATTAAGTCTCCCGGTTTCCAGGTAAAGCTCGTATCTTCACCCCACCAAAGTCCTCTGATGGCTTCTGAGCATAATTGCTGCTTTTAGGTAAAATAGCCACCCTGTCCTTGCAGACACACTTTCTATCTAATGTATGGCTCTGCGATACGTATTTTGCTAATGACTGGATGTGTGTTCTCAATTCCACAGCATGAAGAGGGAGGCTTCTTACAGCCTTTTTTTTGGAAGCGTTCCACCACCACCACCACCACCACCACCACATGCGTATGGCAGGATTTTATGCTTGTGGTCAGGACTTTGGAGGAAGGAGAAAGTTCCTCATCCCATAAACCACACAGCAAGGATGACATTGCCTGACTTAACTATCTGAGCATATCCACCATCATCTGTGCATTTTAAAAAAAAAAAATGTTTTCAACTGAAATATATAAAAGATCCTATTATTAAAAAGGTGAAGTAAAAAAAAAAAAAAACCTTCCACCTGAATTTAAAGCAGATCCGAGATGAAAAACTAACTATAACAAGTAACTTGTCTATATCTCTTATCTAAAGTTTAGATAGTTTACACAGCAAATCTAGCTGCAAACAGCTTTAATAAAATATGATTCTTTCTTCCTGTGATACAATGACAGCCGCCATGTTGTTTGTAAACATTACACACAGCACTCAGCCTCTGAAAAACCTAATCCCCGGTCCTCCTCCCTCCTCCCCTCTGCCTCTGAAATCTCTGGCTAGTAATACCTCCCCCTCCTCCTGCTCAGACTGAGCTCCCATGAGCCCTTGCTACTGTCTGAAAGTGCCTTGGCTCTCTAAAAACCTGTGGGTGTGTCTTGTTTAGTTTATAGGGAATTAGAGTATTAAAACAAAAACAAAAAAGTATTTGGCTTGAGGAATGCCCTATAAACAATAGGAAAGGAACACAATTATGCAATGTGTAAAAGTTCACCTCGGATCCACTTTAAAGCAAACCTGAATCGAAAAAAAAAACAAAAATGTATGATATAATGAAATGTATGTGTATTACGGATATGAAATAGAATACTTGAAGCAAAGAAAAGTGTCTGATATTTTTATTTTCAGTTACAGTGGAATGCAAAAGTTTGGGCAATGTTGTTTATCGTCATTAGTGCTGCTCGGATTCCCCTTTTCAAAATCCGAGTTGAATTTGGATCCGGATACCCAGATATCCGGATCTAAATCAGATATCCGAATCCGAACTTTTTGGAATCCGAGTAAACTCGTTTATCCGAACCCAATATCCTGGATATCCGGCCGGATTCGGATATCCAGATAGTAGAAAACCGGAAGTGACCTGAAAATGTCTTAAAATGCTTCCAAAAGTCTCTTCAAATGGCCAAAATCCCTTTCGGAGGTCTCTCTCTCTCTCTTTCTCTCTCTCTCTCTCTCTCTCTCTCTCTCTCTCTCTCTCTCTCTCTCTCTCTCTCCTCTCTCTCTCTCTCTTCTCTCTCTGTCTCCCTCTCCCTCCTCTCTCTCTCCTCTCTCTCTTCTCTCTCTCTCTCTCCTCTCTCTCTTCTCTCTCTCTCTCCTCTCTGTCTCCCTCTCTCTCTCTCTCTCTCTCTCTCTCTCTCTCGGCCTGAATGCCTTCGAAATGGATGTTTGCCATTGAAGGTGATTTTGGCTTCTGCTCAGATATCTGAACTAACTACTACCCACCTGGATTTCAGATTTCAGATGGGAAATCCGAGTTTGCTCGGATAGTGCTATTCGGATTTTATAAAATATCCGAATTGCTATTCAAAGTTCGGATAGTGGAAAAAGTTCGGATTATCTGGGTAGTTCAGATACCCGAATATTGGATGAGCACCACTGATCGTCATGATTTTCCTGTATAAAATCATTAGTTGTTACGATAAAAAATGTCAGTTAAATATCTCATATAGGAGACACACAGTGATATTTTAGAAGTGAAATTAAGTTTATTGCATTTACAGAAAGTGTACAATACTTGTTTAAATAAAATTAGGCAGGTGCATAAATGTGGGCACTGTTGTCATTTTATCCTCGTGACGACCAGCTAACACCGATTGGCGTAAACTGGTCGTCTGCAAGTTTCCATGGAAACGGCCGCTGGTTTGAGCGGCCTTTCCATGTCCGTTCATGGAGGCTGTCTCCGTGAACAGCCGGAGAGCCGCCGATCGCGGCTCGCTGGCAAAATGTAAACATGCGGGAAGAAATCCCCGCTGTTTACATCATACGGCGCTGCTGCGCAGCAGCGCCGTAAGGCAGATCGGCGATCCCCGGCCTCTGATTGGCTGGGGATCGCCGTCATTTGATAGGCTGAAGCCTATCCTACAATGCGCAGGACGGATATCCGTCCTGCGCAGCTCAGAGGGGAAGGGAGAGGGAGGGAGAGGGACAGAGCGCTGAAAACGCTGCGGAGGGGGGCTTTGAAGAGCCCCCCCGCAAAGCGCAGAGAGCCGGCGGCGATCAGACCCCCCCAGCAGGACATCCCCATAGTAGGGAAAAAGGGGTTAAGTCTGATCGCCCTGGCTAAAACCTGATCTGTGCTGCGGGCTGGAGAGCCTATGCAGCACAGATCAGCCAGAAAGACACTGGTCGGATTAAAATTAATTAAAATTAATTATCGGAACTCAAATTGGCTTGGTAAGCTCAGTGACCCCTGACCTACATACACAGGTGAATCCAATTATAAGAAAGAGTATTTAAGGGGGTCAATTGTAAGTTTTGCTCCTCTTTTATATTTCTCTGAAGAGTAGCAACATGGGGGTCTCAAAACAACTCCCAATTGACCTGAAGACAAAGATTGTTCACCATCATGGTTTAGGGGAAAGATACAGAAAGCTGTCTCAGAAATTTCAGCTGTCTGTTTCCACAATTAGGAACATATTGAGGAAATGGAAGACCACAGGCTCAGTTCAAGTTATGGCTCGAAGTGGCAGACCACGGAAAATCCCGGATAAACAGGCGCAACGAATGGTGAGAACAGTCAGAGTCAACCCACAGACCAGCACCAAAGACCTACAACATCTTCTTGCTGCAGATGGAGTCACTGTGCATCGTTCAACCATTCGGCACACTATACACAAGGAGATGCTGTATGCAGAGGAAGCCTTTTCTCCACCCACAGCACAGAGCTGCTTAAGGTATGATAAAACTCATTTGGACAAGCCAGCTTCATTTGGAAACAAGGTGCTGTGGACTGCTGAAACTAAAATTGAGTTATTTGGGCATAACAAGGGGTGTTATGCATGGACGAAAAACAACACAGCATTTCAAGAAAAAAACCTGCTATCAACAGTAAAATATGGTGGTGGTTCCATCATGCTGTGGGGCTGTGTGGCCAGTGCAGGGACTGTGAATCTTGTCAAAGTTGAGGGACTCATGGATTCCACTCAGTATCAGCAGATTCAGGAGACCAAAGTCCAGGAATCAGTGACAAAGCTGAAGTTGCGCCAGGGCTGGATCTTTCAACAAGACAACAACCCTAAACACTGCTCAAAATCCACTAAGGCATTTATGCAGTGGAACAAGTACAATGTTCTGGAATGGCCATCTCAGTCCCCAGACCTGAATATAATTGAAAATCTGTGGTGTGAGTTAAAGAGAGCTGTCCATGCTCAGAAGCCATCAAACCTGAATGAACTAGATATGTTTTGTAAAGAGGAATGGTCCAAAATACCTACAACCAGAATCCAGACTCTCATTGGAACCTACAGGAAGCGTTAAGATGCTGTAATTTCTGCAAAAGGAGGATATACTAAATACTGATTTCATGTATTTTTTGTGGTGCCTAAATGCACCTGCCTAATTTTGTTTAAACAACTATTGCACACTTTCTGTAAATCCAATAAACTTCTGTCATGATCTTTTCTGTAGCATCTGCTGCGGGCTGCAGTTGTACTGCAGCCAAGCAATTCGGCTTGATTTGTATGCATTCGCTTGCATAGGGGTTGCACTCACACTGAGTGTTGATTACATTTGCAACCGCTCTGCAGTTCATGGCAGCTTGGGATGCTGTTATGAATCCAAACAATGGCTTCAATTCATCAAAGGGTGTTCGATAACAAAACCCCAGTCCTTAAAATACCGCATTCGGTATTTTACACTTCACTGTGCTAATTCATCAATATTTTCCCATGTGTGGTAGAGGTTCGTTAAGTTACCGAACTACTAGGCTTCAATTCATCAAAGGCTGTTCGATAACTGCAGAGTGGTGTAGAGCAGCTTGGAATGTCCGTGTGTTGTTACAAGCTGATAACAATAGAAGGCATCCAGACATCCCTTTAGATGTAAAGGTGTTATAGTTACTGTTATTTATACTGCCTCTGCTGCTCTGAATCTGTCGATCAGTCTTTCTTAACATTTTATTTATTTGCCACAACGTAGATGAACTTCCTGGAGACATTACAAATGCCATGCTTGGTGATTTCACCACCAGCATCTTTGCATTATCAAACAGGGCCTGAAAGGGTTACACCACCGAAGGGAATCTGGGGATATATTTTGTCCCGTTATCTCTGCTCACTGTCTGGGGGGTCTGAAAGCTTGTGTGGAGAAGCCTGTGTGACCTATCAGCGGCACTTGCAGGAGAACAGGGGCTGTTTCTATTGGCTGCCTGCTCCTGCTAATCATGAAAACATTCACACAGAAGGCTTTCGAAGCCTGTAACGACAGGGGAGAGCTTGAGATAAACACGGAATGTGTTATCGAATGTGGGAACCTTGATGAATTAACATTTGTTGAGCACATGTCGGTAATTTATCTCATTGCTGTGTCATTTCAGCTTCTCATTCGGTAACAGCTTTGATGAATTAACATTTTCTAAAGTGCTTCGTTAAGTCAGCTGTTTTCAGCATTACCGAATGCGGTAATGCTTGATGAATTGAAGCCAATGTCTGTTGCTGCTGAGTTGCAGTTACTTTCATGCAGGTTGCATAGTTTTGTCTGCCTTTTCCGGCTGTCAGCTTGTGACTGATTACCATTCACCTGTGTGGAAATGTGCATGTCTGCTCTCATTGAATTACCTCAGAATAAAGGGTTGCTTCCTGCAAGCATGCTCTGCCCGTCATAGTTTCAGCTCTGTCCAAGCTGTTACTGGGGGGAACAGTAAAAAAGGGCGCAGGAGGCTAGTGGACAAATCGGGCGCCGCCATTCACTCCCATAATAAATATCGTTTAATGGGCGCCCGATAGGAAAAAAGGGCGCCGGAGAAAAATAACGTTTTAAAAGCGGCGCCCGGAGACTTAATGTTTTATTACTGCTTCTCATGATTACACATTCTTTAATGATTTATACATTTTTTAATATTATTTTTAAACGAAAAACAGTACAATATTTTTTTCAAACATTATTTTTAAACGAAAAACAGTACAATTTTTTTTTTTTACATTATTTTTAAACGAAAAAAACGCACAATATGTTTTTGAAACGTTATTAATGCTTATCACAGTGGGGTCTTAGGTTTAGGCACCAACAGGGGGTCTTAGGTTTAGGCACCAACAGGGGGTCTTAGGTTTAGGCACCAACAGGGGGGTCTTAGGTTTAGGCACCAACAGGGGGGGTCTTAGGTTTAGGCACCAACAGGGGGTCTTAAGTTTAGGCACCAACAGGAGGTCTTAGGTTTAGGCACCAACAGGGGGGTCTAAGGGTTAGGGATAGGTACAGGGAGGGTTACTTAGGCACCAACAGGGGGGGTCTTAGGTTTAGGCATCAACAGGGGGGTCTAGGGGTTAGGGGTAGGTACAGGGAGGGTTACTTAGTAATTTTTTTTTAAACGTTATTATACGTTTCACTTTTTAAACGAAAGATTAACGTTTATACAATTGCCGATTTAATGCACATTATTTAATGATTTATAACTTTATAAAACATTAATTTTAAACGAAATACAGTACAATACATTTTTAAACGTTATCCATGCTTATCGTTTAAAACCCCGCACCCTTTTTTCCCAGCGCCCCTTTTTAACGTACGCGTTACTGGGTCCTTTGATACTGTGAATAGTATTTCCTTGTCTTGCTACTTTATAGCGCAGTTATCTTGTGGAGCTATGGTTATATATTTTCCCACGGGGACATACATGCGTACTCCTTTCTAGTGCAGAGATATTTTGTATTGTTTGTATTGCCTGGCTTAGTTAGATAGTCTCCCTTGCATATGTTATATATTGATTCATCGCCAATATATACATATTCTAGTCAGCGTTTGTTATTTTCCTTGTATTCGTGCAACGGTGATATATCAGTGCCGCTGATATATACGTACTCGAATTGATGATATCCTGTGTTTAGCTAGTCAGTTTTTACCACGTTTCGGTAGGTTGCGCTTAGCGTGATCACCCGTGCTTAGCTAGCATAGTTCTGTTTGTGCGAGGTAGCCATTGCTGCGGTTGCTATTGGTTACCCCACTCTAGTCTTTGCGAATGCTTGCTGTCACTAAGGCAGTGACTAGATTAGCAAGCATTCATTCTGTCAGTCTCTGTCCTTATTTTTCAGTGTTTTGAACAATAGACACTCAGCACTGCTGTTGCGCTGAGCAAACCATTGTTAAGTGTAATTTGTGGTTGCTCGGAGCTGCGCTCGCTCTGCGTGCCACATCTCCTGCTGGGGTCACTCTGTCTCCTCCTCCAGTGCATTCGCACTATACCCTTAGATTTCATCGTTTTATGCCTTGCTTGCATTTTGCGTGTGTGTCTAGTTCACGTCAGGGTGTGCATTGCGCGCTGACCGTGGAGGATACACCACCAAACGTTACAACTTCATTTCACTTCTCAAATATCACTGTGTGTGTCTCCTATATGATATATTTAACTGACATTTTTTATCGTAACAACAAACGATGTATACAGGAAAATCATGACGATTAAAACCGTTGCCCAAACTTTTGCATCCCACTGTATATAGCTTTTTTTTAATAACATTGCATTGTTCTGTCACAGTTGCAGTTTACAAACCACACTGTGTCTTTTAAGCTATAAAACAAAGCTGAAATAATGACCCATTGAACTTCCTTGCAGTAAAACCTTATTTCAAGCTGTCTCTCACTGTTTCTTGGCTGTTTAAGTGCTTCAGAAAACAGGACTGTATTCCACCCACATTGGGTCGGAGAGCTCAGAGAAGCTCTATTGCACAGATAACAACGGAAGTAGTTTTATCTCTTCCTGTACTGGAAAACAATATGAGACTCTTTGCTTTGCTACTAATGTTCTATTTCTTAGCTAGGACATTAGTAGCATAGTTAAGGCATACCACATACCACACCACATTTTAATCTTTCAATTCATTGAAACTAGCTCATACCTATGGTGCTTCCGTCAGTGTTTTGTTAGATTGTCTTACACCCCTACCAGGAGTTATCGTTTTTTAAAAAAAAAATTTAAATGTTTTTATGTTTAACCCCCCCCCCCCCCCCAAGGAGTGCGACTGACCAGTACTTGCATTGCAGACCTGGAATACCAAGTGTGGGCAGTTATCTCTCATAGGCCTCGATTCATAAACAGCAGTGCGATAACAAAAATCTTGTCGGGAAAATACCGCACTCGGTATTTTCCCGGTCTGTGTGCTAATTCATAAAGATTTCCCAAGCTGCCCTTGGAGGTCGGTAAATTACCGCAGCCCATTGAGCGGTAGAGAGTAGAGCACTGTCCCGATTCCCTCTTTGACCCTGCAGAAATGAATCACACAGACGGCTCTCTCTGGCTCTCCCACTGATGACTCAGACAGATGAGTCACACAGTCTTTCCCTGCCTGCAGAAATTACTCTCACAGCCGGCTCTTTCCACTGATGACTCAGACAGATGAGTCACACAGTCTTTCCCTGCCTGCTGAAATGATTCACACAGACGGCTCTCCGGCTCTCTCCACAGATGAATCAAACAGACTTTCGGATCTCTGCACTTTGCATTAATCAGAGCTGTCAGAGGTGTCGGTAACTTGTTAAGACCTCACCAGAGGTGTCGGTAACTTGTTAAGACCTCACCAGAGGTGTCGGTAACTACCGCCAGGCCTACCGCTTGTTGAAGGCTTTATGAATTGACACTTGCTGACAATTTACTGACATGTGTTGTCGGTAACTGCAGCCAAGTCGGTAATTTAGCTCCCTGGTCGGTAATGTCAGCTTTTCATGCGGTAACAGCCTTTATGAATTGACATTTTGCTAAGTGGTCGGTAAAGTCTGCTGTTTTCAGCATTACCGCATGAGGTAATGCTTTATGAATCGAGGCCATAGGCTCTGATGGTGGTTGCAAGTGTTGCAACCCACCTTTGTGAGTATATTTGTTTCTTTACATTAGACCAACTTGTACCAGCGATATTGCACCATTGGGCTCCTGGTCTATTTTAGTCTAGTTTTGTAGATTCTACTGAAAACGTCCAAGAGTCGTCACTCTTTACCACTGAGATTTTAAAATACCAGGGATGAGCAGAAACTACGCCAGTGCGAATTCACGCATCGTAGTTCGCATCTATGCATCGTAGTTCGTAGGTGAAGTTTCAAAACGACGCTTACACCCACTATGCGTAGTTAACATGTGTATTGCGTAGTGAACTACAAATGCGTTACTCGCGTCTAATTTTCTGCGTGCGATTGTATGCTTACAAATTTACGCATTGGAAAGGGGAATGTACGCATAGAAGAGTTCCCGCTATAAGCATAAGCAGAGAAATTACTGCTTAAAATGTTCTGCATACGGGCATAAACATCCGCATACCTTACGCTTCGCACTACGCGTAATTGTGTATTTTAACGCGTAATCTACAAAATGCATACGAAGCGAATATTTGATTTCGAAACCATAGTTTGGCGAAGCGAAATTGCGTAGCGAAGTTGGCTGACTATGACCATCCCTGTAAAGTACCCATGAACCAGGTTGTAAATAGTATACTTTTTACACTGTTTGATGTCTAGTGCTGTGACATACGTGACAGGCAGCACCTTCCTCCCCCTTCAGCACCCCATGTCCCCCATTCTGCTTAGCTGAAATATTCATCTTAAAGAGACCCAGAGATGAGAGAATCGCTGTATTTGTTACTGACCAGGGGCTTCCTCCAGCCCCATAAGCATGGATGCGTAACTCGCCGTCCTCCTTAGCACCACCGTTCAGCCGCAATCTTCCCCGGTAAGCGGCTCAGTGACATCAGCGGCGGACCTTCTGCACATGCGTGGACCTTTTGCGCAAGCATAGAAGGACCCGGCTGACGTCACTCAGTCACACTGAATCCGACTGAGCCGCTTACTGGGATTTGACTGCGCTGAGAAGGACAGCAAGGGACACATCCATGCTTATGGGGCTGTAGGTGCTCCGGGTAAGTAAAAATACAGTGATCCTCTCATCTCTGGGTCTCTTTAAGCAAAACGTTGATGATGGGCGGTGAGGAAGTGTCAGTACTTTCTCCTCTCTGCCCGTCCTTAGCTCCGCCCCTCCACTCGCTACTTATAGCCCGGGCGAGCTAATAAACCAGCCGTCACTCTGATGCACTTATAGGAAGAACTCAACTCAAGGTGCTGAGTGATGTTACTTATCCCCTGAGCAGCACAAATCCACACCCTGCGGGCGGCTCATGACTTGCTCACGAGCTGACTGCATGTTGTACAGCATCGAACGTTAAAACTGTGTGTTGCTTGCTTGTATTTTATTGTTATTGTCTTATTGTCAATATCGGTCTTTTCTATATTGCCACTGCCATGTGAACCACAACCAATTCTGGGTACGACCTCGGTCGTACTTGGCGAAATAAAGATGCTGATTATAGTTCCCGATCTGAGACTGCGCACAGTGCGCAGGGGAACTGCGCTGGGTGCGGGCTTGTGATAATTGAGGTCAGAGCGATATTGTATATTAGTATACTATCGCTCTGACCTCAATTATCACAAGCCCGCACCCAGCGCAGTTCCCCTGCGTACAGTTTCAGAATGGAAACTATAAGCAGCGAGTGGAAGGGCGGAGCTAAGGATTGGCAGAGAGGAGGAATTACTGACACTTCCTCCCCGCCCATCATCGAAAGCTTAGTAGAGCAAGGGAGACAGGGAGCTCTCTGGAGGGGGAGGAGGATGGTGCTTTGCTATACATCACAGCACCAGAAATCAAACATTGCACAAAGTATATTGATCAAAACCCCATTCAGAGTTACTTTAAAGAGGCCCTGTAGTGACCTATAGTAGACTGCAGTAAATTATTTAGGATATTCATCTTTTTATGTTATTTTTCCTGGTTTCAGCATCAGTAACAGTATATATATATATATATATACTGTATATATACAGTATATGTGTTGGTAGTAGCCCTGCTCTTCCTGTGATGCCTTAGCCTAAGCTGTTTCGCTACATGGATTTCTCCTCCCAAAGCATTTTGGGAGACCAGGTGTTATTTTCACTGGCTTCGGAATTCTCAGAAACAAACATTCCACAGAGCTGCACCTGACAGGACTAAAGGCGTCTCCAACTGTGATCAATTTCAGACCTAATGTAAATGAGGTTCAGGTAAGATTTAACAGTACAATGGACAAACACTGACTTAAATCATTTAGAAATGAGTATTGTTAAAAAAAGGCAATTTTATTCATTATATTTTTTTTCACTACAGTTTCTCTTTAAGGAACCTTTCTGCAGATGAAATTAGCAGGTCACATTGTTTTATGACACAGAGAAACCACATGCCTGCAGGGATTTGTCTCTTCCCCAGAAGCCACATCTGAAAAAATATACGTGATGATTTCTAAACCACAGAATTGATCTTTCATTCCTAGATATGCCTCAGTGCTTTCATTAGTATAGCCAAGGAAAAAAATAACTAGCATCAACTGGGCAGCTGTTCCTGTTCCAGAAGACATTTTTTTTACCTTCCTTACATCGATAACTGAGATTTTTGGCCATTTTATACATATTTTTTTTTAAAGTAAACCCAAGGTGAGTGTGATATGGAGGCTGCCATATTTATTTCCTGTTAAAGAGAAACCGTAACCAGGAATTGAACTTCATCCCAATCAGTAGCATGAAAAATCTTTTCTTTTTCACAAACGGATCATCAGGGGGCTCTGTATGGCTAATATTGTGGTGAAACCCCTCCCACAGTGTGATGTCAGGGCCATGATTCTTCAGACATCACACTGTGGGAGCCTTGTTGCATTGTGGAAAATAACAGCTGTTTACAGCGGTTTCCAACTGCCAAAACCACAAACGGCATCTCCTTCCAGTGACATCACCTGCCAGCAGTAAAAATGTCACCATGTAATAAATGTCAGAATGTAATTCAGGGAGAGGAAAGATTTTACAATGGGCAAACACCGACTAAATAATTTATACATAATTATAGTAAAAATGAAGCATTTTTTTTTATTACATTATATTCACTGGCATTCCTATGTAAACAACTCCAGTTGCCGGACAGCCCTGCTGATCTTTTTGGCTGCAGATGTGTCTAAATCTTGTCAGATCTGACAATATGTCACAAACAGCTGATCTGCTGCATGCTTGTTCAGGGTATATGGCTAAAGGTATTAGAGGAGGCAGGGGATCAGCAGGATAGCAAGGCAACTGGTATTGCTAAATGAAATAAACAGTGCTGGTCGTAATGTAAAAATCTACGGTTACGGATCATTACGTGTAATTTTATGCTATTACGCATTACGCAATTACGGTTACCGCGTAGGAAATTATCTATGGTTCATCACTGTAATTACGCGTTAACTTACGCAGTTACGCGTAAGGATACCGCAATGTAGGCGCTTACACTACGATGTTGCGCGTAGTGCCGTAATACCCATTAATGCGTATTTTTTTACGCATAGGGATGATGTGTACGCAATATCTGTCAATGTGACAGCTATTGCGTACACATCATTCGTATGCGTCAAAACGTACGCTTATATACTGAAGGGCGGGAGAAGATACTATTGGTTGCTTAGGATGTTGACTGATTGGCTACTCTTAGAAAAGGGGAGTTTTTACGTTAGTAATTACGCGTAAAATTACGCGTAAGTCTTTGTAAAATTACACATACCTAGCAATTACGGTAGACAGCGTAATTACGATACCACTTAACTGCTTACGCCTAAATAATTACGCGTAAGACCGTAAATTACGCGTAGCGCTTACCCGTAAATTTACATTGAATTACGATGCGTAATTTCGCTCATGCCTAATTTCGACCCAGCAGTGGAAATAAATGGCAGCCTCCATATCACTCTCACCGTGGGTTCACTTTGAGGATGTTTTTTATGAACTTCCATATACTGTAAACATTACAAAAACAGTTTAATCTGCCTACAACTGCTGCATCAGGTCACTTTAGATAGCCGTATTTCTATGATAGTATAGTGCATACAATTCAGCATGAGCATCTTTTAGGATTCTTTATTTTGGAATGTTTCCATTTTTCCCCATTCCTAAAGATTGCATACTACAATTTTCTATCCTCTTTGCATAATTCTGTACAGGGCCTTTTTTCAAATAATTAACATCTATTATCATAAAGGGACAACAAAACATTATTCTTGCTAAGGGATGCCCTCCTCGAGTTCCAACATCTCAACTCAAAAATATATTTAGACAGTATACTCCTGGTAGTTCTAAAAACGTCATGATCCTTTAGAAAACAAGAAAGGCCATGCACCCGAATGGTACAGAATCTCTGGGTCAAAGGGCAAATAGTGTCATACAATTTTATACTTGCAAGCTCCGACAGAGACTATGGGAAAATCCTCCTTCTGGCTTTCCAGGTCTGCTGAGCAGATACTGGCTGGTCACACATCTTAAAGAGGAACTCCAGTGAAAATAATGTAATAAAAAAGTGCTTCATTTTTACAATAATTATGTATAAATGATTTAGTCAGTGTTTGCCCATTGTAAAATATTTTAAATAACTGATTTATATACTGACATTTATTACATGGTGACATTTTTTACTGCTGGCAAGTGATGTAGCTGCTGCTTGCTGTTTTGGCAGTTGTAAACAGCTGTAAACAGCTATTTCCCACAATGCAACAAGGTTCACAGACAGGAAACTGCCAGAAGTACCTCGGTCCTCAGAGCTTCTTGTGGGAGGGGTTTCACCACAATATCAGTCATACAGCACCCCCTGATGGTCCGTTTGTGAAAAAGAATAGATTACTCATGTTGTAAAGGGGGGTATCAGCTACTGATTGGGATAAAGTTCAATTCTTGGTCGGAGTTTCTCTTTAAAGAGAACCCGAGGTGTGTTTAAAGAATGTTATCTGCATACAGAGGCTGGATCTGCCTTTACAGCCCAGCCTCTGTTGCTATCCCAAACCCCACTAAGGTCCCCCTGCACTCTGCAATCACTCATAAATCACAGCCATGCTGTGTTTACATCTGTAGTGTCAGTCTCAGCTGCTCCCCCGCCACCTGCATAGCTCCGGTCCCTGCCCCCGTTCCTTCCCTCCAATCAGCAGGGAGGGAAGGGATGCAGGCGGGGACTGGAGTTCTGCAGGAGGCGGGGAGAGCAGCAGACTGACACCATAGAGATGAACACATCCAGCTCTGACAAGCTGTTTGTCAGCAGTGTGGCTGTGATTTATGAGGGATTGCAGAGTGCAGGGGGACCTTAGGGGGGTTTGGGATAGCAACAGAGGCTGAGCTGTATAGGCAGATCCAGCCTCTGTATGCAGATAATATTCTTCAAACCCACCTCGGGTTCTCTTTAAGGAATCTTTAGAATAAACATTAAAAAAAAACATTGCCACTTTGCTAAAGTGACCTTGAGGTAGTGTTAGTCTTAGATCTCTAGAAGAAAGAAACCAGCATTTACTGGAATGTGGGTTTTATTCAGCACATAAATTAGACAATGCATTTCACAGGTTACATCCCGCTTCCTCAGGTCAATCCGATAACCAAGGGCGTAGGGCCCGTGGTCGCAGCGGTCGCCTTGGCGACCGGGCCCGGCTCCTGAGGAGGCGGGGGAGGGGCCCGGGGGGCCCATCTCCGTTTGCAGGGCCATGCGCCCGTTCGCGCTGGTAGGAGGGAGCCGCAGCCGCGGGGAGGGCAGCCCGACCTCTTCCTCCCTTCCTCTCCCCGGGCCCCCCCCTCAGATGCAGAGTAAGCGGCTAACGGAAGCGCTATAGGCAGAACTCACCTCCCTGCGTTCCACTCGCCGCTGATCTCCTCTCTGGCTGGCTCTGCATAGATGCTTACACACGCAGCTTCCGGCTAAACAGGAAGCTGCGTGTGTAAGCATCTATGCAGAGCCAGCCAGAGAGGAGATCAGCGGCGATTGGAACCAGGGACGGAGGTGAGTTCTGCCTATAGCGCTTCTGTTAGCCGCTTACTCTGCATCTGAGGGGGGGCCCCGGGGAGAGGAAGGGAGGGAGAGGTCGGGCTGCCCTCCCCGCGGCTGCGGCCCCCCCTCCATTATGGGGACAGGCAGCTACCTAATCTATCCTGGGGGGCAGCTACCTAATCTATCCTGGGGGGCAGCTACCTAATCTATCCTGGGGGCAGCTACCTAATCTATCCTGGGGGGCACCTACCTAATCTAACCTAATCCTGGGGGGCAGCTACCTAATCTAACCTATACTGGGGGGCACCTACCTAATCTATCCTGGGGGCAGCTACCTAATCTATCCTGGGGGGCACCTACCTAATCTAACCTAATCCTGGGGGGCAGCTACCTAATCTAACCTATACTGGGGGGCACCTACCTAATCTATCCTGGGGGCAGCTACCTAATCTATCCTGGGGGGCAGCTACCTAATCTAACCTAATCCTGGGGGGCAGCTACCTAATCTATCCTGGGGGGCACCTACCTATTCTAACCTAATCCTGGGGGGCAGCTATCTAATCTATCCTGGGGGGCAGCTACCCAATCTATCCTGGGGGGCAGCTACCTAATCTATCCTGGGGGGAAGCTACCTAATCTATCCTGGGGGGCAGCTACCTCATCTAACCTATACTGGGGGGCACCTACCTAATTATCCTGGGGGCAGCTACCTAATCTATCCTGGGGGGCAGCTACCTAATCTAACCTATACTGGGGGGCAGCTACCTAATCTAACCTATACTAGGGGGCACCGACCTAATCTAATTTATACTGGGGGCACCTACCTATATAACCTATACTGGGGGCACTTACTTATCTAACCTGTATTGGGGGCACCTAGCTAGCCTATACAGGTGGCAACTAAACTGGCTACCTATATTGGAGGCACCTACCTAACTAACCTATACTGGGGGCACCTACCTATCTAACCTACGCTGGGGGCAACTATTCTGGCTACCTATATTAGAGGCACCCACCTAGCTAACCTGTACTGGGGGCACCTATCTATCTAACTTATACCGGCGGCGCCTGCCTATCTCACCTATACCGGGGGCAACTATACTGGCTTACCTATGCCTGACTACCTATACTGGGGGTACCTATAGCTGGCTATAGGGATTTTGATATGTGTGTGCATCCGTCGGGTGTTGTCGGGGGAGGGGGGGGGCTGTTGTTGCCGGGGGGGGGGGGGCCCACATCCAGATTCCGCATCGGGGCCCAGAGGTTTGTAGCTACGCCACTGCCGATAACAGTCTCTGCTAGTGCGTGTGAGTGTCTCTATACTATGATATATTGTTCCTTTTATTATTATGCATAGTGGGCACAGGGAGGGGGGAACGAGCCATGGGAAGGGGAAGAAGGAAACAAAGTGTGGGTCCACAACACAGGACACTTGCTGGTATTTAGACCAGAGTCCCAGCAGAAGCAGTCTCCTATTGGATTGCAGATGAACAGAGACTCCTGCCTAGCAACAGGATTATTGGTCCACAACTCAGTGAATGAGTATGAATCCTCCCTGTTACTGAGCAAGATTATCATTGGCTTCTCGCAATCCAATGGGAGCCGGCTTCTGCTGGTCTATATACCAGCATGTGACCCGCGCAGTGAAGCTGAGTGATGGTGACAGCAAGGGACCCAAGTTGGCGCAGAAGACAGGTGAGTAGAGCAGGAATGTCCATGGTGACAAGCCTAGTGAGAACAGACACTGCATGTTCTCATAGGTTTGCATTTATTCTGTTAGCTTCTGCTTCATCCGCGATCCAGGAAAAATAGTGCTGGTTCCAAATCCGCATTCCATTTACTGCAATGGATGAAACAGATGTGTTGCAGAGATTGACACCTGTGTATGGATCCTATAAATAACACACGTGAACATTTCCATTTGTCTGATGCAAAAAGAGTACTGCTTTTTTCTAGAGGGAAATTAGCCTTACACATTTCTAGGGAAGCACAGTGGTGTACTGTAGAGCTGCATGGTGGTGTAGAGGTTAGCACTCTCACTTTGCAGCGCTGGGTCCCTGGTTCAATTCCCAGCCAGGACACTATCTGCACTGTGTTTGTATGTTCTCCCTGCATCTGTGTGGGTTTCCTCTGGGCACTCTGGTTTCTTCCCACATCTGAAAAACATATAATTAAAGAGGAACTCCAGTGAAAATAATGTAATAAAAAAAGTGCTTCATTTTTACCATAATTATGTATAAATGATTTAGTCAGTGTTTGCTCATTGTAAAATCTTTCCTCTCCCAGATTCACATTCTGACATGTATTACATGGTGACATTGTTACTGTGGGCAGGTTATGTAGCTGTTTCTAGCTGTTCTGGCTGTTACAGACAGCTGTAAACAGCCATTTCCTGTCTGTGAACATTGTTACATTGTGGCAGTTTGCCCAGAGTACCGCGGTACCAGAGCCTCTTTTGGGAGGGGTTTCAGCACAAAATCAGTCATACAGCGCCCCCTGATGGTCTGTTTGTGAAATGCAATAGATTTGTCATGTAAAAGGGGGTATCAGCTACTGATTGGGATAAAGTTAAATTCTTGGTCGGAGTTTCTCTTTAAGTTTTTTCTGCCCATATCTACAAATATAGGCATTCAGTAAGCTAAAATGGGATGTTATGCTGACACCTAGTGGTACTAGTGAGCAATTATGTTTAGTCAGATCAGAATTACAGGATGATGTAATTTCATGGGAGGGTCTCAACCCTTGAACTAGAACTTCCTGTCTTCCATTTTGTGAGAAGCCTTCAGCAGAATAACAGCACATGGCAAGAGCTCTTACTATTTCAGGACTAAATGGTGGAATTGTCCGTAAGTACTTACGCCTATGGGATGATATAATGCTTAATGTGCTGTAGTGATGTTTCATGTAGTGATTTGTGCATTCTGTATTTGTTTATGTTGCAGTTTTACAAGTAAAGTGTAATTCATCAAAGATTCATACAGACTCAAGGTCTCACGTGTCTTACTACTGGATTACTTATTGTTAAGCTGTCTGACTAGCGTTATACAACTGCTCAATAACGCGAAGCAGAACAAAGTTAAATGGCTTCCCCCTAAATTGGCTGTAAACTACAATACATACACTACATGATATATACATAGACAAATGACTATGGTAGGTATTAGATTGTAATCCCCTTTGAGGAACTATTAAGTAACAAGCAGGGCAGGATTTAGGCCAAGGCCACCTAGGCCATGGCCAAGGCCCCACAGGAGCAAGAGCACCAAAGCAGCAGGCTGATCTTATGCATCATTTAAAAACTTGCAATGCAGAGAGATCAGGCAAGCACCTCACCACGGTACTATGCTGCCAGCAGCCTGTGCAGTGGCCACTTTGCTCTCTGTGCACATTTGCATTGCATTGTGGTGGTCGTTATGGACTTGGGCAGCATTGGAAACAGAGAGGAAAAGGAAGCTTCTGCACTGGAGACTAGCTGAAAAATGAGTGACACTGATGGCTGCTGCGGTGTGAAGGCGAGCTGGCTACCTATGCTGAAAGGGGGGGGGGATAAAAGAGGGAGTAAAGCGGAATATAACCCTTCATTTCAACTTTGCTCTAAAACATTATTTACAGCATATTATATGCAACCAGCATTTTTTTTTTACTAGACCAGCATTGGAAGGGTTACACACAGAGCTTTAAAGTTCAAGTGACAAGTGAGGAATGTGACTCACTCTTTCTCTGTGTCCGGGAGCTCCTGCACAGTCAGAGTGTGTGTCACATTCCACACTTGTTACATTGTGTTTACTTAAATGTATCTATCTAAACTTCGGATGCAGCAACAGTTCTCTCCACGGAACCTTAACGCTCTGTGTGTAACCCTTGCAATGCTGGTCTAGTAAAAAAAAATGCTGGTTGCATATAATATGCTGTAAATAATGTTTTAGAGCAAAGTTGAAATGCAGGGTTATATTCCGCTTTAAGGGAGTCATCTGGCTACTTATACTGGATGGAAAGGGAGGAGGAGTCATCTGGCTGCCTATACTGGATGGGGGGTAATCAGGTTATCTATCCTAGAGGGAAGGGGGGAGGGGTCATCTGGCTACCTATACTGAAGGCGGGGGGGGGGGGGGGGGCAGCTGGTGACAGCAGCCTTGGGCGGTAAAGAGTACAAATCCTGCCCTGGTGACAAGACAATATGGCCCATACAGCGCTGTGGAAGTTGTTGGTGCTATATTAATAATAATAATAATAATAATAATAGGGAAACATTTATGCCTGTGGATTTTTTTTTTTAAATAAAAATGTTACATGGGTTAGACTAGACCCAAAGATCAGGTAACATAGCTATACCTACTTGTGTTAGGGAGCTCTTAAACACAATGTCCTCGTGTTATTTTGTGTGAGGTCAGATACCCTTTATCTCCTTCTGTTCTATAACCACAGTCTCAACATTGTCAAAATAATGGCCATTATTTACTGTCTGTAAGTTGCCGCTTTTCAAGAAAATAATGCTTCCTGGAAATTCACATTATTTTATCATGTTTTTTTTCCACAGTGGTGAAAAGAAGTGACCTTTTTTCAGTTAACTGCAAGAAAACATTTACCACGTCGACTTTTCTTGCCACCTCCGAGGTTATCCTTATCTCGTTCACCTTTTCAAAAGTAAACATCCGCAGGGTCCCAGTTGGAAAGTCATTACACAGCTGCAAAAGACCTCTCCGGTGTACACAGGAAGATTAAGCTATAATGTGCAATGCTTCTGCTGAACAGTGGGAATAAAATGGCCCCATCCTTATTTCATGACTAAAAATTATTGAACAATTTTGCCAACAGGTATTCAATGTCTGAGCAAGGTCACTTGACACAATATCGCTCTTTGTCAGTTTGTTTCTTATAGACTAAAAGAACATTGTTAGTGGGCTAAAATATAAATAGCCATCAATTCCAGTTCTGTACTTGTTAAAATTTAACTCTAAAATCCTTGAGAAATAAATACAAAAAAAACCAACCTTCACCGGACCATGTACAGTAATACAAGTCAACAACAATCACCACCAGCTTTGCTTGTGAATTTTCACCAAAGTCATTTTTCGCATCAAGAATACTATTTTCAGTTTCAATATTTTTTTTTTTTTTTTAAAAATAGGCTCGTATTTTCATGTTTTTTGTTTTTTTCAATGTTTTTACCACAAAAAAATAGTGAGAAGCGCGACAATGCAGAAAAATGATATTTTTACGCAAAAATTGTGAAAAGCATGACAACGCAACGAAAATATATTTTTACCACAACTATTTTTACTGTGAAAACACACAAAATCTATATTTTTACTGTGAAAGTTTGCGAAAAGTCCATAAACCGCAAAAAATAACACATTTTCAATAGAATTTGCATTTGAAAATCACATTTAACATTGTTGTTGCTAAAATTATGCAGTGTGCACACAAACCACAGTGAACCTATCTAACTAAATATATACAAAGAAAATACATAAACAAATGTACACAAATATAATCAGGCCCAGAACAGATTGTAGCAGGGAATGAGCAAGGTCCAGACAGAATGCAAGGTTCGGCAAAAGATCAGCAACAGATCAGCAAGAGCAGATCAGGAAACAGGATTGTCCAGATAGAGACAAAGGTTATGCAATACAAAGTTCTGGCAACTATTGAGTTCTTGCAGAGGGCTGTCTCCGGATAGACTAGAGAGACTAGAGAGACCCTCTGGTGCACAGTGGATGTCCAGGGTAGTAAAGTCAATACTGCCACCAACTGGAAAATAGTGGCAGGACATGAGTGGTTCCTCACAGACATCAGACAAAGGGCGCAGCCAACCACTTGAAGCAGGTGGAGACAATACACACACATCCACTTGGGGTATCCAGACGGCACTGGATGCAGTTGCTTTCCTTAGCAAAAGAAACTCGTTGTCATATTGGTGTCCACTGTGTGACACCAGAGTAGTCCCCTACGACCTCTATGGGGTGGGGGTAGATGCACACTTTAGAGGTAAAGAGGCTCCCAGGTTTGGATAAAACCAAGTTAAAAACAATAAAAATGTGAATGGTGAGGTGGCTTACCTCAATGATGACAGTTTCGTAAGCCAACAAGATTTATATAGCACAGGCAATGCATTTTTTTGGGTCTAAGCCCGTTTCCTCAGCCCAATACAAGTGCCAAACTGTAAGTAACTACGTAATATTGAGCGCCTCTCAGGAGTTGGCTTACAAAACTGTCTTCATTGAGGTAAGCCACCTCACAATTCACATTTTAATTGTCTTTAACTCAGTTTTATCCCAACTTGGGCGCCTCTTTACCCCTAAAGTGTGCAAGCTGTGATAAAGACAAAAAAAACCTCAGGATCGAAAATTCCATTGATCTTGAGAGCAAAGAACTGAGCCAAAAAAAAAAGCCTGAAGTGATCAGCCATTGACTAAATCAGCCTACAGGGACTTTGATTGGCTCAATGTGTACCTGATGTAACATTATATATAAAAGCCAATAATGTGGTGTTGTCCCTGTCCACTAACCTTTGAGTGTAGTCTTTTTTCCTCCTAATTGTCACTATGTAGAATATCTTCTTGTCCTTGGACAGCTATGCTAATAATGAACAAGGTCATTTGTACTGGGCTTGTGCAAGTTCATAAATTGTGCACACCACGGGTGTAACAATAGGTCCTGCAAGGGATGCAGCTGCAGGGGGCCCCGTGGGGAGAGGGGGGAGTTTCTTTTCCCTGTCCTGAGAGACTGACAACCAAGGGCACCAGGGAAAAAACTTTCTGCTCTCTGTACAATTGTTCTAATGACTGCATCTGCTCAGCCACTGATAACGAATCATACAAAATTTTGTAGACAAAGATTTGTAGACAGTCCCTATTCAGTGTACAGCAGGATCTTGCATATAATTCCATGTCCCCAGCCTCTTCACTCCCTCCCCAAGTGCTGTGTACTGTAGTGATGCTGGAGGAGTCTGCAGAGCCAGTTTTGCTCCATAAGAGAATGATAGCGTGAGTGTAATAAGCTGAGGCGGGGAGCACACTCATCTGTCAGTTTCCTGCATGCGGTTTCTACACACCATGCATGTCTGTATGTGTGAAAACATTTTATCACAGAAGGGAATGTAATTAATAGAGAAAAAGTGTGCAATGCTTCACTGCTGTCTGTTTTTATCTACTTGGGGAAAACATATTCAAAAGTACACTAGCCAATGGAATAACATTGGCTCTCAGTTTACCAGTGCAGAAAGCGGGGACGGGGGGAGGAGAGGGCCCCATCCAAAGTTTTGCAGGGGGGGGGGGGGGGGGGGCTCAGTGATTTCTAGTTACGCCCCTGACGCACAACTACTTGTGCCTGTCTTCTTTTCTCCAAGTTTGAGCAGTTCCTTTTACAAGGTATGTGGGGTCCCTGAATGCAATTATGCACAGTAGCAATGCAATCATCCATGGCTGCCTGCAAGTATAGACATGGTCAGCTTGGTTTCCAGGATGAGATTAAACTTTCTGGGAGTATATTAAAGCATTGTCATGATTCAACTTAACCACAGATTTCAAATAATGCCTTATAAGCGGCATATCTTTCAGGGGATCATTTTTTTGTGGTAGTCTTTTTTCTTTTTAATTCAGGTTTGCTTAAAGAGACTCTGTAACAAAATTTTCATCCTTATTTATTCTATCCTATAAGTTCCTATGTCTTTTCTAATGTGCTCTGGTTTACTGCAGCCTTTCCTAGTTGCACAGTGGCTGTATTATCTCTGTTATATGATCTAATCTTCTCTTCTCTGTCGGGTCTGTCGGGCTGAGGCAGTCAATCTGGAATGTGCTGTGCTGCTTGTGATAGGATAAAAGCTATACACACCCTCTCCAGGCCCCCTGTACACTCTGTATGACTCAGACACTGAGCTACTCTCAGCCTATCACTTGCTATGTCTTTTGTTTGTAAACACTGGATAAAAATGGCAATTACAAGCCAGGAATGCAGCAGGGAGTGGCAGAAACAGCACAAAGGGGCCCAGGAAAACATAATGAATAGAATGGTATGCTTTTTATTGTAAGAATTTTAGAGTACAGATTCTCTTTAAAATCAATGCCTTCTCATACGTCAGTGTTCGGATGTTTTACTTGTGCCTGAAGTGCCCTTCTAGTGCTCTTCAAAAGTACCTAGTATATGGGGGCCCGGTTTATCCACTGACGGTGCCCCGAATGTTGGGAGACACCGCTGTGGCATCTTGGCTGTGACCATGGCTGCGACGCTCATAGAAGATGAAGATTGTGCTGTTCAGGGGTAGGGGAGCTACACAAAATGCTTTCCAGCCCTGCTGGGGATCACTTGTGGTCACCTAAGTGTACCACACATCAACTTTCACTTGGTGCCCAGGGGTGGCCCGGATCTCAGAATCCTAGCAATGCCCCTGCTACTGGCTAGGGATACCATCTTTAAAACAAGACCTCTTGGACAAGACTCCCCAATCCCCTTGGGTGGCCTCCTGAGCATGCCCTTAGTGGCTGCAGCTCTTACTTACCCAAGGAGAGGGAAGGCTCTGGGTCCTATAGAGCCTTCCCGCTCCTCTCCTGGTCCCCTCATTCCAGTGCTGGCTCGCCCAGTAGCAGTATTTGACTAAATCAGTCAAATACTGCTTTATCCGGCCGAAGGAGGCTTCAGAAGTCTTCAGGGAGCCCGAGTGCTCCTGAAGAAGGGCGGCCCTGTACTGCGCCTGCGCAAGCACGCTCTCTTGCATGCTCACGCCTGTGCAGTATGGAGTCGCACGTCTTCGGGAGGACACGGCTCCCAAAGACTTCCAAATACCCTTTCGGTGGGAGATTGAAACGGGGAGGAGCCAGCACAGGATAGAGAGCACCGAGAGAGGAGACGGAAAGATCTATACGACCCAGAACCTTCCCTCTCCTTAGGTAAGAATTTGCTTCATTTTTATTTTAAAATGTGGTTCCCATTCACTTTAAGCATCTACTCTTATGGTGCGTACACACATGCGACTATAGTCGTTTGTAACGATCGTTCCCCGATCTTTACCAACGACGATCGTTACAAAAAACGAACCACCGACTATTAAGGCAAACGACGAACGAGCCAAATCGCTACAAAAGAAAGTTCTGTCTCGGCGGATTTTAACCAACGACGATCGTTTGCAAAAGTAGTACATCGTTGGAAACGGTCGTTCGTACTAGGCTTGACATGCGCATTTCACTATTTCTCCGTGAAACTTCTCATTTTTATGCGCAGGCGCAATAGTTGCTTTTTGTGATGTAACGTTCGTTCTAACGATCAGATCGTTACACACCTTTTAAAACTAACTTTACTTAGGTCGTTCTTTCATCAATTAAAAGTTTGTTCGTCGTTCTCAACGAACGATCGTTGTCGCATCTGTGTACGTAGCATTAGACTGGGAAAGGGGATGGGGGTCATGTTTTACTGCTAGTCTCCTGCCATGATCTTTCATACAAAATGAGAGACCGAAGTGTATTGACTAAGCAGTAAGCTGTAGATCTGCTCAATCCAATCGGCATGTCCTGACCCTTCTTCCGGTGTTTGCTGGAGAGAAGTTGGGTGAAGACTTCTGTCTGTGCTGTCTTGCTGGGATGCTTAGTATCTTCATTTCAAGTACTGATGAGTGAGCTGAGTATTTTTCACTTTGCTGAAATTATCATAATTGTCAGCATGCTTTCTCAAACACAAAAAATATATTGTCTTTTCTCTGTTTACATGTCCATTTCTGAATATATGCATTCAAATCTGGAGAAAATGCATTTTGAAGTGTCTTCACATTGAAAACAACTTCTCAGCCCTACAAGTTTATGTGTAACTCCAAGAGTAGCCAGACAGAAAAAACATCTTACGGCAGAGAAGCTAATGTAGTCCTATGTATTGGATTTCATTTGTCCACTTGCCGTTATGTGTACCATTTATGTGTTAGTGGTAGAAAGAAAACATAACTTTTATAAATACAAAATATCATAACAAGTTATTAACTATATTTTAGTTTTTGGGAGACCCGTTATCGGTGGGACATTGCAGTGCAACTTTATGGAAGCATCATAATGCAGAAAGTTGCACTGCAATAGTAAGTCTAAGTGACTTGAAAAACTTTTTGTGCAGGGGACTCCTCCCGTACATCTGATATCTTTTTTTTATATAAGTTGTTAGTTTTGAATAATACTTGGGATTTTCCAGATTATTTGAATAGGCGTGAGAAGGATTTTGACATCTCTTTAGTGATACCCAGAGAAGGAAGGTTTGTGTTCTAGCGCATACTACCTCTATAAGTTCTAAGATTAGGGAAGTTAACTTTAAATTGTTAACAAGGTGGTATAGAATGCCTGATAGATTCTATATATCCTGGTATAAGTGATAGGTGTTGGAGAGGCTGTGGGGCAAAAGGTACATTATTGCATTTAGTATGGTAGCGTCCAATATTTATGAGTTTTTGGGAAATAGTTTTGGAATGCATTAATAAGATTATTGATGCTAGTGTTATTTGGAATCCTTCTACAGTGTTATTACATGTCACATTCAAATCTACTAGTAGCTATAAGAGATTGTTGGCTCCTCAATTATTGATTGCTGCTAAAAGTTTGATTCCAGCTAAGTGGAGAACCATTATGGTGGCCATACATGGTACAATAAAAACGTTCAATTATCCCATTTATTCGATCTAAATGATCAAATCGAATGAAAGTTTAAAATATTTTTTTTTATCAAGAAATTTGAACGATTATCCAGTTTTTTCGCGAAAAATCAGATCGGACATGCTGGAAAAATCTTTATATTCGATCTAACGGAATAATCAAACTAAATTATCTAATCGAAAAATTGTACCATGTATGGCCACCTTTAAGGATTGGGTGGGAAAAGTTACTATATTGAAGAATGCGGAGAATCAGATTGATCTTAAGCAGGATAGACTGGAGGTGTGTAACGATAAATGGGATAGATGGATCGTGTTTCAAGATTCGTCTGAATGTGAAATTATGATGGGGATGTGGGGGGGAGTAGTCTCTGGGGGAAAAACTTGGAATTGTGATTTTCATAATTGTAGGGCGGGATGATTTCTCAGTTTTCTTGACTGTTATTATATGAGATTGTTTGAAATAGATGATGGGAGGGGGAGGAGGGGAGGGTTTGTCTTTTGTTTGATTTGTTTTTGGATTTTTGTTAATAAGGAATGTGGGAGAAAATGAAGAAAAGGGTGCTCGATGGTTAGTGTTGATCGAACAGTGTGTTCGGGGTGTTCGGGTTCTGCTCGAACCCATCCGAGCACGGGGATCACTCACCTCTTCCGCGTTCCAGCAAGCGTTCCACTGACATCACTTCCTGCAACGCCGCCCGCTGTATTGTAAGTGGACGGTGTTGCAGGAAGTGACGTCAGTGGAGCGCACGCTGGAACCTGGAAGAGGTGAGTGATCCCCGCCCGTTACCTCTTAATAGTAGCCGATGCTACTTAACTTTTTAAAGCTGGAGGGGAGCGGAGGTTAGGGGACCCAGGTGAGGGAGAGGGAGGATCCGACCCCCTCCCCACCGCTTTGCCCAATACCCCCGTCCTGCCCGCTGCCCCCTCCAGCTCTGCGGCCCCCCACGGCTCCGGGCCCTATAGACTTTAATAGGGTTCGGTGTGCGGCCGAAGATGCCTAACATCTAGATGATGTTCGGCGGAACCGACCCGAACCAGAACATCCAGGTGTTCGATCAACACTATTGATGGTATTATCGATGATGGTATCTTATTGCAATTTTTTTTGTGGATGCATTTCTTTTTCTTCCAATAAATTAAATTATATGAAAAAAAAGTAAGTCTAAGTGACACTCAGAGTCCATCTGGTGGGATGCATTACAATGGACAACAGGTATCTCCAACGAAGTGCATGCAGTGCATTAAGGCATAACATCTGCGTTAACAGTGGCAGTGAAGTATACTTTTCATTGACTGTTTGCCTTACTGTATGCTGTGCAAAGGTTGCATAATGTGTACTGCAACATTTTCATTCCATTGTGTTGTGAGATGGTGAGCTGGGCGCAGGGTGAGCTGTCATACAGCTCACCCTACTGCTCAAATTCCTGATGGCGTAAAATACTATTCCCCCTGCAAGACAGAGAGAGATGTAATTTCTGGTCGCCCAAACCCCAAATTACCCTTACGCACCCCACGCAGTATAACATTATTGCTACAGGGCTACTGGATCAGCACACAACAACCTGCTCAACCACCTGCGCACTGAAGCACCTGTTTCAGCATTGCATTCCTGTTTTTACAGGGAATCCAGCACAGCTCCCACTGTGAACCTAGCCTTAACCACTTGCCGACCGCACGCTTATACCGTGCGTCGGCAAAGTGGCAGCTGCAGGACCAGCGACGCAGTATTGCGTCGCCAGCTGCAGCCTAATTAATCAGGAAGCAGCCGCTCGTACGAGCGGCTGCTTCCTGTCAATTCACGGCGGGGGGCTCCGTGAATAGCCTGCGGGCCGCCGATGGCGGCTCGCAGGCTAAATGTAAACACAAGCGGAAATAATCCGCTTTGTTTACATTTGTACGGCGCTGCTGCGCAGCAGCGCCGTAAGGCAGATCGGCGATCCCCGGCCAATCAGCGGCCGGGGATCGCCGCCATGTGACAGGGGACGTCCTGTGACTGGCTGCACAGGACGGATAGCGTCCTGTGCAGCCCAGATCTCCCGGGGGTGGCAGGTAGGAGAGGGAGGGGGAGGATTTCGCCGCGGAGGGGGGCTTTGAGGTGCCCCCCCCCGCAAAATGCCAGCCAGGAGGAGCGATCAGACCCCCCCTGCACATCATCCCCCTAGTGGGGAAAAAAGGGGGGCGATCTGATCGCTCTGAGTGCCCTTTGATCTGTGCTGGGGGCTGCAGAGCCCACCCAGCACAGATCACCTAAAACAGTGCTGGTCCTTAAGGGGGGGTAAAGGGTGGGTCCTCAAGTGGTTAAAGAGAAACCGTAACCAAGAATTGAACTTTATCCCAATCAGTAGCTGACAGCCCCTTTTACATGAGAAATCTATTCCTTTTCACAAACAGACCATCAGGGGGCGCTGTATGACTGATATTGTGGTGAAACCCCTCCCACAAGAAACTTTGAGGACCGTGGTACTCCTGGAAGTTTCCTGTCTGTGAACCTTGTTGCATTGTGGGAAATAGCTTGCTTCCAACTGCTAAAAAAGCAAGCAGCAGTTACTTCCAGTGAGATCACCTTCCAGCAGTAAAAATGTCACCATGTGATAAATGTCATAAAATTTTAAAAATGAAGCGCTTTTTTTATTTCATTATTTTCTCTGACATTCCTCTTTAAGAAAATATAAAAAGAGAAGGACAGTACAAAGAATACTGTTTATACCCTGGTGTTCCTCCAGGTAAACAGATGACACAAATTCCCCCATTTATCTAACCTTTCTTGCGAGAAAGGTTAGTGAGATCTTCCATCCCTCGTATCAATTTTGTTGCTCGTCTCTGCACCTGCTCTAAATCTGTAATATCTTTCCTGTAATGTGGTGCCCAGAACTGAATTCCATATTCCAGATGTAGCCTTCCTAGAGAGTTATACAGGGACAATATTATGCTAGTATCTCGAGTTTTTATTTCCCTTTTAATGCATCCCAAAATTTTATTAGCTTTAGCTGCAGCGGCTTGGCATTGAATAATATGATTAAATGTGACCAGATATTCCAGTCTGTGCTTTTCTGATTATTTAAAAACATGTTCCTTCAGCTACAAAATTGGTCCAGGTCAGTTCTATATTCTTTCTCATGGAATCCTGGATTTTTTTCTTTTACCTCTACCATCTATTGGAGAACTGCCTGCATTTCTATTCTCTCTATTCTCTTTGTTATATCGTGCTTTAATAATTCTGTTGTTTGGCACCCAGAAAGTAAGACAGCTAGTGCAGACGTAGTCTTTGGTAAAAATTCTCTTTGTAGAGTCATAGACAAAAAGAGGGTAAAAAATATAATTTCTGCCTTCTATTATCAATTGCCAGGAGAACACTTTCTTCTTCACTTTTACATTTTGCAATTATTTTTTTTCTTCCTGTTACTATTACACTTTTAGCTATATTTTGACACCCATAAGAAGCATTAAGAAACAGCATCTGCCCAACAAGAACCGATGATTCTGATTTTATTTTTATTTATTTATTATTTTCACTCCAACTTTTAATTAAAGTCAGTTTAAATGTCACCCAGGTGAAAAAGTGTGAAAATATTTATATTTTGGGATAATTTTCTGCAATGAAGCTGCCAGATTGTATGTCCTGACTGTGGGAAAATAAAATTATGCTCTTCGGTGAAATATTTTTCACTTGCTGCAAAGTATTAAAGAGAATCTGTATTGTTAAAATCGCTCAAAAGTAAACATACCAGTGCGTTAGGGGACATCTCCTATTACCCTCTGTCACAATTTCGCCGCTCCTCGCCGCATTAAAAGTGGTTAAAAACAGTTTTAAAAAGTTTGTTTGTAAACAAACAAAATGGCCACCAAAACAGGAAGTAGGTTGATGTACAGTATGTCCACACATAGAAAATACATCCATACATAAGCAGGCTGTATACAGCATTCCTTTTGAATCTCAAGAGATCATTTGTGTGTTTCTTTCCCCCATGCACTGAAGTTTCAGGCTGCTCTTTTCTCCCTGCAAACAGCTTTGCCCTTGTTTGTAATTCCTCAGTATGTGAAAGCCCAGCCAGCTCACAGGACGATTTATCCAGCTGATTAGAGCAGCTTTCTTTCTTCTCTCTTATCTAAATAACACACAGGCAGTGTGCATAGAGGGTCCAGGAAGGGTGAGTTCATAGCAGAACCACAACACTGAAGAACTTGGCAGCCTTCCAGACACAGGCCAACAAGTCTGACAGGGGAAAGATACATTGATTTATTACAGAGACTGTCATAGTAGAAAGTGCTGCAGTTAGCCAGAACACATTAGAATAGCTTTTGGAACTTGTAGGATGATAAAAAACAGGATGCAATTTTTGTTACGGAGTCTCTTTAAGTCATCATCAATTTTTATGAGAATATATATGCAGGATCTTCTAAAAAAATTAGCATATTGTGATAAAGTTCATTATTTTCTGTAATGTACAGATAAACATTAGACTTTCATATATTTTAGATTCATTACACACAACTGAAGTAGTTCAAGGCCTTTTATTGTTTTAATATTGATGATTTTGGCATACAGCTCATGAAAACCCCAAATTCCTATCTCAAAAATTAGCATATTTCATCCGACCAATAAAAGAAAAGTGTTTTTAAAACAAAAAAAGTCAACCTTCAAATAATTATGTTCAGTTATGCACTCAATACTTGGTCAGGAATCCTTTTGCAGAAATGACTGCTTCAATGCGGCGTGGCATGGAGGCATTCAGCCTGTGGCACTGCTCAGGTGTTATGGAGGCCCAGGATACTTCGATAGCGGCCTTAAGCTCATCCAGAGTGTTGGGTCTTGCGTCTCTCAACTTTCTCTTCACAATATCCCACAGATTCTCTATGAGGTTCAGGTCAGGAGAGTTGGCAGACCAATTGAGCAAAGTAATACCATGGTCAGTAAACCATTTACAAGTGGTTTTGGCACTGTGAGCAGGTGCCAGGTCATGCTGAAAAATGAAATCTTCATCTCCATAAAGCTTTTCAGCAGATCCTGGATATATGAAAAACCTGAGGAAAGGAGAAAGCTTCTCTCCAGAAACGCGTTGCGTTTAAAAATTCAGGAATCCGCCTGGAGTCCTGGACCCTGTTGGTGGTGGCGGAGAAGGCAGTCAACCGGCCTGCGGGCAGACATGCTGTGTGGGGACTGACTTAGTCTTGGGGCAGGCAGTCACACAGCGTGCAGGCAGAGATGCTGTGTGTGGGGACTGACTTAGTCTTCGGGCAGGCGTAAGAGTTCTTTGCAGACCAGGCATCCGTGATCAGATGGACCCTTGACACGACGCTGTGTGCCAGAGATGTCACCACCATGGCCGTCCGCATGTATGGCAAAATAGGGCAGCTGCCCCAACCTGTAAGTTCTGTCAGATTTGAACTGCTTACTTTTTTTGCTGGAGTGGTCCTTTAAGGTCAGGTAGTATTTTTCTAGCCTTTAGCTTTCCAGTCTTGGTAATCTTGGGGCTGATTCAACAAGCACAGGGATGGTCGTAGTCAGCCAACTTCGCTACGCTGGAACTACGTTTAGTTTTACGCAATTACACTTCACCAAACTACGGCTTCAAAATCAAATATTTGCTTCGTATGCATTTTGTAGAAAATATGCAATCACGCGTAGTGCGAAGCGCAGTGTATGCGGATGCTTATGCCCATTTGCAGAAAATTTTACGCATTAATTCCTCTTGTAATGATCACACCGGAAACTCTTCTATGCGTACATTCCCCTTTCTAATGCGTAAATTTGTAAGCATACAATCGCATGCGGAAAATTAGACGCATTCGTAGTTCACTACGCAATACACTTGTTAACTACGCATAGTGAGCGTAAGCTACGCGTAGCGGTACTTCGCTACGCGTAAATTCGTAAGCGTAGTTTTGAAACTTAACCTACAAACTACGATGCGTAGATGCGAACTACGATGCGTAAATTCGCACTGGTGTAGTTTCTGCTCATCCCTGAACAAGCAGCGCTGCTAAAGCAGCGCAGCTTAATGAGGCCTGTTGCGCCCTATGCACACCTTACATAGCAGTGCTCAGCTGCTTCATCAATAAATACCTCCCTATTTTCCAGTATTAGGGCTGGAACCGTCTAGAGTATTTTTCGAGCATTTAGGGAGTGCTTTAAATCAATAGCGATTTCCCTAAAATCTCTGCCAATGTAAAGGGATTGGACAGATTCTACTAGAGCAGGGATGTCAAACCAGTCCTTCGAGGGCCGAGGTCCTCACACATTTTTGATACAGCTCAAATTAATTGATGGGTCTGAATCAGGAAGGGTGTGGTCCATCAGGTAGAACACATTCCTCTCTTCTTCAGTCCATCCTAAACACTGGCATGGATCTGGCCCTCCAGGCCTGGAGTTCGACACATGTGCACTAGTGCGATTGCGATTAGGGAAATCTCAATTGCAGCACATGCCGCATTTTGGGATCGATTCCATCCTAATGAATTGTATTTGAGCAGGGAAAACACTCCCAAAATCGCCTGCAAAGCGCTACCACAAATCGCTAGCGAATGTGATAGTTCTTTGCACTTTCTAGTGGGTCCCAGGCCTTATACAATCTTATAGTTTGTGATTGCCACTTGCCAGTAGAGTCTAGATTCCTGTAAGGAAAGTTATATATATAACTTCAGTCACAGAAATAAGAAAAAGCAAAGTACAATTGTGTCATGTGGAGCTGAAGACATCAAAGAAGTGAGTCAAGGACGCTCAAATGATTAATCTTATCCAAACAATGAAGATTTAGTGGTGAGATGAATGATGTTGGGAATTTCTATAATGTAATGTGTCCATCATCAGCATTAGCTTGGGAGATGAAGAGCGGATTGCCTCCAACATACATCAGCATAAATGCCCGGCGGACTCTTTCTGAGCGTCACGTCTGTCGGGCAAGGTTTCTAGAGCAACGCATTCTGCTGGGCAGTATAGAAGACAGTTAGAAGTGATATTAAGTGGAAAAAACAAATAAGTCAAACTTTGATTTGAAATTATAAAGAGGGTCGGGGTTCTTTGACACTATAGTATTGCGGACACGCTTGCAAAACGCGTAGGTGTCTACAAAAACTATGCCAGACCTTGTTTCAAATCACCATTTATTTATCATTACTGCAAAGTGGTCAACAAGCAATAAATATAAAATTATGAGGTTAGGTTACACACCAAAACTACAGGGGAGAAGCTTATGTGACTGGAGGGGGACCCAGAGCTGTAAGGGGGCCCCAACTTCTACTTCATATCCTCCGATAAAGGGGTACATCCTTTAAATCAGGTGTTTTTTTGTGGTTACGGTCTTGAGAAAGTCCTAACTGCAGGACGAAACGATCGTCGTCCAGCCTCTGCCCCTTCCTTGTTTACCTTCTTGTCTAATAAGTATACAATCATTATGTCTTTGATAATGCTGAAACTCTTTTTTTAAAGAAGATGTTGATTAAAGGTTATGAAGTTTTAAAGCTTTAATGTGGCGAAGTTGCTCCTAGACTCTTTTTCTATATTTATATACTTTTTTTGTGGTTACACTCATCCTACACACCACAAAATCCTTAGCCACTCCCTTGAATACTGCAAAAACATTTTAGGTTATCACTTGGGATGAAACCATTTATTGGCTAATTTAGAGGCAATAATAAGCCTTCGTTGGACTTGGTTCCTGACAAAATGTGAAAAACACAGCTAATATATACTACCATACATAGGAGAAACATTTTTTAGGAAACATAAATAAATGTAATTACCCGTGTTTTCCGGACTATAA
This sequence comes from Hyperolius riggenbachi, assembly GCF_040937935.1. Classification (NCBI taxonomy): domain Eukaryota; kingdom Metazoa; phylum Chordata; class Amphibia; order Anura; family Hyperoliidae; genus Hyperolius; species Hyperolius riggenbachi. The sequence goes on from NC_090650.1 coordinate 429,193,687, forward strand.
GACGCTCCTAACCATAAGACACACCTAGGTTTAATTGGACAAAAACCAGGGGAATAAAATATATACTAAACCTGGTGCATCTATGGTGAAGGGGGATCTTGTGGATTATTCCTCCTTCGTTCCTCATTCCCCCTTGTACCTCTTGTGTCCCCATTGTGTCCTCCTGTGTCACCCATGTGTCTGTCTTTGTCCTCCTTGTGTCCTCCTCTATGCCCCTTTGTGTCCCCCTGTGTCCTCCGTTTGGGCCATGACCTCCTCTGTATGGGCGCAGTACAGGGAATCCCCGATATTGCGGTGGGTTGGAGGTTGCTATTAGCAGGCGTTCACAAGTCAGGAACTCCCTGCATTTGGACTATAACAAGCAGTGACTTTTTTCCCCACTGTTGGGGGAGAAAAGGTGAGTCTTATAGTCCAAAATATACGGTAGATGCCTTATTAGATGCCTTAACTGTTACTTTTAATGATGGCTAACACGGTACAACACTCCTGAATCCACCTCTCTTTACTATTGTAAAAACATTGGTCCATATGCAATTCATTTTTTCTCCTGAGTTTTTCCCTAGAAGATATTTTTTTACATTTTCAATAAAATGCCTTTTAAAGTGTACCAGAGCTGAATCAAACAAAAATGTTATACATACCTGGGGCTTCACCCAGCCGCATCTGCTCGAATCGCTCCCACGCCGCCATCCTCCGCTTCCTGCAGCTACGGGAACCGGGTCCCGTCACTTACATCAGTTGGAGCCAAGCTACGCTGGAGACAAGCGGCTGCGGACAGGTAATGTATCACTTGCACTGAGCACTGGGGGACATTTAAAGGGACTCCCAGCTCAAAAAATAAATGAAATTGGTACTTACCTGGGGCTTTCTGCAGCCCACTGTAGGTCGGGAGGTCCACCGGCGTGGTCCTGGCTCCTGTGCCGGTCCCTCCACCGCATACCGCACCGCCGACACCCGGGACGTGTTTTAGGCTCCCACTTCCTGAACCAGGACGCTATTCGTCATCACGTCGGCCACTGCGCGTCATCACAGCGGCCGGCGTGACAGTACTGCACATGCGCTATTTAACTGCGCAAGCGCAGTACTGTCATGGAGGCCGCCGTGATGACGAAGAGCTTCCCGGTTCAGGAAGTGGGAGCCCGACACCCGGCCCGAGTGTCGGCCCGGGTTTCGGCGGTGTGGTATGCGGCGGAGGGACCGGGAGAGGAGCCAGAACCATGCCGGGGGACCTCCCAACCTACAGTGGTCTGCAGAAAGCCCCAGGTAGGTACCAATTTTGTTTATTTTTTGAGGTCAGGGTCACTTTAACATTAGGGGGATAGTGTCGGGGCGAAGTTGCCACAAGGCCGATTTCGGATCAATTTCAGCCTGAAATTGATTGTGAACCGGCCTGGTGTGTAGGGGCAGCCAACAGATCTCTCTCTGATCAGATAAAGGTAGCCATACACTGGTTGATTTGCCATCAGATCGACCAACAGATAGATCCCTCTCTGATCGAATCTGATCAGAGAGGGATCGTATGGCTGCCTTTACTGCAAACAGATTGTGAATCGATTTCAGCATGAAACTGATCACAATCTGTGAAGCTGCCGCTGCCCCCGCCAGCTATACATTACCTGCTCTGGCCGGCGTGAGTCCCCCTCTGTCTCCGCTGATCCTTCTCCGCTGGGCTTCGGGTTCTGGCTGGCTTCACTTCTTTCTGTCCAGGGAAGTTTAAACAGTAGAGGGCGCTCTACTGTTTAAACTTCCTGCCGGGACAGGAAGTTCAGTGAAGCTGCCGCCCTGGAGCCCGGAGCGGAGAAGAAGACAGTGGAGACCAGGTGGACACGCGCCGGCCGGAGCAGGTAATGTATTGCCGCTGTATTGCATCGGTCGTCGGGCATTCGAACGCCGCTATCGACACACTCCCGACCCACCGGCGATCGAGCAAAATCTTCTGCACGGACGGATCGACGGGAATGATTGATTTCGGATGGAAATCGATCGTTCTGTCAGCGTTTGTGCAACGATTTCACAGCAGATTCGATCACAGTGATCGAATCTGCTGTATATCGGCGGGAAAATCGTTAGGTGTATGGGCCCCTTTAGATTAGAGAGAGATTGTCTCTAATTGTCTCTGTCGAATCTGCCCATCATTGCTAGATGTATGGCCACATTAAATGGGAGGTTTACAATCTAAAGGATTCAATGTGAAGCTTTTATGCAATACAAGCAGTTAAGAAAATAAAAAGAATAAAGGAGAATGAGAGAGAGTAGAATGTGTGAGACACAGCTAGCTAATAACTCAGATAACAACGCTTGTCAAGCTAGAGAATATATTTCAGCATTTTCTGTTACATTTAATCTGTAAGTTCTACCAATCATTTTTTTCGGAAAAGGGGAAATTTAGAGTTCATAATGCAAAATGCATTTTGTTCAATTTATATAACTTATATAGCAATCACTGGCAGCGTGCCGTCATTAATCTCTGCTACTGGATATTAAGCCGAACTAAAGTTCCACTGATGGATCTGCTACGTGGCCGCCGCGATACTCTATAAATCTGCAGGAAATTCTGGCGTAGTAAAAGTCATCGGCGAGGATTTACGGAAAAGCTGTGTGATCTGCGGGCCGTAGCGGTACATTTTTGCCGCTGCATCATTTCCTTCCATGCTTAAGCAGGAAGACGTAATGATGCATGCAAAGCAGCCGGAGATTGGATGCAAAATGGAGCCAATTCTTTTTTATGGAGCCGGAATAGGTTTCAATGAGCTCGTGCGCGCCATTGACACAATATCGATTTATTTGCTGTGAATAAAGGGAGAAATAGTGCAGTATAATATTGAACGGCTGTTTTAAAAAAAAAGGTCCAATCGCCCAGCGGAGATATTTTAGCAAGGCAAGGAGTTTTCTGGGTTGCATTTGTATCAGGGCCGAATTTTTTAATAAGGAACCGTAGGCACGTGCTGACAGGCGCCTTATGTGGGAGAGGCGGTCTCCCCTACTCAGATCACTGACCTCAGGAGCTTACAGTCTAATCCCTGCCTCATATCACTGACCTCAGGCACTTACACCCTAATCCTTGTCTTATAGGACAAGGATTAGGGTGTAAGTGAAACAGTGGATGATATGGATGATATGAAACAGTGATTAGAGTGTAAGATGCTAAGGACAGTTAGTGACATAAGGCAGGGATAAGAGTTCAGAACAATTTTACTTGAGGGTGTGGCCTGTGCTCAGGGGCGGAGTTTAGGGCACCAGAACGCCCGTGCCTACAGGCCTCCGGGTTGTAAATCCAGTCTTGATTTGCATACATCTTAGAGATCTGATCAGTAGGGATGAGCAAGTAAGAATGCTAAATTTGATCTTGCGCCAAATCTGGCCTTTCTCGCTTACCAAAGTTTTCCGCAATGAAGACCCAGTGATTCACCATGCAGTTGAGTTCTCTTCCAAATGTAGGGGACGGTAAGACACAACATTTTCAGGAGAAAGCTTGTAATGAGTGTCTGCTGGGTGAGTAATTTTCTCCCAGGATGCACAGCAAGCCCCAGTAGCCAATGAAAATATATCCAACCACAGGAAGATATTAGGATGGGAGGGGGGGGGGGAGGTTGGAGGGAGGAGTTTAAGTCATTGTCATTAAGTTATTGATAGTCATATGTCACAAAACCGTCACGTGACCAAAAGTAAGAACATGTGACGGGAAACCAGGACTTGGGGGCACAATCCTTTAAGAACATACCATTAAGGAGGAAGCAAAGCCGATGATTGGCTGCTGCTGATGTAGCCACAGAACTGATTTGCCAGAGCTACTAGCGAAACAGAATGCAATTCTGATATACAGTAAAGTCACAATTAACCAGAATTCAGGCATCCAGCAGCCTCAACCAACCAACAAGCGGGGAGGAGGGGGGCGTTCCTTTCTAGGTTTGCAAAGCAGTACATAGCGGAAATGTCTTAAACATCCTCCGATCGCCGGTCTTCTTCACTTCTGCAGCTGCCAGCTCTTTGCTGCGTCCTCCTAAGGCTCCCCGGTGTGTCACCTGACTCGCAATGGGTCACGTGACGCATTAGACCCGTGCAGTGGAGACGCAGCAAAGCAGCTGGGAGAAACAGGAGTGAAGTAGACCAGCGCCTGGAGGATTTGTAAGTAATTTCCGCTGTACACCGCTCTGCAAACCTAGAAAGGAACCCCTCCCCCCATTCTCCCCGCCCTCAGGCATGCCGCCATTTGGTTGAGGCAGCTGGATGCCTGAATTCTGGTTAATTTGGACTTTACTGCATATCAGAACCTCATTCTGTTTTGCTAGTAGCTCTGGCTTTGTAAGTCAGTTTCACCGCACACTGCTCTAGATTTCGTCTATGGGGTAATGCTAATTTTAGACTGTTTACTTGACTTCTCAAGTAATCGGCATGCACACATGCCCGGCATCAGGCAATTATCGCCTGTGCCAGATAAATGATACTCTACCGTAATTATTATTTTTTTCTGATGAAATATGCTCTACCTTCTCAGTCAAGGATCGGTGCGTTATTTTTCTCTGTTACATCATATTCTCTATTGTTTTTTTGTTTGTTTATTTAAAGCATTTTAAGCCACTTTTCCCACATATGTATGTACGCATTGCAGGTGAGTTGGGCGCCGGGTGAGACGAATGACGGCTCTCCCTGGTGCTGCAAAACTCCCTGGTGGCATTAAATATGATTCCCCCACGGAGGGAGATGTAATTTGGGGTCCGGCAACCGCCAGAGTCCGAAATTACCCTTATGAGCCCCGCTCAGCATTACATTGCTGCTACGGGGCGCCTAGTTTCTATGCTTGTCGCTGAGCGCCGTGCACCAAGACTATCTGCTTCGATTTGTCCCCCACACATCAAAGCCATATCATCCACAAGGAAAACCTAGGCAGTTGTGGGCGGAGCTGATGCGGTTGCGGGGATTGCAGCGCTCTCCACACAATGTGTCACGGGATCCAGGTCCTGGTGATCTCAAAATGCCGGAGCCCTGTATGCACATCTAAGCCCCCTTTAAATGCCGGTATAGAATTTGCCATGACTACTTCCTGTGGCAATGCATTCCACATCTTAATCACTCTTACTGTAAAGAACCCTTTCCCAAATAAATGGCTAAAACGTTTTTCCTCCATGCGCAGATCATGTCCTCTAGTCCTTTGAGAAGGCCTAGGGACAAAAAGCTCACCCGGCAAGCTTTTATATGGCCCTCTGATGTATTTATATTTGTAAATTAGATCCCCTCTAAGGTGTCTTTTCTCTAGACTAAATAAACCCAGTTTATCTAAGCTATTGTCACTTGATTTTAAATAGGATGGGGAGAATTGCTGGATAAATTATTGTTTGTATCTACTGGGGGGTGTCTTTTAGACACATTTGCATTTTTGAATAAAGCAATATTGTTATACTTATGGAGGCCTTGTGACCCATAATATTTTGTATTAATCAAACCTAGCCCCAACAAATCTTACTAAAAAAAAAAGCCAGGTGATCATCAGCAGTGGGCAAAAGCTGATATCTTGCCTAGGGCCCAATTTTATCTCAATCCATTCCTGCCACACATATTAACTCTTTATACTTTAGGAGAGGGGTAAACTGGGGAGAGGGGGGGGGGGGGCGGTGAATAAGGGTTGCGGTAATTTTGCACACATCTGTTGCTGTAAGTCTAATCTATCAAGCAAAGACATAAATGACAGGAATTAGCATTAAATTCTTAAGATCCTCCGGATTTTGGATGCTGTAAAAACCTGTGAAACATGATCTCATTTTGCTAGCAGTAGAAAAACGTGACATTTGTCTTCTGTTGTTTTTTGTTTCCCTTTCCCTTTTTGTGAATGTGCCAAACTTATTTAATCCTCTTTAATATCTGCCTCCGCCTGTTATTAAATTAATATTTTTGCACTTTTGAAAACAGATTGCAAACAGAAAATTGGAAGTGAAAGGAACATCCTGTACGACGGAATAGCTCATTATGTTTTAATAAAGTTGATGAATTTTCTTTTTAGACTTACATTTGTTCCATTAGTGAGCAGGGAAAACAGGCACAGGAGGGTTCAGGAAAGTACAATACGGGAGCTTATTGGTCTCCTCCTTGTAATGAAGAAAGGAAATCCTCAGGGGACCTCCAAATAGGGAGGACAAACAGAAGCCATTCATGTTAACCAAAAAAGTATAGGTAGCCAGAGAGAGAGAGAGAAGCACCATTCCCAATATGGTTAGACAGAGAGTGCCCCCAGTATAGATAGACAGAGAAGCTCCAGTGTAAGTAGCCCCCATGGATGGATTTTGGAAAGGCCAAAAAGGCCCAGGTGTTGGGCGGCAGCTGGCCAATGGACGGCAGGACATGGACGTGGAATTGCTGCTTATGGAAGAAGAGTGTCATACTCACAGTGTCAAAGGGTTGCAGCGACCCTGGGCTGGCGCCTCTACGCATGCGCACGGGAGGACGCTGTGTCTTGTAGTTCCTCTAGGACTGTCATGGAGCCCAGCGTTGCGCAGTGTGTGCACTTTCGGCATGCGCGGACGCGGGCGCACGCGCCAAATAATGCACGGTGCTTGTGCAAAAGTTAGGGCGCGCACAGCATTGCGCACTGCGCATGCGCAAGCGCTAATTCCGGCGCCAGTTTCAAATTACCAACAGTATATAAGCAGCACTGCCCTTCACTGCAGTGCTGCTTGTTCTGGCAGTTTCGGCTAGTGTTACTAGTGCGCTTATACCTCTGATCTGACCTCCTGTATTGACCCTTGGCTTTGTGACTCCGACTATCCTTGATCTCCGCCTGTCCCGACCTTTGGCTTGTGTACCCGGTTATCCTCGAACTCCGCCTGCCTCGACCTCGGCTTGTGACCTCGACCATCCGTAAACTCAGCCAGCCCTGACCTTTGGCTTGTCTCTGATTACGTCCTGTTCTGCTGATCCTGACCTTCCATCCAGTAGTGTCCTTCTGTTCTCCAAATCACTGTGGTCTACTTCCAGCGCAACCTGGTGGGCACTAGGCAGCGAAGTCCGACATCCCCGCTAGGGGGGTGTTCCAGCATCTCCATTAGGGGGGTGTTGGTGAAGACCCGTTGTCACTTAGACTCTGTGCTGGAGTGGTCCTATCCCAGTGGTGAGGTCAACAGTTCCCTACCCCGTGACAAGGAGGCTGCAAATGGAAAATGGAGACTACAAATAAGGAGCAACATATGGACATAGGGAGCTGCTGCTCTAGAGATCTGTATGTAACTGAAGAGGCTGCTGTACATGAAGGTTAGACATGGAAGAGGGGGCTGCACAAGGATTAGGAGAGGGTGCTGCACATGGAAGGGGAGCCGCAAGAAGGTTGGCCTAGGGGGCAGAAAAACTGTAAATCCGGCCTTGGTAGCCAGGGGGTTAATAACAATAGCATGTATAGGGGATATGCTTCTAAAGTTGGGGGTATTGACTCGATGTAAATGGAAGAATCCCATCTCTGCCCGGGTTTGGAATTACCAGGTTGGGATGCCATCAGATTCAGAATTTGCCAGCTCCGACCATGCCTAGCTGCAAGAAGGAATTTCATCAGATTTAGAATTTGGCAATTCTCAGCATGCTCTGTTGGGAAGGGGGGGGGGGGGGGGGTGTTACATTATATTAGGGCACATCTGGAGGAAGTACCTTATATTAGGGCAATCTAGGTATCTATACAGGGGGAAGCTACCTTATGGGGGGAATATCTGACTATCTATACTGGGCTACTTTAAACTGGGGAGACATCCTGCTCTTTTATTTATACTAGGAAATGGAAAATGGTGGGGACATATCTAGCTGCTTATACTTAGGAAGGGGGCTGCTTAATACTGAGGGTACATCTGGCCAGAGCAAGTTCATTCACGAGGCAACCTAGACAGGTGCATGGGGCCTGGTGATTGTTGAGGGGCCCAACTGCCATCACCTTTGAACCATCAACCTCAGCTTACCAGAAAGACTTTCATGGGGAGCCAAAGTATATCTTTGCCCAGAGCTAATTTTGTCCTGATTCTACTCTGTGTCTGGCTACCTATACTAGGTAAAGGGGCTACCTAATACTGGGGAAACCTCTTGCTCTTAACACTGGGGGGAGAAGTTACATAATACTGGGGGCATATCTTGCTGCCTGTACTGGAAAAGGGGCTGCCTAATACTTGGGGCATATCTGGCTACCTATACCGGGGGGGGGGAGTTACCTAATGCTGAGGGCACATCCTACTTTCTTTACTGGGAAAGGAGCTACATAATACTGGAGACATACCTGGTTTCCTATACTGGGCCAGAGCTGGGACAAGGTCCTCCAGCACCCAAGGCTGAGACTCCAAAGTGCGCCCCTCCATCCCTCCCACCCCAGCCGTCCCACACTGATTGCTATTAGACTAAGAGGGCCACAGGGCCCACAACGTCCCCAACACCTTAATATCTAGTTATCTGACTTGCAGTCACTGCTATGTATCCCCTTTTCTTATTTCTTTCTGCTTCAAACACAATTAGGAATGACAGCTGAATGAATTGTGCGCCCCCTCCTACACTGCGCCCTGAGGCTGGAGCCTCTCCAGCCTATGCCTCGGCTCGGCTCGGCTCTGGGGGGGGGGGCTACCTAATACTGAAGGCATTTCTGGCTACCCATCCTGGGAATGGGGGCAGGGGCTGATAACGAGAGCACATCTGGCTACCTATACTGGGGAGAGGCTACCTTATACTGGTGGCTTACCTGACTACATATACTTGGGGCTATCTATTACTGAGGGTGCAACCTGCTATCCATACTGAGAGGGGGCTACCTGATACTGGGGGAACATCTGGCTACCTATACAGGGGAGGGGGGCTACCTATTACTGAGAGCACATCTGGTTATCTATTCTGGAAAGGAGACTACCTAGTACAGGGGGCTCATCTGGCAACCTATACTTGGGGGGGAGCTACTCACCACTGGGTACATGATTGGGCACAATTCGAGGGGGAGGGGTAATATTTTGAGGGCCCCTCCTCCTCCCTTTCCCCAAATGCAAGTGCAGCCAACTAGCCCATTTGCTCACAAAAAAACCGCCCCTGCCACCATGCAGAGTAGTTAGTAGCGGAAGCGTCTGTAATTGTTTTCCTGCTTCCAGACACTGCTTCACAGCAGAACACTGTCTGCTGCCATTTGCCGCCTCCAAATCATGTGACCTTCATGAGGTTTTGGGACCAGGGGGCCCCTATACAATCATTTTTGCAGGGGTGCCCTTTTAAGTCTACTTACGTCTCTGATTATATGTATTTATACTTCAAATCGTGGAAGAAGAAACTGTTTTCATCATAAACTTTTTTTCTCATGTTTACTTACTGTCCAACTACTTTCTTTGGGTAGTTCTGAGGTTTGTGTGTTTATCATTACTCTAAGTAAGCTGCCATTCCAGCCCTGTCACTTCAAACCATTTATTGCCAGGCATCCTCTTGTAGCAGGACGTGTAAAGCGAACGCGCGAGGAATTATCCCGAACGTGTCGCCGAAGTGGCCCAGGGTCTCTCAGTAATTTTCTTTTATTATCTTATATCCTCTGTTACCTCCATTCCGGCACCTTCAGCCTCCATAGTGTAATCCTAATAATGTCAAACTTTATTCATTCAGGCTTGTTGCAATCAATATGTGCTTATTTCTGCCATAGACTAGCAATTCCATCTTATCAGATAATTATATATAGATCTTTTCTTTTTTTTTCCTACTCTTCAATCTAGCATCCCTCAAGGTAAACAATAGCTTCTGCGAATCCTGCTGATGAATTATGTCAGTCTGCGCCATTGCCATTCACGTCTTGTTCCGAGGGCGGCTTTGTGTGTAAATACGCGATGCATCGTTTTATGGTTATCATGGTCGGGCTTAAAGTGAAAGATTTGCTTAGTGGCTATGAACATATTTCAGCAGAACGCTCAGAGTAAAAAGTATGATCAATGTATTGAACTTTTATCTGTATTAATATTTATGACTTGAGGGATTCTGGGATTCCTCTCAGATGCATTGCAGAGCGGGATCATTTATGAGGCAAACCTAGGCCGTTGCCTACGGCCGGGAGATTGTCTAAAGGCCTGTGGTGGATGCTAACCCCACATTAAATATTACTAAAAATGCCAGGTGACCGTCAGCGGTTGGCAAAAACTGCTATCTTGCCAAGGGCCCTGTTTTATCTTACAGTGGATCCGAGACAAACTTTTGCTGCCTTCATTTTTCTGCTCTTTACATAGACCAGTAGTTTACTGGGCATTCTTCCCGCTAAATTCTGGTTTTAATTTTTATCACCTAATTGCATGTATCCACGCCCCAAGCTCCTCCAGCGCCTAGGCATTCTGAGTCCCATGCTGCAAGTGCTCATGGGAGTTCAGCCTGGGGAGGAGGAGGCTTTTGCTGAAGCATGCACAAGATTTCAGAGGCAAGGGAGCTGAGAGGGGAGGTGAAAGTAGGATAGGGGAGTGGAGTTTTCACAGGCTGAGGGGTGGAGAGGCAGAGCAGCTTGCCTGTGTAATGATCACAACCAGAACATGGCCGCTCTCATTGTATCACAGGAAGAAATAATCATAAACTGTTGAATCTGTTTGCAGCTAGATTTACTGTGTAAACTATCTAAACAAGTTACTTGCTATACTTTGTTTTTTCTCTCTGATCTGTTTTAATCCTTTTCTGCTCAGATGCATAACAGGACTAGGGATGCTCATTTGGATTCTGCTTGATTGAAATTTCCGCATCAGAAATCAGAAATCACAATTACGCGGAAATCCGATTTACTGAAGCTTGTTAATTTTAGCCCAATCACAAAACTCGGAATCATTGGACCAATCAGAGAATGCAGAATTTTTCTGAAAAAAAAACAAAAAACGGATTACCGTTGTAATTTTAGATTAATCACAAGATTGTAATTATTCTAATTTCTGACTTTCCGATTTCTGATTTTTTTTTTGCCATTTTTGCAATCTCTGATGCAAAAAAAAAAATTCTGACAAATAACATACTCATCAGAAATTGGAAAATTGGAAGAGCGGGACAATGGAAACCAGTAAATTGGAAAAACAGAAGATCAGAAATTGGCATTGGTATAAATCAAAATTTCCTGTGGAATCAGAAGTGGCCATTTCCCACCATCCCTAAACAGGACCCCAAATGAGATCACAGCAGTCTGTGATGACAGCAGATTATTTAATCCCCTCACTAAAGTGGCAGCCATAAATGCTAATTTGCATAACTCAGAGGTGTCGGAACTCCAGTCTTCAAGGTCCATATCTCTGCCAGCAGGGTTGCTCGTAAACTACGCCAGCGCGAATCTATGCGTCGTAGTCCGCAACTACGCATCATAGTTCATTAACGAAGTTTAAAAACATTGCGTATGTATTTCCGCATAGTCGTAGTCCCGCTATGTAAGGCTTCACCCGCTACGCGTAGTTGACGTATGTATTGCGAAGTCAACTACGCGTGCGGTAACTGCGTCTATATGGATCATTGCGCATGCGCAGAAATATTATTGCCCTTCTATACATATACACTTCCGCATTGGAAGGTGGAATGTACGCTTATATTAGTTCACCCATGCGCATAGTTAGCGGATTATTGCGGAAATTTTTCCGCATAAGGGCATAAGCGTCCGCATCAACTATGCTTCGCACTACGCGAAGCTTCCGTATTTTAACGTGTAGTCTATAAAAATTCAAACGTAGCGAAGTTTCTGATTTCGTAGCCGTAGTTTGTGAAGCGTAATTGCGTAAAACTATGCGTAGTTCCAGCGTAGCGAAGTTGGCTGACTACGACCATCACTACTTGCCAGTGCTTAGGAAGGACTGATAAATGGAGAAATGTGTTCTACTTGAAGAGCCACATCTCTCCTAATTCAGTCACATCAATTAATTTAAGCTTTACCAAAACTGTGTGGAGACCTCGGGCCTGGAGGACTAAAGTTGGACATCCTTGTTAACCGTATGCCTTTATACTATTCCACATGTGTGGGTGGGTTTTAAGATGTAAATAAAACATGTGCCAGCCTCATTTATAGCTGAGCCACTTAGTGGTTAGGGCAGCAGAAAAAAAGGGCGTCGGCTGAGGGTGAACGAAAATGGCGCCGCCATAGACTTTAATGCAATTATCGTTAATGCGGTGAAAAAAGCAGAAAAAAAGGGTGCAACGAATGCTGTTAAATAATATTACATTATAGTTTTTGTCATATTATTTTGTTAATAACTACAGATTTTATGTTTTCAAAGGTATTATCGTTAATATATGTAAAAGGGTGTTCTGCAGAGGGAGTGGTTAGGGTTAGACGCCACCAGGGGGAGTGGTTAGGCACCACCTAGGTGGCAGTTAGTTTTAGGCAACACCAGCGGAGGTGGTTAGGGTTAGGCACCTCCATGGGGAGTGGTTAGGGTTAGGCACCACCTAGGCGGCGGTTAGTTTTAGGCAACACCAGGGGTGGTGCTTAGGGATAGGCACCACCAGTAGGGTGGTTAGGGTTAGGCACCACTGTGGGGGTTAGGGTTAGGCACCACCAGGGGGTGGTTATTGTTAGACACCACCGGGGGGTTAGGATTAGGCGCCACTAGGGGAGTGGTTAGTTTTAGGTGCCACCATTAGGAGGGTTCTGTGTGAGGGTAGGGTTGGGTTAAGCAGTATTGACGAAAAACATAACGATATTTAACATTAATATTTATTTGTTATTATTTCTCGTTTGTTTTTGCAACAGTAATTATCGTTAATAAAGCTTGACAGTAATGGTTCTCGCTAGCAAATGTTGTTGATACCTGGTGCCAAATTCGTTAATAAGTCAGGCCCTTTTTTCACGGTGCCCTTTTTTCATGCACGCGTGGTTAGAACCTTACAGCCAATCAATGACTTTGCAGTGAAATCTGCAGCCAATCAGATGTTTCCATAAACATAAAGGCACATGAAACATGTGGGTAGGAGGTTCAGAGCCATATTAAGACCATACAGGGCCTGATGCACAGCAATAACCCCCCCCCCCCCCCCATGTACAGCCCTCTATTCTATGTGCAAAATCTATATACTGCAGCATATGTCTTTAATGAACAGCCCCTGGACATTAGCTCCCTTTTTTCATGTGCTGCTCCCAATTTGAGGCCTCCTCCTTCATATATATCAAGTTCAACCTTTTGCTCATGATGGGGTGCCTCGTTGGGCTGCATGCGCCCAAGGCCCAGGCCTTTGGGGCCTTTCCAAAAATCCGGCCCCGGAGGTAAAACAGTATTGACAATAAAAAAAAATGTCCGTGTGTCATCTTGTAAAAGTCCCCTGTTAAGCACTGAATAAAGAATAACTAGGAAGACTGACTTGCAAGTCGCGCTTTGGTTAAACCCCGACAATCATCCAGCAGCAAATCCCTCTTCCGCTCTGCACATCACACGCGATGACTTTAGCAAGAAGGAAGCGTCCTTTTAAAGAGCGGGATAGACGTAATGAAGGTTAAAAGAAAAACATTAATCTTATGTTCAGCCAATCAAAATCTACAAGTCACATCAGGATTTTACGGATTGCCTGCTCCTCTATGTATGTGGGAGTTGTAATATAAAGTGGTAATGAGCTGGAAAGGTAATGCATTTCAGACATCATATTTAGCCTTTGATTCCTGCCTTTTTTTTTTTTTCTCCTCCTCGCTGCTGCGTTTCGGTTCACGACCGCGGTGTTACAGAGAAATGGGCCGTGTGCAACAAGGAGATTTGTAAGTGCCTTCTGTGTGTTGGGGGGGGGGGGGAGAAAATGACCCGTTGGCTTAGCTGATAGATATATTCCCCTTTGCCTGTAGAAGTAAAACAAGAAGTCAAATGAACGGAGATGAAGGATGAATTACAAGTTAACATCAACCATTGTACAATCCGATTTTCAGACCTCTTAGCAATAGCGAGAATGTAAATGTGTCATTCAAATGTAGCAAAGTCATCTGCGATATCCTACTGGGATAGATATTAACGTGAGACCTGTAAAGATTACTAGTTAAAAATCAATTCAACATAAGAAAGAAACGGTTCAACATAACCAATTTGACAAAAAAAATTGCCAGAAATGATATACAAGAGCGTCACAACAATCCGTTAGAGCTGTACTTAGTATAAAAATGTATTTAAGGCAATGGCAAAACATTAGTTATATTTGTGTTTCGTTGTTCAAATTATTTTCAAGGGCAATAAAAAGGAACACGGCAGTACGGCTCAGGTTTGCAACGTTGCCTATGAACACAGCACAAGACTTTTCTGGAACAAAGCTCTTCGGACAGTTCAGAGCAAAGTGGAAATGTTTGATGCTGATGTCAAATCAGTACAAACATCTCATACTAACTGTGAAACATGGTGGTGGTGGAGCAAAGCTCTTTGGACAGATCAGACCACCGTGGAGATGTTTGGTGCTAATAATGTTAAATCAGTACAAACATCTCATACCATATGTGAAAGACGGTAGTGGAAGAATTATGATTATTTGCACTTGATTTCCAGCAACAGGACCTGAGCACCTTGTAATATGACAATAGTGTCATATAACTCTTATAATGTGTGACTGCTATGAAGGAAGGAGGGGCATTAGATCCAGCACTGGAGGTGGTATGAGGTTTTACCTTCTATACCCCCACAGCTAACTCCGCCTACACTTCTGGGAAAGCACAGGTGGGGGTCCTAGGGGAAGGAGGGTGGAATGACATTGGGTAGCCCTCTCTGTGTCCCCAAAAGCTCAAGCCTAGGTCTTCTTGGCCTGGCCCTGGGTGTCTCCCTCAAACAGAGTGACACCTACCGTCTTTCCCCGAAAATAAGACAGTGTCATATTACTTTTTGCTCTAAAAGATGTACTAGGGCTTATTTTCAGGGCATGTCTTATATTTCTATAAGGAAGTGTCTCTCAGCAGAACATTTCCTGTTCCTTTGTACTGTGCTGGTCATGGATTTGAAAGTATGCTACTGTACTGATCAGGCACCTCCCTGTCTTCCCTGCACACAGCTGATAACCTTGCTGTGTGCTGGCCTGGGATGACAGGATCAGTGCCCGATTGGCACCACACCGCTGTGTCCCCACTTACTGGCTGCCTCTTTCTTCTCTTTAACTTCCACTAGGGCTTATTTTCGGGGTAGGGCTTATATTTCAAGCATGCTTAAAATTCCAGCTAGGGCTTATTTTCGGGGTAGGGCTTATTTTCAGGAAAAGAGGGTAGTGAGGCTTTTAACCCTAGCACTGACATTGTGACCACACTGCAGGGTGTAATGCATGCATTCTAATATGGATCAGGCAGCATGCCACTCTGTAAATACAAATATGTGCAATATTTTCATAGCATAAATATTTGCTTTGAAACATGAGGATTTTCACACACATTGCCCACAAACACACTATGGAAAGCACATTAGTACAGGAGTGTAACTACAAATCATGCTTCCCCCAGCAAAACTTTACAGGGGCCCCCCAATGTTTACACCCTTTTCCTTCCCTCCCCTTGGTGACCCTCACGGCCTGGGGGCCCATCTCACAAGGGTCATAAAACAAGTGTGACCATCATCATCTCCACCCCATAACAAGTGTAGCCACAAAACACCTGATCTGATGTATAGTTCCCTGTATCAGAGGAAGGGAAGGTTAGTAGTCGGGCCCCTCAGAGCTCTGGGCCCCCTGTGGTTGCAGGTGCTGCTCCCCTGTAGTTATGGCCCCTACATAAGGATAATGTGATTATAATAGAGCAAATGTGAACAATCCCATGCGTTTGTATGTCACTGATTCAATGATGGGAGAGGAGTCCCACACAATCTAACATCTCCTAGACCAGTGTTTCTCAACATTTTATTGGTATGTACCCCTTTTAAAACCCTGTACTCACCAAGTACCCCCTAGCATAGTAAACATTATCACAAGTACCCTTGACAATTATATGTTTAATTGTAGTATATGCTAATTGGTTTTAGGCTACTTACACACCAGGACGTTGCTTTAGAGAGGACAATAAGGTCGCATAACGTGCCCCTAACGCAACGCATGGTGGTGCGGGAGAGGACGTTAGAGTGAGCCGCGTTAGGCGGCTCTATCCACATAAGGTCTACCAGGGTGGCGCTGATTGGCCGGCGGGACCTTGTGATGCGGAGTGAGACACTCCGCATCACGTGGTCCCGCCGGCCAATCAGCAGCCGCCAGTGCAGTGCATATTAAGTAGCCATGTGCGCGGCTACTGTAGCGGCATCTCCCCGCCTCCTCTCGCCCCCCACTGAGCATGTGCAAACAGTCTAACGCGGCTTAAGCCGCTCAGAACGCACAGTATGCTGCACTTTGCCCGAACGTGCAGCGTTACTGTGTAACGCAACGTGGGCAGTGTGAACAGCCTCATTGACTTTGTAGTGCTGTGCGGTGGGCTGCGTTACAGGCTGCACTAACGTGCGCCTGTAACGTCCTGGTGTGAAAGAGCCCTTAAACAATTTCCAAGCATTTACTATGGCTTTTAATTACCTAACACACATTTGATGTTGTTTATATAAGATTTATCATTTTATGAAACTCTAAATTTGTTATTCTTGGTTAAGTATATCAAACCTGAGTACCCCCTGGAACCATCAGAAGTACCCCCTGGGGTAGGCGTACCACACGTTGCGAACCTAGGTCCTAGACAACACCACTTAGCAATGCAGTTTATCATGTGTGTAACATTGGTACAAGAGGAAACTAATATAACATAATAGACAAAATTGCTTGTTTTTTTATAAATGATTTAGTCAGTGTTTGCTCATTGTAAAATATTTCCTCTCCCCGATTTACATTCTGACATTTATCACAGGTGGTCATATCATTACTGTTGGTAAGGTACATCACTGTAAAATGTTTGTTTACTAATGGCTTCGAAGCCAGAAGAAATAATACCTGTTCTCCCAGAATGCTCTGGGAGGACAATTCCACACATCTAATCAACCTAGGCTAAACATCACAGGGAGGACGGAGCTACATACTAATATATGATGCTAAGGAAGACATAAGGAAGATATTTCACCTTGGCCTCCTCCAGGGGTACCACTGTATGACAACCCTGAATTTGATCTAGGGTGTCATAGAAATCACTTTAAAGAATGAAAATTGGCTGGTATCTCTACTGCAGATGCACTTTGGAGTCAGGGGAACTGGCTCACACTAGGGAAGCTAAAAATCAGATATGGTAATCAGAACCTAGACTGGTTGAGCCTAGCACAACTCCATTCACTTCTCAGAACACTTGGTGTACTTCCACATACCTCCAGGACACGGACTAGCTTTGAAATACATAGCAAAACTAATGGGCCCTCTAAAAAAAACCTTTCTGCAATGTATAGGGTACTGGGAAAAAAGCACAAAGACAGCGGGAGCCCAAATTGTGCAGTATATCACAGGTAGATGGATAAGTAACGTGTTTGAAAAGGGAATACTCACAAAGGTGGGTTGCACACGGGGCAACCGACCACTTCAAGCAGATGGAGTGTATTATACCTGACTCCACTCAGGTAAGCCAGTGATCCTGGAGGAGGTCGCTCTCTTGGTCAAGAACCTCATGCACTCTAAAACTATGATGTGGTGTGGATTCCACCTCAAGTATGGTGCATGGGACTCCCCTCACTGGAAGGTGAAGGGGGGGGGGGGGGGGGGGGGTGAAACAGAAGGGAGTAAAGAGGCGCCCAATGGAGTATAAAAAAGTTAAAAACACTTAAAAAGGTTGAGGTGGCTTACCTCATAGACGACAACTCACTTTGAGCACAAATGTTTATTAATAAGCACAGGCAACGCGTTTCGTAGGATCTAGCCCACTTGTTCAGGCCAAACAAATAGCCTACAGACATCATACACTATACAATAAAATGCAAAAAATTGTTGTAGATATATATATATATATATATTAGAGTAAGTGCCTCAACCTTCGAGCAAGAAGAAGAAGTACTTTGCATGAGAAAATTTATGCGTGATCAA
This sequence comes from Hyperolius riggenbachi, assembly GCF_040937935.1. Lineage (NCBI taxonomy): Eukaryota > Metazoa > Chordata > Amphibia > Anura > Hyperoliidae > Hyperolius > Hyperolius riggenbachi. The sequence continues at coordinate 429,211,588 of NC_090650.1, forward strand.
ACACCAAGTTTAAGGCCTCTTTTCCACGGACTGTTGAGCTGTGTGCTCAGCAAGCAGTTACCAGGCAGCAGTGAGCAGATACCAGGCAGCAGTAAGCAGTTACCAGGCAGCAGTAAGCAGTTACCAGGCAGCAGTAAGCAGTTACCAGGCAGCAGCAAGCTGTTACCAGGCAGTAGTGAGCAGTTGTAAGAGTTTGAGAGGCATTTTACTGCCTATCAACTGTCCGTGGAAAAGAGGCCTACCCTAGCAAGTCTGGCTTTGCAAATCTGGCCTAATTGGCTATTCATGAGGCAATGCTCACGCAAATTTGCTTTTGCATTCCAAACTATATGCAGGGTCAAAAAACCAATAAAGCGGTCGCCCTGCTGCATGCCAGTGATGAGCGAAAATTTTTACAGAATTTTCGCCTAATTTCGTTTTGACAGGCAAATTTTCCATCTAATTTTTTCGCGTTAATTTTCGCCTAATGCCAGTCATTTTCGCGTTACTTGCGTATTATTGCGGACATTTTCCGCATAAGGGCATTAGCGTCTGCATTCAGAGAAGTTTCTTGCGCATTATTGCGGACATTTTTCCGTATAAACGTCTGCATAGACTGAATTTCCATGCAGATTATTGTGGACATTTTTCTGCATAAGGGCATAAGCATCTGCATACAATGAATTTTCGAAAACGCAAATATTTCTGAAGATTTGCGTGAAAATTCGCCGAAAACTGGATTTTCGATGCGAAAATTACTTAGGTGAAAATTCGCAAGCAACACTGCTACATGCTACATTAGCACTATCCAGGAGCGCCACAGGGAGGATTCCCAATGCCCCCTTTTTATACAACCGGGGGACCGCGGGGTCCCAGGCACTCTCACTGCCTGGGAACCACAGCAGCACCCCGGAGGGGGAGGCTTGGTGGCGCAGACAACCCCCCCAAGTGTGGCCAGCGCCGGGGAGAGCCGTCCGCACCCACCTCCCAATATTAAAAACAGGCACTTACCTTAACGTCCATTGCGTTCTGCTACATGCGCATTAACTTGGGGGCACCACATGAGAAAGGAGTGAAGCATGGGTCACCCCAAGCTTTAGAGCTCAGGGCTGGCTCACATACAACACTCCGGGGGGGAAGGACAAGCGCAGACAACTAACTCCAGGGTTCACACCACCGGAGCAAGCCATCCACCACCTGCCTCCAAAGGATACAACTGCAAAAATGCTTTCCATGAGAAAATTAATGCGCATGTAGCAGAACGCAATGGACGTTAAAGGGAACCTGTACTGAGTAAAATTATTTAAAATAAACACATGAGGTAACTTCAAATGAACATTACATAGTCACCTTGCCATCAGTTCCTCTCAGAAGCTCCCCATTTTCTTCTTAGAGTGATCCCTTCCAGTTCTGACAACATTTTGTCAGAACTGAAATATATCAGTTGCTGTCAGTTATATATCAGTTGCTGTCAGTTACAGCTGAGAGGAGAACTGATGTGTCCATGTTTCCCTATGGCTCAAGTGGGTGATATTACAGTTTAACAGTGTGCTGACCAGGAAGCTGTTATGGGGTAATAGCCATTTTCAAAATGGAGGACGGAGAATTCCATTGATCACAGTGGACAAACAGGCAGGGCCGGTTTAAGCAACAATGGGGCCCCAGGGCATAATAAACCTGGGGGGCCCCCCCAACAGATACCCCGGAGCAAAAATTGGTATTAAGGGACCTTTTTTTGCAGCTGGTATAGTCAGGGTTTGAAGCCCCAATCGGTCGGAGCTCCACATTCTGGCTACCCCAGCCTGCATGGGGGACAAGGGGTTAAAAAGTTTCAGGATGGGGGACCCCACATAATTTAAAAAAAACAAATTCCCACACTCTAAGCATAAAAAAAAAATTGGGAAAATAGGAAAAAAATGCCAGGGATCTTCATACAGCCATATTGCGCCTGTATAGCGATCCCTGGCCAAAGCGCTGCGGCTGTGTATGGACCCCCTGGAAACCCTGTCAGGAAATTTATTGCTCTTTCTTTTGATGCATGTAAAATTACACTACCGTTAGGTACTAAAAGTGACATTTACCACATTTAAAAGTATACTTTTTTCCTTCGAAACTTTAAAATCGATTTTCTCAAAAACTATAAGGTCTTTTTGAAACATTGTTTTTTCCTCTTATTCCCAACGATCTCCTTAACATATCCTGCAAATTTAGGGTTTCTAGAACTTAAGGTGGATTTGCTATTAACCATTAAAGTCGGCTGGTTTTTAAATATGTATTTTTTTTCCTTTGAAACTTTAAAATCGATTTTCTCAGGAACTATAAGGCCGATTTGAAATTTTTTTTTTCCTCTTGTAGCCACTGGGGGCCCCTACAAGCTCTGGGGCCCTGGGGCAGCTGCCTCCTTTGCCTTAATGGTAGCGCCGGCCCTGCAAACAGGATGCAGGAGAGGAAAAATAGAATGATGAGTAGACTACACAGGAGGTAAGTATGACTTGTGTATGTTTTTTTTGACTTTTAATGTTCAGTTCAGGTTTTCTTTAAGGTAAGTGCCTGTTTTTAATATTGGGAGGTGGGTGCGGACGGCTTTCCCTGGCGCTGGCCACGATTAGGGGGGTCGGCTGCGCCACCCAGCCTCCCCCTCTGGGGTGCTGCTGTGGCTCCCAGGCAGTGAGAGACCGTGGGACCCCGCGGTCCCCCCTGGTTGTATAAAAAGAGTGGCATTGGGAATCCTCCCCGTGGTGCTCCTGGATAGTGCTAATGTAGCATGAACTTATTCCCGCAGGGCGACCGCTTTGCAGTATTAGTTTTTTGACCCTGCATAGTTTGGCATGCAAAAGCAAATGCATATTCGCATGAGCATTGCCTCATGAATAACAAATTAGGCCAGATTTGGAAAGCCAGACTTGCTAGAGTTAAACTTGGTGTTTGAGCATGGAAAGCATTTTTTGCAGTTGTATCCTTTGGAGGCAGGTTGTGAATGGCTTGCTCCAGTGGTGTGAGCCCTGCAGTGAGTTGGCTGCCCCCCCCCCCCCCCTGGAGTGTTGTACGTGAACCAGCCCTGAGCTCTAAAGCTCAGGGGGACCCATGCTTCACTCCTTTCTCATGTGGGGGGCCCAAGTTAGTGCGCATGAAGCAGAACAGGGGGTATTGGAAAGCCTCCCAGTGGCGCTCCTGGATAGTGCTAATGTAGCATGAACTAATACCTGCAAGGGGACCGCTTTGTGGTATTAGTTTTTTGACCCTGCATAGTTTGGCATGCGAAAGCAAATGCATATTTGCATGAGCATTGCCTCATGAATAGCCAATTAGGCCAGATTTGGAAAGCCAGACTTGCTAGGGTTAAACTTGGTGTTTGAGCACGCATACATTTCCTAATGGAAAGCCTAAAGGTGGGTACACACATAAGATAAAAGTCTTTGGAAAATGAAAGATCACAGACCAATGTTATCCCCTTCCATGTAGTATGAGAGCCATACCTACACAGTTTATTCTATTGAGCTGAACTCCCCATCAGATAAAAATTTTTGCAAGATGCTGCACACACAGATGCTGTACAGACACAAAAGATCAGTATCTGCAAAAGATCTGTTCCTGCAAAAAAATCAGTTTCTGCAAAATGCATTTATAGTCTATGATATCTGCAGATCTCATGCTGGGCACACACGGTATGTTTTCTACAATGTAATCGAGCCGTGTCCGATACCCTGCCGGATCGATTCTGCTGCGCTTGATACCGGCGGGCAGGACAAAAGAAGAAACGAGTGGAAAATAGGAAAGTGGTCGCGGGGACGAGCGGGAATCGATCCGGGCGCCCGTGGGGACGAGCGGGAATCGAGCCAGCGGCTCTATTACACGGTACAAAACATACCATGTATGCCCAGCATAATGCACACCTTGTTTGACGGATATTCATCTGCAGATCAGACAATCATCTGCAGATCCAAAGATCCATCCTGGTGGATCTGATCTGCAGATGAAGTCCGTTAAACAAGGTGTGTATGAGATCTGCAGATATAGACTATGAATGTATTTTGTAGGTACTTATCTTTTGCAGGAACAGATCTTTTGCAGATACTGATCTGTTGCATGTGTACAGCATCTCTGTGTGTGCAGCATCTTGCAAAGATTTCTGTCTGATGGGGAGTTCAGCTCCATAGAATAGACTGTGTAGGTATGGCTCTCATACTACACGGAAGGGGGTAAAATTGGTCTGTGATCTTTGATTTTCCAAAGACTTTTATCTGATGTGTGTACCCACCTTTATTCTTCTTGCTTCAAGGTTGAGGCACGTACTCTATTAGATAGATCGAAGATGCGGCGTATGCTACGACGCGGGTCGGCTAGTATTTTATATTTTATATTGTGTGTGACTACAACAATGTTTTGCATTTTATTGTATAGTATATGTGTATGTTTACTCATTCAAATTTTATGGAGCACTGAGCGCCTCTCTTTTCTGATGTCTGTAGGCACTTTGTTTGGCCTGAGGAAGTGGACTAGATCCCATGAAACACGTTGCCTGTGCTTATTAATAAACATTTCTGCTCAAAGTGAGTTGTCGTCTATGAGGTAAGCCACCTCAACCTTTTAGTTTTTAGTGTTTTTAACTTTTTTTATACTCCATTGGGCGCCTCCTTACTCCCTTCTTTCTGCAATGTATTCCCATCTGCCAACCTACCAGCTCTCTCACATTTCTTAACAAATGGGAAATAGACCTCCAATGTACATTCTCTGAGGCCCAAAGATCTAAATATGTTTGTTTGCTCATAAAACCTCTATCACAGTTAGAGTACAGGAGATAAACTATAAAATATTATCACAATGGTACTTCACGCCGCAGAAGCTACACTGCATTTTCCCTAACAGAGACTCCCTATGCTGGAGAGGATGCGCCACTACATTTGACCCAACCAGTTTGTGGCCCCCTTCCCCCTCTCCTATTTCCCCCCTTCTCTCCCTTTTCTTCATCCTATTCTCCTGCTCAATTCTTCTGGTCTTTTCTTCCCCCCCCCCTCTCCTTCTGGAGTTACTGTCATGCTGTAGTTCTTCCTTACTTCTACTTTTTTCTGCGTTTCTCTCATTGCACTGTTATATTGCAATGTATGGGACTGTGCTACCATATTGATGTGCATACAGAATAACATGATGGGTGATACTCACCCTAGGCCTTGAGCTTGGAGCTTCCAATGTGTTTTATATTTCACAAGGCCTATTGCAAGATCTCCTTCTTTTTTGCCAAGAGGACTTGGACATTTGCTTCCTTGCAGCACATAAGGATCCTTATCACATTACCACTCTACAATGTTTTGTGATGTTATAAGTGGATTCCTTACATTGTTTATATCACCCCATGTATATCTGCTTATTGGTTCTACTGTACGATTTGTATTTTTGCATTTCTATAACAGTGTTATACTTTTCTCTTGTTATTTAAAAATTCTGTGATAAATAAAAGTATTTGAAAAAAAAAATAATGTAAAAGTTTATAGGTTCCTGAGGAGTCCCGGGCCACTCTGTTTCAAAGACCAGAAAAAAGAAAAAAGAAGAACCAGAAAATTGAGCAAGGCTAGGCACAGTTCCCTTGTTTATCACCTATGTTGGTGATCCCTCATGGGAGGATGGTGGGGCCCCCCTCTTCCTTCTGGATTCTTTAGTTTGCCATCTGTCCCTTTGCGGCAGTGGGGTTGCTTCTTGTGGGACCCTCCAATCAGTACAGTCTGTTGGGGGAAGGTCTAGGTCATCAATAAACTTTTGCAAGTCGTCTTTAGTGCGTAATGTCGCAGTTATTCCATCAACTGTGGCTATTAGTGCAAAAGGATACCCCCATTTGTATAACCCCCCTTTCTTCTTAATGGCCTCTAAGAGGGGTTTCACTGACCTGCGTTGGAGCAGTGTCCGCTATGAGAGGTCTGGAAAGAGTGTGATACGGGCCCCATGGAACTCGGCAAAGTCCTTATCTCTCATGGTGCATAGGAGTTGTTCCACAGCAGTAAACCTTAATAAGCGGCAGATAACATCCCTTGGACGATTAACATCTGTTTTTTTAGTGGTAAGGACCCTATGTACCCTCTCTATGTCTATGGGAGTCTGGGCAGGTCTTTCCAGGATCATATTAAAAATGCCCATAACTGTTGCTCTAATCTTCAGTTCTGGTGGCTTCAGGGAGGCCTTTGATTCTCACATTCTGCCTGCGGGAGCAGTTCTCCTGATCATCTAGCTGAGAGATAAGTGCATTGATCTGTTTGTCTTGCTTAGTAATCTTGTCCTGCATGGCCGCCATCTTAGTGTCTGCGCCATCATGTCTTTCTCTTTCCTCCAGATTAACCACCTGATGCCCGATGGCAGTAATATCTCTATGGATTTCATCCATCTCATTTCTAAAGGATTGCTCGATGCGGCTGGAAAAGGACTCTAAGTCGTCTTTCGTGGGTAAAATACTTATTTGTGCTCTCAGGACTGCTATGGTCTCCATAGTTTGGCGCTGACTAGGCCCCACCAGCTCCTGCTCTCCCTCTGTTTGAAAGGGTGATGAAGGGTCCCCCTCTTCGGTCAAGCTTACTGGTGAGGTCGGTTGTGAGGATGTCACTGACCTTTTGGAGGATTTCGGCAGTGTGTTTTCATCCACTCTCGCTCCACTGTTCCCCGCGGGCATCAGCACCATCTTGGATAGCATGGTGGGGCCCGTGTTCAAGTCTTGGAGGCATTTCTGGATGTTCTGTCCTTGAGCGTTGTCTTTTTGTTGCTTTTTCTAAGTGCTTCTGGGGACTCGGGATCCCTCAAGCATAGTGTGCAGCTGAGGAGGTCTTCAGCTGCACACTATGCTTGAGGGATCCCGAGTCCCCAGAAGCACTTAGAAAAAGCAACAAAAAGACAACACTCAAGGAGGGTTTGAGGCTCTAAATGTAGGGATATCTTCCTTAGCCACCGGGAGCTCTGCAGTGTGTGTCTTACTCCGCCATCAGTTGGCCACGCCCCCATAATTTTAAAAGTTTGCAACGTTATAGTTATAATCATAATTTTTCGATGGTATGTACAGATTTTACTTTATCAAAGATATTAACTTTTCTATGTGTAAAAGGGTGTTTCTGCCGAGGGAGTGGTCAGAGTAAGGCACCACCAGGGGGGTGGTTAGGGTTAGGCACCACTCGGGGTGGTTAGGCACCACTGGGGGGGAGGGGTTAGGGTAAGGAGCGACCAGGGAAGTGGTCTTGTGTGAGAGTAGGGTTGGGTTACGCTGTATTGTTGAATTATGTAACAATTTTTAACATGAATATATTTTCGTTATTATTTCCCGGCTGTTTTTACAATGGTATTTATCGTTAACCAAGTTTGACAATGATGTTTATCGTTATAAGATTTTGTTATCCACCGGCACTATTTTGTTATCCAACTGGGCCCTTTTTTCAGTGCACCCCTTTTTCATGCACACAATCCTCATGTTAGAGAGGGCTGCAGGCTTCAAACCACACTGGCCGCTGCAGCAAGTGGGAGAGAGAGAGGTTTCCCCTGATCCCAGATATAATTAGGAAAATTTAGGTCTGACTCTTGTATAAAGCGACCCTTACACTTTTATACTATGAGTCAGTCCTAAATTTCTCAACTTATAGCCAAGTATATACGGTAATTAACATAAAAGTGGGTATCCTGAATAATTTACTACATTCTACTATGTGTCACTACAGGGCCTCTTTAATTATAGGTATTGATGTGGTAGTTCCCAGGAAATGGCATCTAAAAAGCATCATGGGCGATGTGCATATTGACAAAGTGCTCAATGTTTTTGTAGTTAGCATCACAATAAAAGAAATACAGTACACAATATTAAAAGTCAATATCAAAGCCATCCACCTGCATTGCAGGAAGATTATACATTAGCCACACCGGCTGGTTTTTATGTTGTTGTGAGAGCGGAAAAAGAAAATCAACTTACATCTCAATTACAGAGAAATAATAGAGTAGTGCTGGAAGCAGGGCAGTCCGTTAAGATCTGAAACCCGTAAGTAAATATGAAACTTTGGCTGATGTATTCACAAAGGAGTTCATTTTCTTCTCATTCCCTGTAAACAAGTTTTGCAATAAGTATTAATGAAGCATAGAGAGAGAGTTTTCTCTTCCCGGAAATCGCCGCGTGTTGTTGCAGTCGCTGCGCCGCTCTTGTGGAGCCCAGACCGCAAATTATTCTTTCTGGGAGTTCTGCTGCAAGTACGAGTCATAAATTATCCACAAACACCACGTTTTCCAACCCCATTCTTCTTCTGAAATGAAAACATCATCTTGTTTCTAAACAGAGACGAGACGCAATTGAAAGATTTGCATCCCCAAGGCAGAGGCGCATCCACAGGGGTGCTCATACGCCACATGCCAAGGGCGCCTCCTTCTTTAACATACTGGGGAGTGGGGGTGCTGAACCACATCATCCCTTGTGTACACCATATAGTCTCTACTTCTTCCCTGGCTAGAGCCCTGCACTAGCTCTACTCTCCCACTATACTGGGCATGAACAGGGCCAGCTCTTGACATTTTCCCCTCTGAAGCAATACATTGCAAGGACACTTCCCCAGGTGTGTGTGTGCAGAATCAGAAAGGAGAGACACATCGGACTGTGCATTGCGGGAACTGGCACTTTGCTTCCTTCCCTCTGCTTCCTCCGACACAGCATCTCCTCCCTGCTGTCCCACAACATCTTATCCCCAGGATGTCGTGTGTGTGCTGCACTAGCGCCGCACCACTCACCAGCTCTCAGTAGATTAGCAATGTGATCACCAGCCACACGTGAAGTCCTGCTTCCTCTCTGACTACAGTGGTGCCTCATGTCAACCGGCAGCATGTAACAGATCACATGACACACCGCTGTAGCCATGGTTAAAGAATGTTGGATGGGCAAATGGAAATCTTATTGCTGGAATGCTGAGGGCAGGTGAGTGAAGCCGCCCCGCACATCTATGCAGGGGGAGACGGGGAGTGCGTGGAGGGGGCGTTTTGGGAGGGGAGCCATCTCTTGCCATCCTCTAATGCAGGGGTCTCAAACTCAATTTACCTGGGGGGCCGCAGGAGGCAAAATCAGGATGAGGCTGGGCCGCATAAGGAATTTCACAATCGCGGCACATCGCCGCCTCTGCCCGCCCCTCTCACTCTTCCTTCTCAGAGAGGGGCGGGGAGAGGTAGCAATCCGTGCGGCGATTGACGTCAGGAGGGGCAGAGCTGAAGCTGAAAGCTCTGCCCCTTCCAGGAAATGCCGGCAGATTGCCCCCCGGGCGATTTGGGGGCTTTGCAGCCCTCGTTTAGCAGCGGGGATGCGGCGGATTACTTAGGAGCACTGAAGCGAACTATAAGGAAGCTTTTGCCGCCGAGGGCCACAAAATATTGTATCGAGGGCCGCAAATGGCCCGCGGGCCACGAGTTTGAGACCCCTGCTCTAATGGTTGCCGCCCTGAAGCTTGTGATTCTCGTTGCTTCATGGAAGACCCGCCCCTGAGCAGGAAGCAGAGAACATGAGACAAGGGGCTCGATTCACAAAGCGGTGCTAACCCAGTTAGAGACTTTAGGCGTGATAACCATTGCACCATGCTGGTGATAAGTTTAGGCGTGATAAGTTTAGATACGTGTAGATAGCGCGCAAAGTCCCGCACACAAAGCAGCGCCATTAAACTCTATGCGAAGTGCACCAGACTTTGCTAGCGCAAAACTTTTGATCAGCTGTGCACTGCGGTGCTAACGCAGTTGGTGCTTAAACTTATCATGCCTAAACTTATCACACCTAAACTTATCATGCCTAAGCTTATCACACCTAAACTTATCACACCTAAACTTATCATGCCTAAACTGAGTTCAGGCATGATAAAGGGCTTTTCACCACCGTGCTAACTGTTAGCACCGCTTTGTGAATCAGGCCCATGGGGTACTCTGATGCAGGACAGCATGGAGACAGCACCACTGGTGGGTTAGTGCTTGTTAATGGGGACACTGTATGGCCGTAAATCACCCCGACTTTTTTTGACTAACTAATTTATTTTTGCTTTTATTCCCTGATGTAATGGTTCTCCAGGACATAGTAATATATACCGTGTTGTGGATTTCACTCTTCAGCTTCAGTTCATGGTGCTGATTCACCTGTGCAGCTTTGGAAAGCTAAGGGAAAGAACAAACACAAAGCTCTGAATGGCGCATACTTTCAATGCCCGCTGATTGCATTGTTACATAATGGCTCAATTTTTGCTTATTAAAATAAATAAAATATTAGAGACAGAATAAAAACATAAAACACATAAAGCTTTCACAAGCTAAGGGCTGTACCTTACATTTTTTTTAATATAGATGAAAGACAAAGTTTTAAATAGATCTATTGAATGTATTGTGCAGATGTATGGTACTTTGTGCCTTTTCAGATGCGCTGAAGACAAAGACGAGGAACAAGAGAAGCTGCAGTGTCTTCATCTTCTCTCCAGGGGTGGACAGAGACTTTGATAGCGAGGACTGATTAATAATCGTGTAAGAAGAAGTCTGGAGAGCAGTGGCCTTTAACCCTTGAGGGCCACAGCAGGGCCATTTATGATCTGTTTAGAGCCCCAAGCCAGGCAACCTGCCCTACCCTATCCTACCGAACCCCTCACACATGTCAACAAACACAGGTAAGACTGAAAGGGGAGCACACACTGCTTTTTTGGGTGGAGGGCCCAAATATCTTAACGTCCCTGTTCTAGAGGACTGTCCCTCCAGAACAGTTGTTTTTCTAGCCATAATTGCTCATACCTCCCAACTTTTTGAGATAAGAAAGAGGGGCACTTAATCCCCACCTCTGCCACACCCATAACCACGCCCCCAACATACCCCTAGTGTCACATACCATAAAGATTTCATAAGAAAAATATGTTGTTTTGTTCTTCCTTTTCTGGTCCATTATCCTTAATATTAACATATGAAAATAAGAACTATATCAATTTAAAGCCTAGGTCTAGGAATAAAGTTAATAGTCAATTGAACCCATTTTTACAGTCGATAAAATACATATATTTACATAGATCTGTACATCAGTCCTGAGAGAGGGACAAATAAGGAGGAAAGAGGGACAAGATCCTCAAGGAGGGACAGTTGGGAGCTATGATTGCCTCCCAGCAATGGGGACAGTGGTGTAGCAATAGCACTTATGACCACTGTCATCATAGCCACCCCCCCCCCCATAAGGGGCTTGCACTGTAAGCAAATGCAACATTATGCAGAGTGGCGGCAGCAGAGCGTTATACATAACCTGTTTCCGGTGGTGGGACAGGTCCTCCTCACTACTCTACAGTGCGGTTCCACATTGTGCAGTCAATCACCATGCAGTTCCCTCTCTGTATGTCAGGTGACAGGCACCCTGAGCCTCAGGATGATTGGCTGCCAAGGTTGTGGTTACACTGAAGAGGAGGAGTGAGGATGACCCTCCCACTGCTCTGACATAGGTTATCTATAACGCTCCCCTGTCACTGCTCTGCATTTACCTCTGCATTAGATCACAGGAGCTGCCCTGTAGCCCTGCCATGGAGGGCTGTATATTTTCCTTGAGGGGGTCCAAAGATCTTTTCTGAGAGGCCCGTCACAATATAGTATGGGGGTCGCCAAAGGAAAAGAAATGTAAATGTTTGTGGTGCCCCCATCAAAGTTTTGCTGGGGGTAACCATGGTTTGCAGTTTGCCCTGCATACACTTAAAGAGACTCTGTAACAAAATTTGAATCCTTATTTCTTCTATCCTATAAGTTCCTATACCTGTTCTAATGTGCTCTGTCTAACTGCAGCCTTTTCTAGTTGCACAGTGGCTGCATTATCTCTGTTATATGATCTAATCTTCTCTCCTCTGTCGTCTGTCGGGCTGAGGCAGTCAGGCTGGAATGTGCTGTGCTGCTTGTGATTGGGTAGAAGCTATACACACCCTCTCGAGGCCCCCTGCACACTCTGTATGACTCACACACTGAGCTACTCTCAGCCTATCACTTGCTATGTCTTTTGTTTGTAAACTCTGCATAAAAATGGCAATTAAAAGCCAGGATTGCAGCAGAGAGTGGCAGAAACAGCACAGAGGGGCCCAGGAGAACATAATCAATAGAATGGTATGCTTTTTATTGTAAATTATTATTTATATAAATTATTGTAAAAAATTTAGAGTACAGATTCTCTTTAAATAATAAATAATAATAATAACAAAAGTACTTTGCCCAGTACAACACTATACTTTAAATATTAGGATGCCACAAACATCCACAACACCAAAGAAGGGGGTAGATGTGCGGCACGTGTATTGAGCTACTGCAAAACGTGGGTGCCGTCTCAAAAGACTCTGGGCAGGGTCAGCTATTGGAAATAACCTTAAGGCCTCTTGCACACTGCATGCATTTCAGATTCCGATTCCGCTTTTTAATCTGTTTTTACATCCGATTCCGATTCAGATTTTTAATCTTAACTGCATGCTGCGTTTTTTGATCCGTTTTTCTGTTGAATGTATTCAAGGAAAATCGGAAACGGAATCGGAATCGGAAACGGAATCGGAATCGGAATCGGAAACGGAATCGGAATCGGAAAACGGATTTGCAGTGTGCAGGGAGCCTAAGAACGATTGGGAATAACATTAGATACAAAGTACTTGTATCTATGTGCCACAATCCCTTACCCCATACATTACCTGCCCAAGCAAGCATTACTGCTTTTCATGACACTTCAAGACATAGATTTGCAGTGGACGGTGATAGGAGGGGACCAAGCAGGAAACCTCATAGACCAAAGACCCCTCCCTGCTCACGGCAAATTGGTCGTGTCCACTCGTTTGTATGAAATAGGGGACCCAAAGGAAAACACTAACGCTAAAATTGCACACCAGGACCCTCGGCTGTGGCCTTCAGGCATGGAACCTTTACTAAAACTAATTCAGTTTTTGATGTTGATAGTGTTTCCTGCTATGTCCACTATTTCTTACAATTAGTGGTGGCCAGATTTCTGTGAGCAGGACAGGGGCGTAGCAGTAGGGGTTGCAGAAGTTGCGACCGCATAGGGGCCCTTGGGCCAGAGGGGCCCCGAAGGGCCCTCCTTCAACTACAGTATTAGCTCCCTATTGGTCCGGTGTTCATCACTTCTGTAGATACTTTGAATAGTCATTAATCATTAAAAAACTGCTCCCCATCCCCTTCTTGCACCTCTGACACTGTAGTTGCCATTGGCAGGTTTTGGTGCGCTGTATCAATTGTTATGCATAGAGTGCTTGGGGGGCCCCATTGTAAAACTTGCATCGGGGCCCACAGCTCCTTAGCTACATCACTGGAGCAGGAAGTGGGTCCCCTCAACTAGCCTAGCATCAGTGATAGTTGGTAGCAAGTAATAGCTGATGAGCAGTGACAAATGGTAGTGGCGGAAGTCACAACTGCGAAAAATTGAATCAGATGTTGAACAATGAGAGAAGAAAGTGGGTGAAGAGCAGCAAACAGGTAGTAGTTGGAGACAAATATTGACAAAAACAGGTAACAAGTAGTAGGTCGCCTGTCGCTCTTACATTTTTCCTGGTGGTAGGTGGACTGGCAGCAACTCTTGGGTGTCCAGTAGGGCTGGGTGGTGCAGCAGAGAGTGACTGCTCTCACTCCTTCCAGCTCTGGACCATGAAGCTCTACCTGCTGTACATCCCTGACCAAGCGGTGACGTCTTCTCTGCACAACCCTCTCTTGGGCTGGCAGGAGGTGAATGACTAATGACGACAGGCAGGAAACCAAGCTAACCAGTGTTTTTTGTTTATTGGTCTAGTCAGTGGTTAAGAGCAAAAAAAAAACTGCCAAAATGTGGACATTTACTAGCAATTCAATACAAAAATAATAATAATAAATTCTGCCGCTGCTGCTGCCACTGCCACTCAGATACACTGCAGCAGAAGCATTACGGGGCTTCCTCAATGGCTTGCAACAGAACAATGGGATTAGAAATATCCCTCCTTTGAGAGAAGTTTTCCATTGGTCAGTTGCAGCCCAATAGGAAGCCCCATGCCTCTGCCAGGGCTCTGATCTGTGGTACTTGCTAACTGCTGATACGGGTCTTCAATGCAGCAGATGCAGTGGATGCAGACAGAATCTATGAAAGCCTATGAGAATAGACAGCGTCCATAACTAGGCTGGTTGCCACATGTATTTTTGCAGCAGTACAAATCAGAGCCACGGCAGAAATATGGGGCACACCATTGGATTGCAACAGACCAGTGGAAATCCTTATTCAAAGGAGAAGTAGGCTTAAAGAGACTCTGAAGCGAGAATAAATCTCGCTTCAGAGCTCATAGTTAGCAGGGGCAAGTGTGCCCCTGCTAAACCGCCGCTATCGCGCGGCTAAACAGGGGTCCCTTCACCCCCAAACCCACCCCCGCAACCCTTGGTCGCAAACTTGGTCGTGAATTTTTTCTTCCTGGAGGCAGGGCTAACAGCTGCAGCCCTGCCTCCAGTCGCGTCTATCAGCGGCGCATCGCCGCCTCTCCCCCGCCCCTCTCAGTGAAGGAAGACTGAGAGGGGCGGGGGAGAGGCGGAGATCCGCGCTGACAGACACGCGCGGGGCAGGGCTGTGGCGGTTAGCCCTGCCCCAATGCGGAAGCGCTCCCCGGCTGTACGGAGGGGATTTGGGGGTGAAAGGACCCCCGTTAAGTCGCGGGATAATGGCGTTTTAGCAGGGGCACACATGCCCCTGCTATCTATGAGGTCTGAAGCGAGATTTATTCTCGCTTCAGACTCTCTTTAAAGGGAACCTTAACTAAGAGGGATTTGGATGTTTTCTTCTAAACAATACTAGTTGACGGCAGTCCTGCTGATCTCTGTGGCTGCAGTAGTGGCTGAATCACACACCTAAAACAAGCATGCAGCTTATTTAGTCTGACTCCAGTCAGAGCACCTGATCTGCATGTTTGTTCAGGGGCTGTGGCTGAAAGTATTAGAGACACAGGATCAGCAGGTGAGTCAGGCAACTGGTATTATTTAAAAAAAAATATCCATATCCTTCTCAGTTTAGGTTTCCATTAATGGTCTATGGAATGCCAATGGGGGAGGGGGGGGGGGAGGGCATAAAACCTGTCACTTTTGTCCGATTACTACTGCCTACTGTAAGTCATGGCAACATAGGAGACAAGTAATGTATGGCTCATTTTATTCTGGAAAAAACGTACTTCTTATTTGTTTATGTTTGCACATATTTTAAATGTTACACTTTTTCGTCACAGTGCCCCTTTAAAAAAACAAATCCCAGGTGTAAAAGTAATCCTTTGTTATGTTAGCATTCCGCTCGGTCATCCCGTCTACCAGATCAGTGGGGAATCGGCTCATTCTCTCACTTTCTCCTTATTTTTCCCTCTTCCTCCAGCTGTCTCGCGAAGCCTGCAACGACGACGAGAAAGACAAGACAGGCTGTCAAAGCAATCTTAAATAATGGCTTGTGATTGGTATGAAATTACTTTACCCCACATGCCGCCTGCCCATTATGTGTGATTAATCAACAGCATATGACTTGTGGAAGACGTGGCGTTCCTGCCAAAATATTCTTTAATTTAGCTCGAATATAAACAAATACAAAGCTCAGCGTGCCTATTTGCATAATGAAGATCAATGTTTGTGGAAGTTCTAAAGGCATCTATTAAAAAAAGAGAGGGGGGGAGGGGGGGAGCGATGGTGCACCTAGCAGTTAATCACACACTCCACTAATGGTAATTGAAAAGTGATAGGACATTAAGGTTGACACTTATGTAATTCTATTCTTCGTCAAGAGTCCACTTAGTCAATTCAGATCTAACAGATGGCCGGAGATACACGCAATGGGCACTTATTAGATTATTAGACTAGTCTGAGCCTCATGACATTATCATGTTCCATAAGCACAGCGTATGCTCAAATCCTCAAGTCTTTTTTCTTTTTTTTTCTTTTTTTATTTATTTATCTTGGACCCCAAGTTCGGAAAGAAACACAGTTCAGAGTAGGAATTGTACACCTGTTGGTGACAGCTTGTCGAGTATCTTTCTCGATTTGCAATTTTCCAAATAACAATTGCCTTGAGGTTTCCCAGTTGACTTAGCAGCCCTCTGCGAATCTTTTTAAAATGTGTTGAAAAGGGTTCAATTATAATGACTATGCAGTGGGATAAGTAGCGTCAATGTCTGAAAGTTACTGTTAGGAGTGAAGGAGGGAGGGGGGTTAGTTTTAGGCATAGGTAGAGGGTAGTTAGGGTTGGGCAAAACCAGGCAGTCTTATTGTTAGGCAACACCAGGAGGTTCTTAGGGTTATTAAGCACCAACAGGAGTGCTCTTAGGGTAAAGCAGCACCTGGCAGGGGCCTTAGGGTTAGGCACACTGAGGGGGGTCTTAGGGTTATGCATCGGTAGAAGGCATATTTATTGTGAGGTTAGGTTATAGTAAAATATTGGTAGAGATCATCAGAATTAGCTAGTTAATATTGGCAATATTATAGATAATCTATTAGCTATAATGTATTGGTAATCTATTACCGATAATGTATTAGTGGCTATAACCCCGCACCCTTTATTGGCAAACTCTGCAGCCTTTTTAACTTGCATGTTTTTCTTATGAATGCGCCCTCTGGGATTACCAGAGGTTAGGCTTCTGCTTGTGATGATGGAGCTAAGTGTCTAAATTCATATAGTAACACATGATACAATTATTAGGTGATTCTCTTTGATTGGCTGATCACAATCATTTGATCAGGTGTCACTTTTGCTTTTTGTGTAGGGTAATCATGACTAGCCAATTAGAGCAGTACAGGCTGATCACCTAATAAATAACTATGAGGCAGTGTGAGTTAACTCCCTTTGTCGCTGCCTCCACCCCTTTCTTCATCCTCTACTTTCTTCTTCCTCTCCTGATACTTCCTCCTTCGGGGTGTATAGAAGGACGTATCGAAGGGATGTAGAGAGGTGTAGAGCGCATGCAAAAGAGGCAGTGACCAAGGTGAATTAGTCCACACTGCCAGGGCCCGTATCAACCAATGCTCAGTTTCAGTATCGCCTAAGGCAAAACTACATCTATTACATTATTCTTAATCCATACCCACCAGCCAAGGTATTTTTGAAATAGTTCTTTACTTGTTCCAATTGCTCTCCCTTAGGTACCTAGAAAAAGGATACCGTGTATGAGGGCTTAGCTGTTAACCACATTGACTTATGAAAATGGGAATTTTAGTCAAAAAATTGCACAGCAATTTCATGAAAAATTGTGGCAAGCAAAACTCCTCTAATTTGACTTGAGGACCCCCCCCCCCCCCCCCCTTCACATCCTCTCTTTGCCTCACTCAGGCCTAATGGCTTTACATCTTTACGTTGCTTGGCTGTCCTGCTGGTCCTCTGTCTCTAAAACTTTAAGCAATAGTCCCTGTCCCTGAACAAGCACACAGTTCATATGTCTGTGACAAATCTGACAAGATTAGCCAAATGCTTGTTTCAGGTGTGTGATTGAGACCCTACTGACCAGAAAGATCAGCAGGACAGCCAGGCAACTGGTATTGTTTAAAAGCAAATAAATATGGAAGCTTCCATAGGTCTCACACCTTGGGTTCCTCTCAAACCTACTTTCTACCATGTACATGAAATATGGTAGGTGAACAGAGGCGCCAGAAGGATAAAAGTACATACAATTTTTAAAAAATTGCTGGGAGGAAGTGGTGGACTCGCCTCCGTTAAAGCAGACACCAAGGACTGTAAATGTATAGATATACACATTTATTGAAAATACCCCAAAGATGCAACGCGTTTCGCGGGCACAGCCCACTTCTTCAGGCAATAAGCAGGGGATAAACAACAGCAATTCAGTTATAGCAAGCAGAGGTGCTCTGCTTGCTATAACTGAATTGCTGTTGTTTATCCCCTGCTTATTGCCTGAAGAAGTGGGCTGTGCCCGCGAAACGCGTTGCATCTTTGGGGTATTTTCAATAAATGTGTATATCTATACATTTACAGTCCTTGGTGTCTGCTTTAACTGAGGCGAGTCCACCACTTCCTCCCAGCAATTTTTTAAAAATTTTATGTACTTTTATCCTTCTGGCGCCTCTGTTCACCTACCAATATATTTGAGTCCACCCCAGGTGGAGGGGTGATCTACCCCCTTTCTTCCTACCTACAGAGAGCGACTTCTTAATCCTGAGTGAGGACAGGTCTAATCTCCTCACCTGCCTAATGAGTGGTTACCTAGGTGGTAACCCGTGTTTGTGAGTATTACCATCTCACTGTTTCATTTATCCAATCAATTTTGACATACTACACCATATTGGGCTCTCAATTTCTCTTCAACTTTATGAAATATGGGTGCATGGAAAATTTAAGCGCAGAAAAAAGATGATTGTAGAACATCTGTAAATATTCTACTATTTTGCAATGCTAATTCCGATAGTAAAACATTGGCAAATGATTCAAATAAACCTAACCCTATTCTGACACAGAACCCAGGGCCGAGGAAGAGGCGAGAGAGGCTCCAGCCTCAGGGCACAGTGTAGGAGCGGGCGCAGGGCGGGGCAGAGGCAAGAGAGGCTCCAGCCTCAGGGCACAGTGTAGGAGGGGGTGCAGGGCGGGCCGAGGCAAGAGAGGCTCCAGCCTCAGGGCGCAGTGTAGGAGGATGCGCACAACTCACTCTGCTATCATTCCCCTATTGTGATTGAAGCTGAGAGAAATAAGAAAAGGGGATACATGGCAGTGACTGCAAGCCAGATAACTAGAGATTAAGGTGTTGGGGGTCCTGGGGCGCCTCACAATCTAATAGCAATCAGTGTGTGACTGCTGGGGTGGGAGGGATGGAGGGGGGCATTTTGGTGTCTCAGCCTTAGGTGCTGGAGGACCTTGTCCCAGCTCTGCAGACCCCCCCCCCCCCTTCCCCCCTTAACTAATGCCTAACCCTAACCACCCCCCTCTCTGATGCCCAAAGCAACCCCCCACCATTGCCTAACCTTAAAAAAAAAAAAAAACAGTGACACCTAGGGGTTTACAGTGATGCCTAACCTTGATCCCCCTCCTTCCTGCGCCTAACCTTAACCAACCCCACCGCCACAAGTGCCTCAGACTGCATAGTAGGTGGCCCTATATTACTCACTTTTTTATAACTACAGGTGCTCATGGCAGCTCTCAGACTTCGGTAGTGCCTCCGGCACCCACATTTTCTGCTTCCCTTTCTACTTTCTATTGTTGCATTACAAAAACAAAACAAAACAAATATAAAACTTTTTTTTTCAACTTGTAAAATATTGTATTTATATTTGAAATAGTAAACAGAGAGCTGTCTTTTTGCATTGCTGGTAAGTAGGATGCTTTTTGTTTTGCTTTAAGTAGCACACATTCTGGGGAAAAGAAAGTTGCAATTATATTTGTAACCATAACTGTGAAGAGAAACTAGATTTCAGGACACTGAGTCTCTGCAGTTTTACTATCATGATAAATCAGAATTCTGTATCTGAAGAAGGCAGGGATGCCAGAAAGGTAAGATGTTGAATCGGTATTGTGGTGAATACTGAATATAATTTTGTTTCTCTCTTGTAATGTTGCTGTTTGCTGTATTGGATATAGTTCCTGTGCATTGTATTAGCAGAAATATGTAGTTGCTGAGTGAAGAGGGGTCATTATCTCAGGGCATCAGGTTCTTCTGGTGGTCTCCTGCTGGGTTGCACAATGCCTCAGATGGTCTCCAGAGGACCGACTGTAATGAAAGAGACCTGAATACCTAAGCTTTGCACACATGCATGATGGATCAGGACTCAATCACATAGACCAATCGCTATACATGTCATTGTTATGGATGGAGGAGGGGGGACAATGGGTGGACAATCAACTCCCTGAAGTCTTTGTTCTCCTTCACACCCCCACCTGTCGGAAAGTCGTTCTCTTTCTGACAGGTGGGGGTGAGAAGGAGAACAAAGCCTTCAGGGAGTTGATTGGGTAACCTGTTCACTAAGATCAAGACCAGGGAGTTGAACGGGCATGCTTTTGGTGGCACCGATTTTCATCTGATTCAGTTATCGAATCAGATAAGCGATCGGAAGCCAAATCAAGTAATCTATGGGCACCTTGTGTATCTAGAAAATAATTGTTTATTTGTGGAAGCTCTTACAGTATGCCTCACCTACGGGAACAAAGGGGATGGTCCGACTATAAGTTTAGCTTTTCTGTAATAATGCATCAATTGGAACAGCTGGTAAGGTCTATTGTCCCATACCTAGTTCATGATTCAGATTCCTCCAGGCACTCCAACTATGTTACTAAGTAACCATGGTTCCAGACCAACGCCTGAGCGCATTGATCCCCTTCTGATCCTGCCCATGAAAGCCACTCCATCGTGCACTATGCATAAGCTTGCGAGCTTCCAGAAAACTGTTAGGCACTCAACCCAGGGCTGGATTTACCATAAGGCACTGTAGGCACATGCCTACAGCCACCTGATGATAGAAAGCTATCTCACTCTGCTCCTCAAGTGCCTTCCTCCCTCCTCCACTATGCAGAGTCCTGATGAGAGTGTAATTGAGAGGTTACTCACCCAACTCTTACCATTCCATTGATGGGATCTCCCTTGGGTCGGAGGCAATTAATACTGAGGATAGCTCTGGCTACCTAATACTTGGGGCACCTGTAGCTACTTACGATGGGCAGGGGAAGTAAGGGGAGAAGTGACAGCTGGCTAGCCAGCACCCTTGCAGTGCGGTTTGGCAGGGGTTTGTAAGTTCATGAAGAGCGAAAGCTAGAGTGCCAGTACATCTGTGTCTTATATGATGTAAATCTGGACATGACTCAGCCCTAAACTTTTGCTCGCGCGGTCAAGCCCTGATCTGGGAAGCAGGAAATATGGGCGCATGAGGCAGGTGGACAAAAAGGGCGCCGCCATTCACTCCCATAATAAATATCGTTTAATGGGCGCCCAACAGGAAAAAAGGGCGCCAGAGAAAAATAACCTTTTAAAAGCTGCGCCCAGAGACTTTTAATTTTTTATAACTGCTTCTCATGATTACACATTATTTAATGATTTATAATTTTTTAAACATTATTTTTAAACGAAAAATTGTACAATTTTTTTTTAAACATTATTTTTAAACGAAAAACCGCACAATATTTTTAAAACGTTATTAATGCTTATCACAGGGGGTCTTAGGTTTAGGCACCACCAGGAGGGTCTTAGGTTTAGGCACCACCAGGGGGGTCTTAGGTTTAGGCACCACCAGGGGGGTCTTAGGTTTAGGCACCACCAGGAGGGTCTTAGGTTTAGGCACCACCAGGGGGGTCTTAGGTTTAGGCACCACCAGGGGGGTCTTAGGTTTAGGCACCACCAGGGGGGTCTTAGGTTTAGGCACCACCAGGGGGGTCTTAGGTTTAGGCACCACCAGGAGGGTCTTAGGTTTAGGCACCACCAGGGGGGTCTTAGGTTTAGGCACCACCAGGGGGGTCTTAGGTTTAGGCACCACCAGGAGGGTCTTAGGTTTAGGCACCACCAGGGGGGTCTTAGGTTTAGGCACCACCAGGGGGGTCTTAGGTTTAGGCACTACCAGGAGGGTCTTAGGTTTAGGCACCACCAGGGGGGTATTAGGTTTAGGCACCACCAGGAGGGTCTTAGGATTAGGCACCACCAGGGGGGTCTTAGGTTTAGGCACCACCAGGGGGGTCTTAGGTTTAGGCACCACCAGGGGGGTCTTAGGTTTAGGCACCACCAGGGGGGGTCTTAGGTTTAGGCACCAATACGGGGGTCTAGGGGTTAGGGGTAGGTACAGGAAGGGTTACTTACTAATTTTTTTTTAAACGTTATTATATGTTTCACTTTTTAAATGGAAGATTAACGTTTTCACAATTGCCGATTTCATGCACATTATTTAATGATTTATAACTTTATAAAACATTATTTTTAAACGAAATATAGCACAACTTTTTTTTAAACGATATTCATGCTTATCTTTTAAAACCCTGCGCCCTTTTTTCCCGGCGCCCTTTTTTAACGTACGCCTGATCTGTGCATGCAACAGTAATCATGAGACGGCAGGAGACACTAAATACTGACATACCTTTTCAATTACTTTCAGTGTACTTTTACTTTCTAAAGTTTTGATAGCCAACTAGACATAAATACTTTCCTGAGTTTATTAAGGCTCCGGACTAAACAATCATCCCCTATTGAATCCAAGCATTTTCTTACCACAGACTTGGATCACAGCAGCTATCTTTGTTGAATTGACTTGTTTAGTAACGTAATAGAAGCTGAGACTGAGTGAGTCTGTCTGCGGCTTGTGCCTATAAGATGTCCCAACACTCCCAGCATGCATCTGTGAGACGAAGGGGAAGTATAATAACATAATTGAGAGCCCAGCGAGAGATTTATTTATAACTTTTCTTTATGATAAACATGAGTGAAATTGCTGATCAGAGCCGGGACAAGGTCCTCCAGCACCCAAGGCTGAGACACCAAAGTGCGCCCCTCCATCCCTCCCACCCGAGCCGTCACACACTGATTGCTATTGGATTAAGAGGCGCCACAGGGCCCACAACCTCCCCAACACCTTAATATCTAGTTATCTGGCTTGCAGTTACTGCCATGTATCCCCTTTTCTTATTTCTTTCTGCTTCAAACACAATTAGGAATGACAACTGAATGAGTTATGCGCCCCCTCCGACACTGCGCCCTGAGGCTGGAGCCTCTCCAGCCTATGCCTTGGCCCGGCCCTGTTGCTGATTCCTGAACAGGAGCTGAGTAACAACTAGTGCTGCAGTCTGCTAATAATATAGTCAAAGTTCACTTTCTGAGCTTACGCTTCCTTTCAAGTGAACTTTTTGATTTTCCCCCACATCATTAAAGGGGTTCTCTGGGTGGGTTGAAAATAAAAACAGACACTTACCTGGGGCTTCTTCCGACCCCCTCCAGCTGTTATGTCCCACACCGTCCTTCTCCGATGCTCCGTTCCCCGCCAGTCCCGGTCTGATATTTGTGTAACAAGATGAATAGTGCTTGCTCCCGCTCGCGTCATCAGGAGCTTTCTGCGCAGACGCAGTTGGATGAGATGCCGTGTTAGACCGGGACCGGCGACGGGGAACAGCGGACTGCTGGAGGATGGCGCGGGACATTACAGTTGCAGGGGTCGGTAGAAGCCCCAGGTAAGTGTCCGTTTTAAGTTTCAACCCCCCCTCCCCGAGAATCCCTTTAAGTTATTTTGTATATTTTAAACCTGATTCTGATCAGACTGAAGTCGAATCAGAATAAATTCTATTGGAAATCTATTGAAAATCGATCTAACAGCATTATTTCACCATTAGATCCAATGCAACTTTATGGGTCATCGATCTGCTGCCGGCCTAGATTTTCCATCCTGTCAGATAGATCAAATTGATCAAAATCATCCGCAAGTCGATTGATGGCTGAAATCGACCAGTGTATGGGCCCCTTAAGGTTTCTGTGTATTTGGTGATTTGATCGCTGTGTTGTTGGTCATTTGCTTATGTGTTGTTTTCACTTGTACATAGTGCACTATTATAATAAGTCTTTATACCCATTATTATTCACCGTATTCCTGTGACCAGCCATCAGTATTGCTGCAAATAGTGGTCACTTACTGATTTTTGCATGCACCCGTAACAGTGGCATAATAACAAAAATATACATTTGTATGAGAAAAAAAAATACTTCATGCTTACATTAAAGAGACACTGAAGCGGAAAAAAAATATGATATAATGAATTGGTTGTGTACTATGAATAATTACTAGAAGATTAGCAGCAAAGAAAATATTCTTATATTTTTATTTTCAGGTATATAGTGTGTTTTCTAACATTGCATCATTCTCTAATATGTGCAGATTACACAGCACTCAGCATTCAAAATGATTCTTTCAGAGCAGTCTGTGAACTAATGACCTCTCCTCTGGCAGAGAAAAAGAAAACTGTTCACTTACAGTTGAGATAATAAAAGTCAGAAGACAGCCCTCTCCACGACTTTGAAAGTCGTGGTGCTTAATGGCTTTTTTGCATAGAGATAACAACTGGAGTTTCTTAACTCTTCCTGTACTGGAAACAATTACACTGATGTATCTGATCTTAATGTTTTATTTCTTAGCTGTGCTACACATACAAATCATAATATCATCATTTTTTTTCGCTTCAGTGTCTCTTTAAGTCTTGTAGTGTTTGGTGCAGTTGACTTTAATTCCCTTTCCTAATGGTGCCATGCAGGCTCGGTGTTACCAGAAAAGGAAGTGCAGGGATTTTTTTTTTTGTAAAGGGGCAAAGACAGCCGTAACAATCCTACAGAGGTTCCAGCCTTTTCCAGCGTTACTCCCTACTGAAAGAAATGCTCTGTCAGACTTTCTACACATTTCTTGTATAAAGTCCATAGGCAATTAACTTTTTCTCCTAGGTGATATTTTTAAGCTTGTCAATAGAGATGGCTCGCACCTCCGATTTTTGGTTCGCAAACCGCGAACGCACACTTCCGCAAAAGTTCGGTTCACGCGAACTTCTGCAAACCACAATAGACTTCAATGGGGAGGCAAACTTTGAAAACTAGAAACATTTATGCTGGCCACAAAAGTGATGGAAAAGATGTTTCAAGGGGTCTAACACCTGCAGGGGGGCATGGCGGAGTGGGATACATGCCCAAAGTCCCGGGGAAAAATCTGGATGTGACGCAAAGCAGCTTTTTAAGGTCAGAAATCACATTGAATGCTAAATTGGAGGCCTAACGTGCTTTCAAACATCTTGCATGTGTATACATCAATCAGGGAGTGTAATTAGAGTTCTGCTTCACACTGACACACCAAACTCCCTGTGTAACGCACCGCAAACAGCTGTTTGTGTAGTGACGGCCGTGCTGGACTGGTGCGCACCATGGCCAGAGTGCAGGCTGTGGCAGTTTTCAAGCCCATATGGTCGGGCTGAGGTAGCTGAATGACAGAATAACAGTGACTGAGTGTCCAGCTGATCGAATTTGGTCAGTCCGCAATGAAGCAACGACCTTATTATCTTGGGTGTGCACGCTCCCCCCCGTTCCCGAGTCACTCATATAGCCGGCGGTCATTGCTTCACTGTGATATGCAAGCCAGAAAAATTAGGCAGGAATGTACATGCACCAGAAAAATTATTATAGCGCCCGCAGCGGCCTTAAAAATTCAGAAATCCGCCTGGAGTCCTGGACCCTGTTGGTGGTGGCGGAGAAGGCAGTCAAGCGGCCTGCGGGCAGAGATGCTGTGTGGGGAGCGACTTAGTCATGGGGCAGGCAGTCACACGGCGTGCAGGCAGAGACTCTGTGTTTGGGAACTGACTTAGTCTTCAGGGGGCAGTAGCCCTCCGGGATCCATGCCTCATTCATTTTGATAAAGGTGAGGTACAGAACACCAGTGGTGCTCATCCGGATTCCGGATATCCGGGTAACCCGGATATCCAAACATTTTTACACTATCTGGATTGGATTTAGAATTCCGGATTTTTTTTAGCTATCTAGCTTTAGATATCCGGATCCAAAATACTGTAACTAAGGAGATGACGTCCTGGAGCCAATCAGAGGGCTCCCAGCAGAAGCCCTAGCAACCAATCACAGAGAGGAACCCTGACCAGCCCCACCTGACCTCATTGAGCCAATCAGATGGCTCCCAGTCTAAACCCTGGTACCCAATCACAGAAAGGAACACTGGCCAGCTCCCCTGTATAATAAGGAGGGCTGCCATGATAAGACATATCGTCTTAGCTGGCTGAATGCTCACTGAGAGACATGCTCCAGTGCTGGTGGCCTAGCAAGGGGGCTGTACACAGTAATAAACCTAAAGCTGTTCAGTGATTAAGCCCTTCACTACTATCACTACACTATTGTTAAATCGTTAATTAGCTTGATTGATGTCATAGTGTGACAGTCAGATTGTGTGCTCCAGTGCTGCTGGGTCTAGTAGCAAGGGCTGTACACAGTGATAAGCTGTTCATTGATTAACCCCTTCACTATCACTACACTATTGTTAAATAATTTATTAGCTTGATTGATGTCATTGTATGACAGTCTGTGTGTGCTGCAGGCAGCTGCTATGTGTCTGTGTGTGTGCTGTGCACAGACCAGGCCAGCTGCTGCCTGCTGGCCAGCTATTAGCCTTAGGTATAAGTTACGTTAGGGATTAGGGGATAGGAGGATTACTGTGTTATTGTGTAGTTAGTACTGTAGTACTGCAGTCGGTGTGCTAGTAGTTGTTAGAGTAGTAGCACTACTGTGTTAGCTTTCTACAGAACTGCTGTGCTGTGAGCAGTGCCAGTTTGACAGTTAGTGTGCACTAGTGTCTTCTCCTCTGCTGTCTGACTGTCACTCGGCACTTGGCACGTGACACGTGACAAGTGACAAGTGCCATGTGACACGTGCCAAGTGCCACAAGACACGTGCTAAGTGCCAATTGCCACGTGCCATGTCCGGCATATGTTACACCTGCTACTGCTGTATTGCTCTGCTCCTGCTGCCTGTGCAGCTCCCACCACCAGGCCAGGGTGCCACAGGCCACTGATTCCACCTATATTTAACCCAAAACACAATTGCTGTGTACATTTTTGGTGGTGTCTTGGCTGAGAACTGTCATGTCCCAGTTGTGCGGTTGGACTTTGGACACAATGTGGGCTGCACGACCGCTGTCTTGAGCCTAGGCCTAATGTTAATTGACAGCAATTTCTTTTTTTTGGGGGGGGGGGGGATTTTAAGTCCCCACATCATCAATTAGTGTTCCCCTTTAAAAAATAATGATGCTACATGCCTCATTTACCCTTAAAAACGGTTTTAAAGCAATTTAAAGGGCACTTCCGGTTTTTGTATGGGGATATCCAAATTCGCCCGGATAGCCCGAATAGCCTGGATAATGCGTTCGGATATCAGCATGAATGTGGATATCTGAACATTCGGATTCTGATATCCAATTCGGATCCGGATATATGGGTATCCTGATCAATTCGGATTTTAAAAAGTGATATCCGAGCACCCCTACTGAACACTTTTGTAACTTAGGTGACTTCTCTTCTCAGTGACAATGACTCCAGCTGTGCTGAAGGTCCTTTCTGACAAGACGCTTGAGGCAGGGCAAGACAGAAGTTGGATAGCAAATTGTGACAGCTCTGGCCACAGGTCAAGCCTGCTCACCCAGTAGTCCAAGGGTTCATCGCTGCTCCCAGTGTCTACATCCACACTTAAAGCCAGGTAGTCGGCTACCTGCTGGTCGAGGTGATGGTGGAGGGTGGATCCGGTGGCGCTAAGGCGAGGCGTTGGACTAAAGAATGTCCCCATGTCCGACATCACAATGAGATCGCTGGAGCGTCCTGTCCTTGCCAGCGTGGACATGGGAGAAGGATTACTGGCCGTGGTACCTTTATTGCGTTGTGCTGTGACATCATCCTTATGAATTGTAAAGCATAGTTGCCAGCTTGTTCTGCAAGTGCTGCATCATTTCTGCCTTCAGGTGAGTTGGTAACATGTCCGCCACTTTGTGCCTATACCGAGGGTCTAATAGCGTGGCCACCCAGTACAGCTCATTCCCCTTGAGTTTTTTTATACGGGGGTCCCTTAACAGGCTGGACAGCATGAAAGACGCCATCTGCACAAAGTTAGATGCAGACGTACTATCCATCTCCTCTTGCTCTTCCTCAGTGATGTCAGCTAAGTTCTCCTCCTCCCCCCAGCCATGAACAATACCACGGGAAAGTTGAGCAGCACGAGCCCCCTGCGACGCCTTCTGCGGTTTTTCTTCCGCCTCCTCCTCCAAAACAACATCTTCCTCATCATCTGACTCCTCTTCCCCACACGACTCTTTCTCCTCCTCCTCTCCCCTCTTTGCTGCCGCAGGTGTTGAGGAATCATCTGCTTCTGCTGAGAATTGATCCCACAACTCTTTCTCTGGTTCCTATAACTGTTCACGCTCCTCCACAGCTTGATCCACCACTCTAAGCACAGCACACTCCAGGAAGAAGGCATACGGGATCAAGTCGCTGATGGCACCTTCACTGCTACTCACCAGGTTTGTCACCTCCTCAAACGGCCACATGAGCCTGCACGCATTTTGCATCAGCGTCCAGTACTTCAGCCAGAACATCTCCATCTCCCCAGACTGTGTCCTTTGGCTATAGTCATATAGATACTGTTTGACAGCTTTCTCCTGTTGTAGCAGGCGGTCCAGCATCAGAAGGGTCGAATTCCAGCGAGCCGGGCTATCACAAATTAGCAAGTTGTTTCTCCGCAGTATATTGGCAAAGTGTGCCATAGCCGTGTAAGACCGCCTGAAATTCCCACACACCTTCCTGGACTGCTTTAGGACGTCCTGTAAGCCTGGGTACTTAGACACAAATCTCTGAATTAAGAGATTCAGCACATGTGCCATGCAAAGTACATGTGTCAACTTTCCCAAATTCAAAGCAGAAATGAGATTGCTGCCATTGTCACACACCACGTTGCCGATCTCCAGTTGGTGCGGGGTCAGCCTCTGATCCACCTGTTTGTTCAGAGCAGCTAGGAGAGCTGCTCCAGCATGACTCTCTGCTTTGAGGCAAGACATGTCTAATATGGCGTGACACCGTCGTACCTGGCATGCAGCATAGGCCCTGGGGAGCTGGGTTTGTGTAGCTGGAGAGGAGATCGCAGCACCAGTAGAGTTGAATTGCCACTCAGCCAAGGAGGAGGAGGATGACAGCGAAGAGGATGTAGCAGGAGGAGAGGAGGTGGCAGCAGGCCTGCCTGCAAGCCGTGGGGGTTTCACTAGGTCCGCTGCACAGTCACATACTCCCTGCTTGCCAGTGGTCACCAGGTTGACCCAATGGGCTGTGTAAGTAATGTACATGCCCTGACCGTGCTTGGCAGACCAGGCATCCGTGGTCAGATGCACCCTTGACCCAACGCTGTGTGCCAAATATGACACCACTTGCCTCTCAACGTCGTGGTACAGTTTGGGTATTGCCTTTTTGGAGAAATAATTGCGGCCTGGTATCTTTCACTGCAGTGTCCCAATGGCCACAAATTTCGGAAGGCCTCAGAGTCCACCAGCTGGTATGGTAACAGCTGGCGGGATAACAGTTCCGCCAAGCCAGCTGTCAGACACTGGGCAAGGGGGTGACTGGCAGACATTGGCTTCTTCCACTCAAAGATTTCCCTCACATACACCTGGCTGCTGCTGTGGGCAGAGGAGCAGGAACCGCTCAAGGTGAGAGGCGGAGTGGAGGAGGGTGGCTGTGATTGTGAAGGTGCAAGGGAGAAAGCGACTGAAGATGATGCACGTGAAGGAGGAAAAGGAGAAGGAGGTTGGCTTTGATTTTGTGTGCTGATTTTCCTCAGGTGCTCTTCCCATTGCAGTTTGTGCTTTTTCTGCAGGTGAGGCAGTTGTCCCTACGTGGGTGTTGGCCTTTTCACAGCTCAATTTTTGGTGACAGAGAGTACAGATGGCAGTGCTCTGATCTTTGGCAGACACACTAATAAATTTCCACACCGCTGAGCCATCCTGGGGTGTGGGCACTATGATGGCCTCAGCAGCTGACGTTGAAGAGCATGTTGGCTGGCTGTCCATAGGTGGAAATACATGGCGCCGGACACTGCCACCAGCTGTTTCTGATGGCGAGCTCCCCCTGCTTCTTTCAGGAACTCGTCTCCTCCTACTCCTCTCTGACTCCCCCTCTGAACTGTCCCCCTGGTCATCATGTCTCTTAGGATCCCACGTGGCATCAGTATCATCATAATCATCATAATCATCCTCCACAGCTTCGCTTGCCTCAGACACCTCATAAACTGCACCAACAGCAGGTACTTCATCATCCTCCTCCTCCTCACATCTTACGTCCATAGTTTTGCCTAACTCAGACATATGAGGTGGTGTAACTTGCTTAGTGCCTTCATCTTGTTGTAACAAGAATGGCTGTGCATCAGTGATTTCCCCACCAAATAACTCCTGTGAAGTGTCAAATGCAGCGGAAGTGGTGCTAGTAGTAGCGCTGGTGGCTGTGGAAGATGAGGTGTTCTGTGTTAAATAGTCAACCACGTCCTGACAATCTTGGGAGTTGATGGGACGTGCCTTCTTCTGAGCACTGTACTTTGGGCCAGGGCCGCACAAAATCACATCAGCACGACTTCGAACAGAACTGCCGGGTGGCCTTACTCTGGGTCTGCCTCTGCCTTTGCCTCTACCTGTTTTGTTTGTTATCGGGGGGGGGGGGGGGGGGATGAAGTGAAAGGTATGCACTGAATTGACTAATACAATGTGCAGTCACACAGGTGCAGTGAAAGGTATGCAGTGACTGGTATTACAATACAATGTGTAGCTGTCACACAAGTGCAGTTAACAGGTATGCTCGGAGTGGTATATTACACAGTGTGCGGTCACACAGGTAGTGCAAACAATTATGCAATGACTGGTATCACAAATGTGCACTTTTCACACACACATAGGTACCGGACAGGCAAAGTGACACTACGTGTGCTCACGTAGGTAGGTGGGTGCACTGAAGTGAATAGGTAGGTATATGCAGTGATGAATATTACAATGTGCATCTGTCACACACAGACAGGTACCGGACAGGCACAGTGACACTGCATGCGCTCACGTAGGTAGGAGGGTGCACTGACTGAAGTGAACAACAGGTAGGTATATGCAGTGATATGTATTACAATGTGCACCTGTCATACACAGACAGGTACCGGACAGGCACAGTGACACTGCATGCGCACACGTAGGTAGGTGGGTGCACTGACTGAAGTGAACAACAGGTAGGTATATGCAGTGATATGTATTACAATGTGCACCTGTCATACACAGGCAGGTACCGGACAGGCACAGTGACACTGCATGCGCTCACGTAGGTAGGTGGGTGCACTGACTGAAGTGAACAACAGGTAGGTATATGCAGTGATATGTATTAAAATGTGCACCTGTCACACACAGACAGGTACCGGACAGGCACAGTGACACTGCATGCGCACACGTAGGTAGGTGGGTGCACTGACTGAAGTGAACAACAGGTAGGTATATGCAGTGATATGTATTACAATGTGCACCTGTCACACACAGACAGGTACCGGACAGGCACAGTGACACTGCGTCCGCTCACGTAGGTAGGTGGGTGCACTGACTGAAGTGAACAACAGGTAGGTATATGCAGCGATGGGTATTACAATGTGCACCTGTCACACACAGACAGGTACTGGACAGGCACAGTGACACTGCGTCAGCTCACGTAGGTAGGTGGGTGCACTGACTGAAGTGAACAACAGGTAGGTATATGCAGCGATGGGTATTACAATGTGCACCTGTCACACACAGACAGGTACCGGACAGGCACAGTGACACTGCGTCCGCTCACGTAGGTAGGTGGGTGCACTGACTGAAGTGAACAACAGGTAGGTATATGCAGCGATGGGTATTACAATGTGCACCTTTCACACACAGACAGGTACCGGACAGGCACAGTGACACTGCGTCAGCTCACGTAGGTAGGTGGGTGCACTGACTGAAGTGAACAACAGGTAGGTATATGCAGCGATGGGTATTACAATGTGCACCTGTCACACACAGACAGGTACTGGACAGGCACAGTGACACTGCGTGCGCTTTTAGTTGAAAGGTGTTGGAAAGTTATTTTAAATTGAAAATGAAAAATTATCTCCTAGGAGAGAACGCAGGTGAAAAAGTGAATTGCATATGGCCCATAGTGTTAAAAGATACCCGAAGTGACATGTGACATGATGAGATAGACATGTGTATGTACAGTGCTCAGCACACAAATAACTATGCTGTGTTCCTTTTTTCTTATTTCTCTGCCTAAAAGAGTTAAATATCAGGTATGTAAGTGGCTGACTCAGTCCTGACTCAGACAGGAAGTGACTACAGTGTGACCCTCACTGATAAGAAATTCCAACTATAAAACACTTTCCTAGCAGAAAATGGCTTCTGAGAGCAGGAAAGAGATAAAAGGGTCAATAGTTCATAGATTTTAGCTCTGGCATACTTCAATGAATGTGTCATTAAGCAAAAACAATAAAGCAGTAAAAACCTAAAAAGTAGATTTAAATATAAGATAAAACTGTGGAATATCTAAAAAATCATTTTTAGGAGGAGGAGGATAGATACAATTGTTGATTTAATTTGTTTATTTTCAGCTCGGGTGTAATTTAAAGATGAACTGTAGCGTAAAGGGGGAAAAATGAATCAATACATTGCCAAGTGAGAAGTTACAAATTAGTAGAGAGATCAAGAAATGATTGATATTCGCCATGTCATTTGTTCATATTGTTTGATCTACAATGAGCCTGCAGGTCATCATCTTTACTACTGGAAGAAAATAAAAAAAAAAACAGACAGCACCAGCTGCCATTATCTATAACCACACCCCCTAACAATGTGATAGGCTTAAAGGTTGTTTATATATATATATATATATATATATATATATATATATATATATATATATATATATATATATATATATAGATAGATAGATAGATAGATATACACAGAGAGAGATACTAGTGGCTTGGCAGTTGGAAATAGCTGTCATTTCCCACAATGCAACAAGGCTCACAGATAACAAACTTTCAGGACCTAGGTCCTGACATCACACTGTGGGAGGGGTTTCACCACAATATCAGCCATACAGAGCCCCCTGATGATCTATTTGGGAAAATGTTAAGATTTCTCAAGGGAAAGGAAGTATCAGCTACTGATTGGGATGAAGTTTAAACCTTGATTAAAATGTAATTCTTGTAGAATGTGGTGAGGCTGTCCTTTTCTAATGTTGCCATGCAGGCCTCCTGTTACCAGAAAAGGAAGTCCCTCTCTGTAAAGGGGACCAGACAGCCATAACAATCCTACATAAGCTCTAGCCCTTTTCTACATTACTCACTACTAAAAGAAATGTTCTGGCAGTCGTTTCTTCCCATTTCATTTATTGCGTTAAGCATGAGTGATTCCATTGCAGGAACTGTTCAGATAAGACAATCTGGACCACATCAGAAGAAGGCATTCAGGTCACAGCTCCCCAGCTTCAGGCCTGTTCCCATGTAAGAAAATAACGCACTTGTTTTTCAGTTTGTCTTTTTGTGTCCTTGCTTACGGTACCTGCATGAATATTAATTCGGACGATAATCACAATTGTAATTCCACCTGTACCGCAAAAATTCTACTATTGGTCAAAAATTGGTGAAATCTGATCTCCTTCCAGATAGGAGGGAACATGTCACTTTCTTGGGCACTCCACGTCTCGGGTGTTATCCCTGTCTTTGCTGTAGCGAATGTCAACATCTTATTAAGGGCCAATGGTTTGAAGATCGCCGTATGGGCAAGAAATATAAAATCAAGCATTTTCTCACATGCCAGAGCTCCTATGTTGTATACTTGTTGCAATGCCCTTGCGGGTTGTATTACATTGGCGAAACGACGCAGAAGGTACGCGATCGTATTTCACAACATAGGAGCTCGGCTCGGCATCCACGTAGTGAACTTCCTGTGTCCAGACACTGTGTTGAGATGGGACACAAAGACACAGATTTGAAATTCATGATCATTGATCATGTTCCAAAACCACGGAGAGGTGGAGACAGGATCACAAAATTGAAACAACGTGAAGTGTTTTGGATTAATAAATTAGGGACTTTATTCCCTTCAGGTTTAAACAGGGATTTTGATCTACATTTGTTTTTGTGATTCATAGGTCTCCATTGGTATCGCACCACTATGGATTTGCAAGATGAATTGGGACTGACTGTTTACATACATGCACAGATAAGTGTGCTTTGTTGTAATGCATTTTTTGTATTGGATATTTGCTTTCTTGTTTTGTTTAGCCTGTTGCCTAGGCAACCATGAGGTCACTTCCTGTAGGGGTGGCTATAAGTACTCATTGATTTTTCATTTTGTGTTAGCTTGACAAAGGGTGTGGACACCCGAAACTGTTGCTACACCACTTTGCTGTTTGGCTCAATAAAGAGCATTTGTGTGCTGCAAACCCTGTGGACTTTTGTTGTATTCTTGAGGACGTGGGGAATCCTCCGTTTGCCTGCACACCATACCCTAATCATAGGGGTAAGCTTGTGGAGCTGCTGATCCTTTGGACATTTGTATACTCCCTGTATCAGCGTGCATCACACCAAGTATCAGATGGAACCCCTTCCTAGCGGATCTGTTTCAGGTGTGTTCTCCTATACTGATGCTGAGACTACTCGCATTCATACTGAAGTAACTGGATCGCGGGATTTCCTGACCCAGAGGACACCCACAGTTAATTCCAGGACCTGGGAGAAATTACTTAAGAAGCAACTGTCTCTGGAACTTCACAGTGTGACACTTGCAGAATATCACCGGGTGCATCACATCCCGAGAGGATTACGTGTCAGATTGACACCTACATTGTTCAGTGACTCTGAGGAATATAAAACCCTGTTCGCTCAAATACTTAACAAATGTTCACTTGATCTTATCACCTTAACAATCTCCTTCATTCAAAAGGAATTACCGGCGGTCCGTGATCGGATCAGCGTGGTGGAGGCGGAGCTCAGATCTACACTGAGCAGTGAGGAATTCATCAGCCTGAAGGAGAGGGTGGAGAAATCGATTAGTGACTTGCGCTCCACGATCCAGGAACGCAAACGTCACAAGTTTGAGCGAGACAACGAGGATTACGCGAGAAATCAAGTGTATTACTGGACTGGTGCAGGCGTGCGTTCCGCGAGAGGGTCACGTGTACCACGCACGCCGAGCACGTCATCAGTGCCCACTTCCGGATCATCATCACCAACAGCGGCCCGTTTTTTAGTCAGAGAGCGCCGTCCGCGCATCCCGCGCCGGCGCAGAGGACGCAAAGGAGACACCGAGGCGGTCGGAGACACCGCCGCACCAGCCAACCAAGCGGGACAACCCAGGGAGAAAACAGAACGTCCGCTTACACGCAGTCAACAACGCCAGACCTAGTCATCAATCTGTCCTCAGCCACATTGGGGACAGACGAGGTACGTCTTTTAAACAAAGGGTTAGGGTTTTCACCCAAAGCTAAAATGGACAGATTTGTTTTACAGCAGGATTTGTACAGGTTGTACAGACAGATTAGGTTAAAGGCTCACTTTGCCCTCCGTCCTGGGGTGGATAAAGGGGGTGGATCCTCCATTATGTCTAGCCATACCTTTAATCTGTTTCCAAAGAGTAAATTTGTACCACCAACTTCTTATGCAGGGGTTGAAACATTTGTAACTCGAGTATCGAGAGATATTGATGTTTTGTTAGACACCCCTCACAGAGATTACACACCAAACAATTTATCTCCTGCTGAACGTTCTGCCTTGTTTAATTTGTGTACCCGAAAGGACATTGTCCTGAAGCCGGCTGACAAGGGCGGAGCCCTTGTCGTCATGAATACCAGAGATTATGAGGATGAAGTTATGTCCCAACTATCTGATGGTTCTGTATACAAGTCTCTCCCTGGGGATCCCATTAATGGCCTTAAGACTGCACTCAGGAGCATTCTGGAGAAAGCACTTAAGAACCGGATTATTGCCAGAGATCTGTATGATTATCTATATGTATCGTATCCAATAACTCCGGTATTGTATACCATACCTAAGATCCATAAACATCCCACTAAGCCTCCTGGACGTCCCATAGTGGCTGGGATTGGATCCATTTTTTCCTCCAGTGCCACCTTGCTAGACAGAATTTTGGCTCCATTGGTGAGACAGACACCTGCTTATCTCAGGGATACCAGTGACTTTCTGGATAGGATTTCTAAGCTCACACTTGACCCTTCCAAAGAATACTGGCTTGTCAGTTGGGATGTCAGATCCCTGTATACCTCGGTCCCCCAATCTGAGGGGATACGGGTGGCTTTGCAACTTATTAGGGAGAGTGACATTTATGATGATGCACAGTTAGCCTTTTTTGAGGAACTGTTTGAGTTTGTGTTACGTAACAATTATTTTTTATTTAAGGACACTTTCTTTCTGCAGCAACGGGGGACAGCTATGGGATCCAATGTGGCCCCCTCTTTTGCGGGTGCATTCATGCACAATTTTGAAAGTCGATACGTGTATCCTAGTATGTCGTTTAGACAACATTGTAAAGTGTGGTGGCGTTTTATCGACGACGTATTTTCGGTGTGGGAGGGTCACATTGGATCCCTACTGTCCTTCCATGAGGAACTGAATCAGTTTCATCCTAACATCAGGTTTGACATTGTACATGAAAGGGATCGGTTGTCCTTTCTAGATACCCTCGTTATGAGGGAGGGTTCATCCTTTATTACTGACATTTATCATAAACCCACTGACAGGAACCAATTGCTTCGTTTTGAATCTTTCCACCCACCTGCGGTCTTCCGGTCCGTGGCCAAGAGTCAACTGTTGAGGATCAACAGAATTGTTTCTAACCCAGACATTGCCACTACCCGAAGAGCGCAGATGGTTGAGAAATTTGTGGAGCGGGGCTACCCTCTGGAACTCTTATCCGAGACGGTTTCTAGTACTGAACCCCAGTCTATAGCCGTCCCGGATTTGAGGCCAGATCGAGGCAAGAGAATCCCATTTGTGTGCCAGTTTCATGACCAGTCTCGTAAGATTTTTTCTATCATCAGGAGACACTGGCATATTTTGGCTGATACATATCCAGAGATTAATGATTTTGCCTCTCCCCCCATATCAGCTTACCGCAAAAATTCTACTATTGGTCAAAAATTGGTGAAATCTGATCTCCTTCCAGATAGGAGGGAACATGTCACTTTCTTAGGCACTCCACGTCTCGGGTGTTATCCCTGTCTTTGCTGTAGCGAATGTCAACATCTTATTAAGGGCCAATGGTTTGAAGATCGCCGTATGGGCAAGAAATATAAAATCAAGCATTTTCTCACATGCCAGAGCTCCTATGTTGTATACTTGTTGCAATGCCCTTGCGGGTTGTATTACATTGGCGAAACGACGCAGAAGGTACGCGATTGTATTTCACAACATAGGAGCTCGGCTCGGCATCCACGTAGTGAACTTCCTGTGTCCAGACACTGTGTTGAGATGGGACACAAAGACACAGATTTGAAATTCATGATCATTGATCATGTTCCAAAACCACGGAGAGGTGGAGACAGGATCACAAAATTGAAACAACGTGAAGTGTTTTGGATTAATAAATTAGGGACTTTATTCCCTTCAGGTTTAAACAGGGATTTTGATCTACATTTGTTTTTGTGATTCATAGGTCTCCATTGGTATCGCACCACTATGGATTTGCAAGATGAATTGGGACTGACTGTTTACATACATGCACAGATAAGTGTGCTTTGTTGTAATGCATTTTTTGTATTGGATATTTGCTTTCTTGTTTTGTTTAGCCTGTTGCCTAGGCAACCATGAGGTCACTTCCTGTAGGGGTGGCTATAAGTACTCATTGATTTTTCATTTTGTGTTAGCTTGACAAAGGGTGTGGACACCCGAAACTGTTGCTACACCACTTTGCTGTTTGGCTCAATAAAGAGCATTTGTGTGCTGCAAACCCTGTGGACTTTTGTTGTATTCTTGAGGACGTGGGGAATCCTCCGTTTGCCTGCACACCATACCCTAATCATAGGGGTAAGCTTGTGGAGCTGCTGATCCTTTGGACATTTATATATATATATATATATATATATATATATATATATATATATATATAGATAGATAGATAGATAGATAGATATACACAGAGAGAGATACTAGTGGCTTGGCAGTTGGAAATAGCTGTCATTTCCCACAATGCAACAAGGCTCACAGATAACAAACTTTCAGGACCTAGGTCCTGACATCACACTGTGGGAGGGGTTTCACCACAATATCAGCCATACAGAGCCCCCTGATGATCTATTTGGGAAAATGTTAAGATTTCTCAAGGGAAAGGAAGTATCAGCTACTGATTGGGATGAAGTTTAAACCTTGATTAAAATGTAATTCTTGTAGAATGTGGTGAGGCTGTCCTTTTCTAATGTTGCCATGCAGGCCTCCTGTTACCAGAAAAGGAAGTCCCTCTCTGTAAAGGGGACCAGACAGCCATAACAATCCTACATAAGCTCTAGCCCTTTTCTACATTACTCACTACTAAAAGAAATGTTCTGGCAGTCGTTTCTTCCCATTTCATTTATTGCGTTAAGCATGAGTGATTCCATTGCAGGAACTGTTCAGATAAGACAATCTGGACCACATCAGAAGAAGGCATTCAGGTCACAGCTCCCCAGCTTCAGGCCTGTTCCCATGTAAGAAAATAACGCACTTGTTTTTCAGTTTGTCTTTTTGTGTCCTTGCTTACGGTACCTGCATGAATATTAATTCGGACGATAATCACAATTGTAATTCCACCTGTTCCCGCCTCTCCATATCAAACAAACGCACTTCAAGAATCCGGTTTATTTGAAATACAAACTATGCCGGTGGGAAATGACACAGTATAATTTCAATGACTTTAGAGACGGAGTGACGGGGAAGGAGGATATGTGTGCCGCGGCTGAAGCGCTGGGTAGATTCTGAAAGGGAGAAAAAAATAGACGTAAAGTTTAACATGCGGATGCCCCTTTTCCTGTTCATATTATTCATTTTATACAGCACCAAATATATTCCAGGATCAGATATAGTTTGATCGCCAAACACGACTGGGTCGCGCCCAGGATTGGGTTTGGCACATACAATTGCTCAAAGTAGAAATAAGAAATATAGGTAATAGAACAAGCATAAAAAGGAGCACAGATTAATTATTACATAAACAGGAGTACAAAAAGGAGAAAACAGGGTACAGTTTCAAACACGTTAGTCTATCGATCTGACAGCTGCAACTTAAGGTGGGGCCGGGGGAAAAAATGATGGGGGTGGGCGCGGAAAGTGAGATGGCCTGAAGCTAGTTGAAGAAGTTGACAGCAGAGGTGAAAAAAGAGTTTCTATGTCTCAAAGTTCTGGTAGAGATGGCTCGAAACCTACAACGTGAAGCGAGACAACTGAAAAAGCGGTGACCAGGGTGTGAGGGGATTCTGGCAATCCTCAGTGCTCTGGAGGGTAGTCTGGATTTGTGGAGAAGGTCAAGTGAGGGGAGAGGTCCTCCGATGATTCTCTCTGCTGATCTAATGACCCTCTGAAGACTGTATCTGTCTCTGGTGGAGGAGCCAGCATACCAGACTAGGATGGATGAGCAGAAGACGGACTTAATGGTGGCGGTGTAGAAGCTCGTCAGAAGCTCCTGGGCTATGCCAAACTTCTTCAGTTGGCACAGGAAGAATAACCTCTGCTGGTCTTTCCTCTGGGTCAAGGCGGTGTTTGCCTTCCAGCTCCGGTCTTCCACAGCTCTCTAAAGGTAGGCATTCACTGTTAGGGGTGATAAACAACCTGTCTACCTGATACTGGCCATTTATCGGACGTCTTGCCCAACTGGATATTAGATCAGATATCAGCAGACGCAGTTTTTTAAAGTTATTTCTTGCCACAGGGGTGCAACTACAAATTTTGGTGCCATTAACATTTTAAAGGGGACCCTGTTTATGTTCAAAGAAAGATTCATGAGGTCCGCACACTCAGTTAAAGAAATTGTGATGTTTTATTCACAGCATATACCAGATGTCTGTTTAACCCTCCTGGCGGTATAAAAAAATCCGCCAGGAGGGAGCGCAGCAGTTTTTTTTTAAAAAAAAAATTTCTATATCATGTAGCGAGCCCAGGGCTCGCTACATGATAGCCGCTGCTCAGCGGCATCCCCCCGCCCTCTTCGATCGCCTTCGGCGATCTCCGATCAGGAAATCCCGTTCAAAGAACGGGATTTCCTGGAGGGCTTCCCCCGTCATGGCGACGGGCGGGATGACGTCACCGACGTCACTGACGTCGGGACGTAATTGGGAGTCCCGGGCCACCCCTCGGCGCTGCCTGGCACTGATTGGCCAGGCAGCGCACGGGGTCTGGGGGGGGGGCCCGCGCCGCACCGGATAGCGGCGATCGGGCACGCGACGGCGGCGATCGGGGTGCTGGCGCAGCTAGCAAAGTGCTAGCTGCGTCCAGCAAAAAAAAAATTAAACAAATCGGCCCAGCAGGGCCTGAGCGGCACCCTCCGGCGGCTTACCCCGAACTACGTTCGGGGTTACTGCCAAGGAGGTTAATGACCTTGTCATTGAATGGGCATCTGGTTTAGGTTGTGAATAAAACGTAACAATTTCTTCAATTGAGTGTGCGGATCTCATGGATCTTTCTTTGGCTTATAAATTGGTCCAGTCCCTCTGAAGCTCACATGGTGCGCAACTTCACCCTTGTACCCTCTTTATGTTCACACCCCCTCCCTCCATGATGACTCCCATGCAGTGGCAGAACAAATCACCGGGGCCCATCAGCAAAACATTGATTTACCCCCCCCTCCCATTGTTCACACCCATTCCCTTGCCCTCCTCTTAGTGCCCTTAATGGCTTTGAGGCCCATCTCACAAGGGTCATAAAACAATTGTGGCCATTATGACCTTCACACCCATAATAAGTGTAACCACAAAAACAACTGGTCTAAAGTATAGTCCGCTGTATGGGAGGAAGGGAAGTAGTTGGCCACCCCTCCCCCCAGCTCTGGGCCTCCCTGTGATTGCAGAATCTGCTCCACTCTAGATACGTCCCTGGAGTGGAATTAAAGCACACCTAAACTGAACTCCTATGTAGGAATTCAAGCATATCCCTATATTATAGGGCGTCTGCTGTGACTTACCCAGCCATCCGTTTCCTCCAGGTCCTTCTGCTTTCACCATGCTGAGTAACATTGCAGCAACTACTGGAATCCTAGTCGCACTGTCAGACTGAAAGTAAGAAGAATTTTGTGTGCTCTAAGCATGCTCTGCCTTTCTATTCCTCTCCTCTAATCTCACACTCGGCCACTGCACTTCAATCGGCATGCGTGGAAGGACAGTTTACGTAATCCTATTATTACTCTTATTAATTTATATAGTGCCAGCATCTTTTGTGGTGCTGTACTGGGGCAAACCCAGGATTTGCAAGGGGGGGATTCCTGAAAGGTCTCCCTCAGCAACGCACAATACAGTATAATAATATGGTAGGACATCATGCTGGGTACACATAATGCAATCTGACTAACAGGATCTGACAATTATTTCATAAATGTGCGATCTGCTCCTGAACAACAGCGGGATCGATCAGAAACAGTTTGGATACAGATAATAATGAGGACAGCCGACATTGCTAATGAAGGGGAAAGTGAAGCATTCACACAGCAGGGCACAGGGCTGTGCTCATACCTGACTCTGGTAAGTTCCCCAGAGCTGCTCCATGCTCTGTACACACACTGCTGCTCCATGCTCTGTACACACACTGCTGCTCCATGCTCTGTACACACACTGTTGCTCCATGCTCTGTACACACGCTGCTGCTCCATGCTCTGTACACACACTGCTGCTCCATGCTCTGTACACACGCTGCTGCTCCATGCTCTGTACACACGCTGCTGCTCCATGCTCTGTACACACGCTGCTGCTACATCCAAAGTCAACTGTAGCAGGAAAAGAAAGGGGGCGGTGCTGTGAGCTGCAGGATACCTGCAGATATTCTGGTGTCTCAATTTGTGCCTGTCCCCAAACACTGCTCCGGCCCTGGTCTGAGGGGGGATTCCGGGCAGCTGTAATCTCCCCCTGCGTTTGTACAACAGCATACAGGGTATAACAATACAAAATAACAAATACAACAGTTAATCCAGGGAAATGGTGAATTGCCGCTGATGCAGTGAACAAATCAACTACAGCTTTTTACACAGGGGTGGGAGGTATGTACACTCATTACACAGCATTGTGAGACAAGAAGGGAAGAGAGCCCTGGCCAAAAGGCCTTTCAGTCTTGATCCTTTGCTTGTGCACTTTATTTACAAACTAAGGGGTTTGGGATGGTGAGGGGCACCCAATATGTATGTTTGCAGTGAGTTGGTATACACAAAAAAGTTACATAAAGAGGTGCCTTACCTCCTATGATGACTCACACAAGGATTTTGGAAAAATTAGTCTTGACAACACATTTCATAGGTCCTTGCCGGCTTCCTCAGGTCAGTACAAACAGATAAACCTTTTCTATGAGCTGTGTGGGGTGTAGCCACTTGTATTCGCTTACAAAGTGTACAAAGTGTGCAAGGCCGCTAAACGTCTTGGGAACTGCGTACTCCATTTTAAAAATGGTGGACGGAATCTTTGACTGCACACCGCTCGTAAATGGGATGAATGTGGACACCAGTAGTGGAAGCATTGCCAACAGGAGGGGAAAGATTGCAGGTAGAGAAGTTTTATTCAAAATGTCATGTTCAGTTCAGGCGTGCTTTAAAATCTTCATACCGAATGCCAGCGGATGCCGGTGGATCCAGGTGGTCGGCTCTCTGTAAATAGAATTCTGACTTATTTCAATCGGCCCATCCCTTGCTGCTGCCTTCTAAAATAACCCTTCAGGACAGCTGAATAATTTACGGAGTGATTAATGTGAACACATAACCTTTCCATGCCTCCCCACCGTACACAAGCGCTGCCATTTCCATAATGCTCCATCCCCAATATCGGCCTTTAAGAGATAACTTTTTCATTTGAGGCAGTTATAGGCTGTTTGGGCTTCCAGGACTCCCTTGTGCTCATTATCTGGTGAAAGGCACTCCACAAAATATCTGAGAGACGGTGAAAGGATGAGAGGGGAGAATGGCAGCAGAAAGCTATTGTCACATTGTTCCATGTGACAGCAACATAGTCAAAATAGACATTTCAATACGCTTTCAAATTGCTGGATATTCTCAAGACATCTCTCTGTCACCACCAGGATATAAATATTCTGTCTCCTTTTTTTTTTCTGACGCCGTCCCCTCCTTCCATTTATTATTTATTTGCCATATTTTCATAGCACATTGCTCAGCACAGACCTATAAAGCGGACCTGAAATGTGCCAATCAAGTTAACATTGTAAGCAGGGGCGTAACAATAGACCCTGCAAGGGATGCAGCTGCAGGGGGGCCCAGAAGCCGCAAGGGGCCCCATGGGGGAGGAGTTTATTTTCCCTGTCCTGAGAGACTGACAACTAAGGGAACGGAGAGAAAAAGCTTTCTGCTCTATACACAATTGTTCTAATGACTGAATCTGCTTAGCCACTGATAAGGAATCATATAAAGTTTTGCAGACAAAGATTTGTAGACAGTCCCTATTCAGTGTTCAGCAGGGATGCTCGGATGTGCCTCATCCACGAATTCGGAAATCCGCGTGGTTGCAAAAAAAAATCCGCATTCGGCCCCGCCGCATGCGGATTTTCGTCCGCGTCCACGCAACCACGCGGATTTTTTCCCGTGAATGGCGTAATCACGCGCGGATTCACGCCCGGAGGCGGATTTTCTTTTAACGTTAATAACAAAGCCCCCATACATGCTACAGTCCCCCAAATAGCATGGATTATCGAGGTGATAAGGGGCAACATAACTTCAACATAAAAAATTCCCCCCCAAAAAATTTTTCTAGAGAAAATGGATTTTAAAGTGAAATCAACACTTTAAATGGGGCTATTAATTGGTAATAAGTGGTTTTAAAAAGGGATATACGCGTTAAGCAGTCAAAGAGGTGAAGGCGAGTTCCAATGGCACTTGGCGGCGAAGGTACCGCAGGAGGAGGATGAGTGGCTGACGGCAAAAAGGCTCCAGAGAGGTTTTTGTAATTTTTTTTTTTTTTTTTTTTTGCAGCAATTAGCAATGACATCGCAGCAGAGTTGTCAGTGGACACAGGCAGTGTGAACGCAGAGTGCAGTGGTGGTAGCGACTGAGTCAGGAGAAGGACTATGCGGGCGGTCAGTTCAGCAGCACAGAAGGACCACGGCAACATACTGGTGGTAGTAGTAGCAGCACAGCGTCATAGTGCTGGCCAAAAAATTAAATGCACCCGGTGACCCGGGCAGTGTGAACGCAGAGTGTAGTAGCGACTGAGTCAGGAGGACAAAGCGGGCGGTCAGTTCAGCAGCAGCAGCAGCACAGTAGTAGTAGCACAGCGTCATAGTGCTGGCCAAAAAATTAAATGCACCCGGCGACCCGGGCAGTGTGAACGCAGAGTGTAGTAGCGACTGAGTCAGGAGGACAAAGCGGGCGGTCAGTTCAGCAGCAGCAGCACAGTAGTAGTAGCACAGCGTCATAGTGCTGGCCAAAAAATTAAATGCACCCGGTGACCCGGGCAGTGTGAACGCAGAGTGTAGTAGCGACTGAGTCAGGAGGACAAAGCGGGCGGTCAGTTCAGCAGCAGCAGCAGCACAGTAGTAGTAGCACAGCGTCATAGTGCTGGCCAAAAAATTAAATGCACCCGGCGACCCGGGCAGTGTGAACGCAGAGTGTAGTAGCGACTGAGTCAGGAGGACAAAGCGGGCGGTCAGTTCAGCAGCAGCAGCACAGTAGTAGTAGCACAGCGTCATAGTGCTGGCCAAAAAATTAAATGCACCCGGTCCCGGTGACCCGGGCAGTGTGAACGCAGAGTGTAGTAGCGACTGAGTCAGGAGGACAAAGCGGGCGGTCAGTTCAGCAGCAGCAGCAGCACAGTAGTAGTAGCACAGCGTCATAGTGCTGGCCAAAAAATTAAATG
Organism: Hyperolius riggenbachi; assembly: GCF_040937935.1. Taxonomy (NCBI): domain Eukaryota; kingdom Metazoa; phylum Chordata; class Amphibia; order Anura; family Hyperoliidae; genus Hyperolius; species Hyperolius riggenbachi. Next base: position 429,256,088 of record NC_090650.1, read on the forward strand.
CACCCGGCGACCCGGGCAGTGTGAACGCAGAGTGTAGTAGCGACTGAGTCAGGAGGACAAAGTGGGCGGTCAGTTCAGCAGCAGCAGCAGCACAGTAGTAGTAGCACAGCGTCATAGTGCTGGCCAAAAAATTAAATGCACCCGGCGACCCGGGCAGTGTGAACGCAGAGTGTAGTAGCGACTGAGTCAGGAGGACAAAGCGGGCGGTCAGTTCAGCAGCAGCAGCAGCACAGTAGTAGTAGCACAGCGTCATAGTGCTGGCCAAAAAATTAAATGCACCCGGCGACCCGGGCAGTGTGAACGCAGAGTGTAGTAGCGACTGAGGCAGGAGGACAAAGCGGGCGGTCAGTTCAGCAGCAGCAGCCCAGTAGTAGTAGCACAGCGTCATAGTGCTGGCCAAAAAATTAAATGCACCCGGTGACCCGGGCAGTGTGAACGCAGAGTGTAGTAGCGACTGAGTCAGGAGGACAAAGCGGGCGGTCAGTTCAGCAGCTCAGAAGGAGGACCATGGCAACTTACTGGTAGTAGTACCATAACACCAAAAAATTAACCAAGGTAGGCACTAGGCAGGTAGTAAATGTCTTTATAAAGGCAGGCATAGTTAACAACAGCACATGCAGCAGCCACTTCATGTCCCCCTGTGTCCGACAATAGGGGCCAGAAACTCACCTTCCACCCAAGCCTGGTTGATTTTCAGGAAGGTGAGTTTGTCCACAGAGGCGTGGGAGAGCCGAGAGCGCTTCTCTGTGACCACGCCACCGGCCGCACTAAAGCATCTCTCTGAGAGGACACTGGAAGGAGGGCAGGATAGGAGTTCCAGGGCGTACTGGGAAAGCTCGCTCCAGATGTCCAGTCTCTTGACCCAGTACTCCAAGGGGTCCACGGGGCTGTCGGTGTCATTGAGCCCGCTGGATGACCCCATATAGTCAGACACCATGGTGGTCAGTCGTTGCTTGTGCTGGTTGGTGGTGGATGCTGTGGCGGGCACCTCTGTTCTGGGCTGCTGCACTGCATACAGGCTCTTGCTTAGGCTCTTCAGGTCTCCAGGGCGCCAGTTGCTGCTGCTGCTGCTGGTGGTTGTTGTTGTGCTGCTAGTGGCAATGGCAGGCACCTCTTGCTGGCTTGGCAGAGCAGTTACAGTGGGGGTGGAAGGCTGGGGGAATGCTTCCAGTAGTCTGCGCACAAGGGCCTCCTTCAACTCCCTTGTGCGTTGCTCGGTGGTGGATGGCGTCATTAAGTCTCCCAGCTTCCCCTTCAGACGGGGATCAAGCATCAAGGTAATCCAGATGTCCTCCCTTGAACGCATCTGGATCACCCGGGGGTCCCTGCGAAGGCAGCGCAACATGTGCACAGCCATGGGAAACAAGTGGGCCCTGCCAGCAAGATCTCCCTCGTCCTCGCCATTGTCCCATAACGCATGCCTGTCCTCTTCCTGTGCCATGTCGTTGTCCTCCTCAAACCGCCATCCACGTACAACGCCTGCTGCACTCTTCTTCTCCTCCTCCTCCTCATTCAGGTTAGGGACCTCCAACTCTTCCACTACCTGCTGTGAGCCCTCCTCTGAGCTGGACTGTGCTGCCATCTGCTCCTGTTCTTCCAACTGCCTCAGGGCTTCATCCCCACGCTCAATTAAATTGTCCATTGCCTGCTCCAGTAGACAAACCAAGGGCACCCACTGGCACACAGAGGCCCGCTCCTCACTGACCATCTTGGTTGCCTCCAGGAAGGGACTCAGCACCAGGCATACTTGCTGCATCAGTGTCCACTGAGTGGCAGTAATCATGGGGACTTGCTGGTTGCTGGGGACACTTGGGTCTAGCATGTAGGCCCTAAGAGCCAGCCTGTGCTGACACAGCCGCTCCAACATGGCCAGAGTCGAATTCCAGCGAACTGGCATGTCGATGATCATCCGGTGTTGTGGCCTTCCATACTGCTGCTGTAAGGTGGACAAGAGTGCAGAGGCAGTGGCTGACAGGCGGAAAAAGCGTACCACCGCCCGGGCATCCTGCAGCAGCTCGCTCATCCCCTGGTAGGTGCGCAAGAAGCGCTGCACCACAAGATTGAGCACGTGGGCCAAGCAGGGGATGTGCTGGAGGTTTCCCTGCTGCACTGCTGCCACCAGGTTGGCCCCGTTATCGGCTGCCACATACCCCACTTCCAGGCCTCTGGGGGTCAGCCACCTCCGCTCCTGCTTCCTGAGGGCGGCCAGGACGTTGGTGGCCGTAAGCCTCTCCTTCCCCAGGGTCACCAATTTTAAAAGGGCTTGGCAGTGCCGAGGCTTGGCGCTGCTGCTGCCAAGGCGGGCTTGCTTTCCGGGTGCTGAGGGAGTGTCGTGACAGGACCCTTCTGCATCCCCCCTGATCCCGCGTGGTGGCACCACTAGCTGGGCTGATGCGCTCTTGTCCTCCCTCCCTTCCATCAGTGTCACCCAGTGGGCCGTAAAGGACAGGTAGCGACCTGTCCCAAATCTGCTACTCCACGAGTCCATGGTCACGTGGACCCGCTTGCCCACAGAGTAGTCCAGGGAACGGGCCACGTTTTCCACCGCAAACTTGTGGAGTGCTGGGATCGCGCTCCTGCTGAAATAGTGGCGACTGGGGACTTGCCACTCGGGGATGCCAAATTGGAGCAGCGTCCGCATGGCGCTCCCCTCCTGCACCAGGGAGTAGGGAAGCAGCTGTGATGCCATGGCCCGGGCCAGCAAGCCATTTAGTTTGCGGATCCGCCTGTGGCTTGGAGGCAGAGGCTTGGTCAGACCCTGAAAGGTGTCGCTCAGCAGGGTCTGACGACGCTGGGATGCAGGGGAGACAGAGGAGAGAGACGAACACTGGCTGCCAGCCTCAATGTCTGTGTCCTGAGCAGCCGAGGTGGAAGAGCGCTTGCGTGCTACTACTGCTGCTGCTGTGGGGGATTCACGACCCTGAGGGAGGGAGGATGCTGCTGCGCTGGTGGGCCTTCTGCTCTCAGGAACCCCTGCCAGCAGTGCCTGCTTCCTCTTAAAGTCCGCATAATCGCGGCAGTGGCGGCTTCTCAGGTGGCCCTGGAGGGATGAGGTACCCATCTTGCTCAGACTTTTCCCACGGCTCAATCTTTTGCTGCATAACCTGCACACCGCATACCTTTTGTCATCAGTACATTCCTCAAAGCAATCCCACACTGGTGACTTTAATTTACTGCGGCCCACACTAGCAGAGGGTGCAGCGGAGCAATGTGTGGTAGTAGTTGCCGGGGGTTGCATGGTGGTGGTGCCGGCTGAAGCAGTGTCCTGTCTACTTCCTCCACGCCCACTGCTGCCGATGCCCCTGCCCCTGCCTGACATATGGCGATATCCTTGCCTAGGCCGAGGTGACTCGTCATCCTGCTCTGACCATTCTTCCACGGACTCAGCAGGCTGCACATAGTTAGGGTCCACAACGTCATCATCAGCAGCATCATCATAATCCAGCTCTTCCTCTGACTCCCCCGCCTCCTCTTCTGTCCCTACATCCCCAGACACAGACCCCTCTTCTTCATCACCAGAACTCAACAACGCTTGTGATTGTGGCCCGATTTCAATCTCTGCCACATCAGTCCCCAGTAAGTCCTGTGCTTCTTGCATCAGCAGGTTCCCAGATGCCGGACTGAGGGACAGAACGCTGTCATCCTGGGAGGGCTGCTGACCAGTGGGTGCTGGGGTGGATGTCACAACAAGCGTGGGATGTTGGCTGCTGCTGCTACTGCTTGGAGTGGTGCTCACAGTAGAGGTCTGGGAGGAAGTCATGATGTCCATGAGTACGTCAGGTTCCATTTGCTCAACCACCACACGGGGACCAGAAACTTTAAAATATTTGGACAATGGCGTCCGCTGACTCGGCCCAGGCTTTGCTGCCCCCTTTTCTGCTGCATCACGACCACGTACAGCTGGGCGTCCTCTCCCTGGACGTGGAGCAGTCCCAGAAGTGGCTGAGGCAATTGAACTCCCTTTCCTCTCACCCCACGAAACCCTGCCAGACATGTTGCTAGTAATGAATCACTGGATGCAGTGGGCACAGTACAAGGTCACTGAAGGATGCAGTGGGCACAGCACAAGGTCACTGAAGGATGCAGTGGCCACAGTACAAGGTCACTGAAGGATGCAGTGGGCACAGCAGTGGGCACTGGATATACAACTAGGTCACTGAAGGATGCAGTGGCCACAGTACAAGGTCACTGAAGGATGCAGTGGGCACAGCAGTGGGCA